>NW_022589722.1:12311588-12436218 GCF_004348235.1 Phoca vitulina | reverse complement strand
TTCCTTCCTTCCTTCCTTCCTTCCTTCCTTCCTTCCTTCCTTCCTTCTTTCCTTTTTTCTAAACTCTGTGCCCAATGTGGGGCTTGAACTCACCACCCAGAGATCAAGAATTGCATGCTCAACTGACTGAGCCAGCCAGGTGCCCCTCCCCCAAGTCATTTTCATTTTCATTTTCAACTCCACCTTTCATGGTGCCAGCTTTATCCAAAGGTTACCTGCCCTCATGGGTGCAAGATGGCTGCCAACAGCTCCTGGGTCTACATATTTCTTCCATGTCAGAGAAAGATAGATTTTCTCCTCCGAATATAAAGGAAAATGTTGGGCTTCAATCTGATTAAACCAGTTTAGGTAATGTGCTCATCAGGTGCTGTGACCAGAGGAATGCCACATGATGATTGATCCCTGAGGTAGAAGGTGATTGGCTCAGGCTCTTTGAGCCTGGAGCTAAAGGGGTATCAATTCCATCCGTAGCTAAGCATAGAGAAGCAGCTCTGCAAATGAAACTCTGGGTACTTTTAGAAACAGGAGAAAATGGGGAATGAATTTTAGGTAGTCAATTCAACAATTGCCCACCACACTTTGCTTCTTTATCCTCTGCTAACCACAATTTCTTAGCTCCTCTTCTTGCAACTGGAAGCTCCTGAACTTGATTTATAACTCCCGTGCTCTGTCCCATTCTCCACCAACTCTTGTTCTATTCATATACAAGGTCTATTCTTAGAATGATGGGTCTATGAAAGGCAGAAATTTCCCTGAAACTCATTCTTTCCCACCCAAAGCAATGGGTCATGCTAAAAAGCCCCTTCTCGACTACTGAGAGCAAAGACCGGAGGAATAATAAGATCCAAGGGTCAGAGCCTGCTGGAAACATGGCATTGTCAGGATAAAACCAGCTTTGGCCGCGGAAACTATCTGGTCAACATAGTTCTAGCTCAGCATAGATAAGATGCACAGTAAAAACAGGATGACAGGACTGGAGACCCTCGGCATGCAGTCAAAGATAAGGCTTCCTGGGTGATGGGAGGCCTAGGACCTCTAGTATCTAAAATGCATCCCTGATTAGGGATGTGATGTACTGCTTACAAAGGACTCATTGGTCCCTATAGTTGACAGCACAGGGAGAACCAAGGCCAGGGCAGAGGAGTTCAGGGCCTTGAAGACAAGAGAGTAAAAATAATCAGGATTTAGCCAAGTAGGTGTGAAGAAGAGCATTTCCCACCGAGTGCAGTGAGCTGCAGTCATTCATAAAATATTTAGTGAATTCTGACTGTGTATCTGAAGATGAACAAGTTGTCCTGCTCACAGGGAGATTACAGTAGATAAGGGCATGTATTAGTCAAATTTCTTTTGGCTTTAGGAAGCAAAATGTCCTTGCAGGCTTGTTGGAAGAATACTAGAAGTTCTTAGAGAATTCACAGGGACTAAGGCATCTTGGGGCACCTTACTAGCTGGAGGTTAACCACCTCCTCTGAGAGTACTCTTGTTAGTGTGAGGGGGTTTCTGTGTCCAATCTCTGTGGGTATCAGTTCCAAATTCCTAAAGGGAGAATCCGATTGGTTCACCTTGAGTGACTTAACTATGTATGTGTGGTTCAGGGTCCAAGATTGTGAGGTACAGACATGGTTGTTGGAGTCCTACCCTATCTGTGAGTTGTAGTTTCCAGAGAAGGGCAGAATGCTGTGAACTTGAAGATCACTGTGGACAGGGAGGTAGATAAGTAATAGCAATTACAGCCTAGTGTTACCAGTGCTGTGTTATGGGAAGCATGAAGTTATGTGGGAGTGTATCAGTCAAGATTCTTTTGGAGACAAGATTTAGAAAACCAGCTTAAACCAATTTAGGCAAAAAGGGGATTAAAAAAAATATTTTATTTATTTATTTGAGAGAGAGAGAGCAGAGGGAAGAACAGAGGGAGGAACAGAAGGGAAGGGAGACGGAGGGGAAAGAATCTTGAGCAGACTCCCCACTGAGCATGGAGCCCAAGGTGGGACTCAATCTCACAACTGAGAGTATGACCTGAGCCAAAACAAGAGTTGGCTGCTCAACTGACTGAGCTGCCCAGGCACCCCCAAAAGGGGAATTTATTGGAAGGCTCACACTGCGAAGAGTGAGGGGTGGATAATATCAGTGGTCACTAGAACTAGGGACCAGAATGCTGCTAGGTATTGTTTTTTCCTCAAGCTCTCAACCCCACTTCACTCTGTGTTGTCAAATTCTTTCTCGTAGAAAAGCTTTCTCTGGGTGTCTGGGTGGCTCAGTCAGTTAAGTGTCTGCCTTCGGCTCAGGTCATGATCCCGGGGTCCTGGGACTGAGTCCCGCGTTGGGCTCCTTGCTCAGCAGGGAGCCTGCTTCTCCCTCTGCCTGCCGCTCTCTCTGTCTCTGACAAATAAATAAATAAAATCTTAAAAAAAAAAAAAGAAAAGCTTTCTTTACACAGCATGGAATATGGCCACCAGCTGCTCCTGAGTCTCATATCTCTTGTCCTTACCACCAGAGAATAAATCTCTTTGTTCAGCTTCAGTTACACAAATCCTAAGGAATGACCCTGATTGGCTTGGCTTTAGGTGTAAGTTTATTCCTTAAGCAATTAACTGTGTCTAGAGAGGTAGAACAATGCAAAAACATATTCCACACTACATCTTCATGCTTATTAAATGACATACCAAAGTGATTGATACCAAATGCTTTAGTTATCTGTATCCCTGTACTAGTTATCTATTGCTGTGTAACAAGTTACTCCCCAACTTATTGGCTTAAACAGCAATCAGTATTTATGATCTCTCATAGTCTCTGTGGTTTGAAATTCAAGACTGGCTTAGCCAGGTGGTTCTGGCTCAGGGTCCCTCCTGTCAGGTTGTCAGTTGGGGCTAGAGTAATCTGAGGTCTTGACTGGGGCTGCAGGATTCACTTCCGAGATGGCTCACTCACATGGTGTTCAGTCCCTCCACATGTGGGCCTCTCCCCAGGGAGCTTGAGTGTCCTCATGACATGGTGGCCAGCTTTTCCCCGAGTGAGCAATCCAAGTGAGTGCAAGGTGAAAGCCACAATGTTTCTAATGGCCCAGCCTCAAAGGTTATGCTCTATCATTTCTGCAATATCATTTTCATTACACAAGTTGGCTCTATTAAATGTGGGAGGGGAGTACACAAAGATGGGAGTACCAGGAGGTGAGAATCATGGGGGGGCTGCCTTAGAGCTGTCGTAGGCTACTATATTCCCCAAAACACGTCCTGTAGAACTGGGATGTTAAAAATTGTTACATGGAGATGGGGATTTGCAGTCAAGTCAGTTTGAGAAAGGATAGGCCGAACCAAGTTAAACAAGTGTTTCCATAGAGCTTTCAATACATCCATACCTGCTTTGAATCCCTGAAAGGGGAGTAGAGTAAATAGCACCAAAATTTCTTTCTCATTCTCAGTTCTTCCTCCAGTGGGCCCTTCTCCCCTCCCCCCATCTCTCCGCTTCCTACCCTGTAAAAGCTTATCAGAATGCTGCCTTCTCCTGTTAAAAATGTATATTTCTGGGGGCACATGGCTGGCTCAGTTGGAAAAGCGTGTGACTCTTGATCTTGGGGTTGTGACTTTGAGCCCCACGTTGGGTGTAGAGATGACTAAAAAAATAAACTTTAAAAAAATGTACATGTGGGGCGCCTGGGTGGTGCAGTTGGTTAAGCGGCTGACTCTGGTTTTGGCTCAGGTTATGATCTCTGGGTTGTGAGATTGAGCAGTCAGCGTGGAGTCTGCTTGAGTTTCTCTCTCCCTCTCCCCTGCCCCTCCCCCCCCCCCACATGCATGTGCTCTCTCTCTCTTTCTAAAATAAATAAATAAATCTTTAAAAAATGTACATTTCTGGCAAGGCAGTATTTTCATTTGGAGATACTTGTCCTTGACCCTCCAAAGCCTTCCTATTCATTTGGCAATTCCATGAAAATCTGGAATGATTAAAAAGTAAAAGAACACATTTTTCTTTTGAGGTGAATGGTCAATCTCTAAGGAAATTCTGCAAAGAAGTTTCACAGAGCTCTCTATGTTGGTGATAGTGTTGGGTGATATTGAGTCATATAGTGGCAAATTCTGTTTGAAGGCCATTACCCATTTATATGTGAAAATTTGGGTTGCTTCTTTAAGATATATTTGTTGGTGGGCCGAGGAACAAGGTCGTGAGAAGAGGAGGACTTGGTGGTGCTGCCATTTCTATGGTCTCAGGGCTCTGCCCCTTTCGCAGAACTTCCAACAGCGCCATGTTGGGACAGAGCATCCGGAGGTTCGCAACCTCTGTGGTCCGTAGGAGCCACTATGAGGAAGGCCCAGGGAAGAATTTGCCATTTTCAGTGGAAAACAAGTGGTGATTACTACTTATGATGACTTTGTACTTTGGATCTGGATTTGCTCCACCTTTTTTTTATAGTAAGACATCAGCTGCTTAAGAAATAAGGATGTTTTAATTAATCCATCAAACATGTGAAAAGGAACATTTTAAGAGGTGCAGGCTCTTTGAAAAATAGATCAAACTCTTGTTTTCAACATACTCAATATGTTTGTAAATAAACTTATGGCATGAATCCTTAATGCCTCTTCTCTGAAACATGGAATGTAATAGTTGTGCTTACTGTTTCATTTGGGAAATATTCCAGGATTAGTTTGGTCAAACTAGTGTGTGATTTAGCCTGTTTCTTGTTTTTAGATTTTGAGGGTTTATTTAATTTTTGATTACTAGGTCAGGACCTTGTTGGTAATTTATGTTATTAAAAATGCAAACTTGAAAAAAAAAGAGATATATTTGTTGGTGGAAATACAATGTATGGATTAGTAACATCTGGTACTTTGAGTTTTTGCCAGCAAATACTGAATCTTTCAGTTTTGGGACCTTCTCCACCTCCTCTTGTGTAAGTGGGTTTTGTTGTTGTTTCTTTTGTTTAGGTTATTTGTCATGGCCACAACCCAATTTATTTGAAGTGTTTTTATCACATTTCTGTAAGCTGGTTATACCATCCTGAATTATTTAACTTGGTATAAACACTAAGGTATGTATATGGAAGCTCCTATACCATATGTGTTTATGGAAATGTGCTTATTTAGATGTTTCCAGGAATAGCATCTGCTCTTATGCATCTTTTATAATATTTTGCATGGAGCCCTTATAATAATAGATCTTCATCATCTGATAATTTTTCATTGAAGAGAGTTTCACCTCTTATGTTTTTGGTAAATGGTCATTTTTAATACTTTGGAGCAAAAAAGGATCTAAATTAAAAATAGGAAGTGATCGGGGCACCTGGGTGGCTCAGTCGTTAAGTGTCTGCCTTCGGCTTGGGTTGTGATCCCGGGGTCCTGGGATTGAGCCCCACGTCGGTCTCCCTGCTCCGTGGGAGGCCTGCTTCTCCCTCTCCCAATCCCCCTGCTTGGGTTCCCTCTCTTGCTGTCTCTCTCTCTCTGTCAAATAAATAAAATCTTAAAAAAAAAAAAAAAAGAAGTGATCAATAAAAAAAGCTTTCCGGAGATCTTTTAATTTTCATTATCCAATGCATACTTTTTAGAAAGAGCTGATGTCTGTGCACATTATCTCAAATGGAAAAACCCAAGTTTATTCAACCTGTGATTCACATGGAAATCTAGGTCCATAAAGGCTGCTGAGAATAAATTCTCCTTTCCATCCTTCTTCTCTGGACTGAAAATTTGGGCTTACTCTGGGTTCCTGCTTACAGTGTTCTCAGGCAGCCTGTCTTCCTGCACAAAATGAAGTTTCACAGTATCCAGTGTTACCTAATGGCCTCTTTTAAATTGCAAATCCACCTTAAGAGTCTTTGGTTGTCTCTATGGAGAGAAGACTTAATAAATCTCCAAATACAATCCCACAGAGACCTGTATGTGCCCAGCTACTAATTTCAGAAAACAATGAATCATGCAGTAAGCTACATCTACCTTCTTGAAATAGCACTTGAAACAACCTATTATTAATAATATTTCCTGAGTTCTCAAAACCAGACAATCAGCTCTATGTAGGGGAACATCTTGATATACCGAAACATACATTGGTTCAAATGTAGTAAAGGAAATGCAACCATTTTGACTGTAAAATTTCCTGCTTTTAAAACTAGGAGAGGTGGGGCACCTGGGTGGCTCAGTCGTTAAGCATCTGCCTTGGGCTCAGGTCATGATCCCAGGGTCCTGGGAGTCCCACATCGGACTCCCTGCTGAGGCGGGAAGCCTGCTTCTCCCTCTCCCACTCCCCCTGCTTGTGTTCTCTCTCTCGCCATCTCTCTCTCTGTCAAATAAATAAATAAAATCTTTTGAAAAAAAAAACTAAGAGAGGTGCCCAAGGGCCTCCAAATGTATGCACCAAGGTCTCCATAGAGTGGTTTGCAAACCACCAGCAAGATGCAAGATGATTTTAGGTGGTACATGGATAAACTTCCAAAAAAATTATAATTATTATTTACTTGTTGTAGTGGGTCCAGTAGTGTCTTTCTCAAAATTCGTGTTTACCCAGAACCTCAGAGTGTGACCTCATTTGGAAATAAGATCTTTGCAGATGTAGCTAATTAAGGATTTTTTTTTTTTATTGCTAATTAAGGATCTTGAGATGAAGTAATCCTAGGTTTAGGGTGGGCCTTGAATCCAATGACTGGTATCTTTATAAGAGAAAGGAGAAGGAGATTTGGATACAGACATATAGAGAAAATGGTTATGTGAATATGAAGATAGAGGTTGGAGTGATGTGTCTATAAGCCGAGGAACATCAAGAAGCTAGGAGAGGGGTGTGGAACAGTTTCTCCTTCAGAAACTGCAGAAGTAACCAACCATAATGACACATTTATTTTGACCTTCTGGTCTCCCGAACTATGAAAGAATAAATTTTTGTTGTTTGAACCCATCCACTTTGTCATAATTTGTTATGGCAGCCTTAGGAAATGAAGACTCTTTAAAAGATGTATTACATAATATATGCACAGTATATAAAGCCTGTGATTTCACAGCTGTTACTGTTTAGACTAGTATTCTCTAAATTTATTTAGGTAGCAAAACATGCACTGATTAAAAAAAAAAGTAAAATTTAGGAGGCAGGAAGATATTGCAAAGCTGAGGTGGATAGCATGTGGATGGAGGACCAGTTTGGGAGCCATTACTGTTGCTGCCCATAGGCTACTTCCATCTGGAGTGGCATTGTGGGAGGTCCGGGTCAACTCACATCTCCACCCCTAATTAACTCTGTGACTTTGGGTAAAATACAAATAATGGCCTCAAGAAGCCCCGCCTTCCTCAGCAGCAAAATGGGGCAAGTAATTACAAAGCTTACGTAGGGATTATGAGTTCCTTTTCCTTCAGCCTTAAAATACTGAAAGCTCGGTTATCCAAACCAATTTCGTTAAGTGTGGGGGTGGGGGAGCTCCTGGCAGCTGGGTTGATATATAAAAGAACATTTTGGAATCAGTGCCCTCAAAAGTGAGTTGCAGGCGATAGACAAATAGGGCTGAGCAATATGGGAAGTGAACTGTGGTATAGCAGTAGGAACGGACTCGAGTCAGCCTTGATGAGTCACAGCTGGTCAACTTTCTGTTATTTCTGTGTCTTATGCCTTTTATGAGTTATGATGGCCTTTATTTCTCCCTCTTTTCAACCCTATAATCCTGGAATTCATAAAAATGAGGAAAAGAACTCTAGATGGAATCTGACATATCTTAGATACAGGAAAATGTATTTAAGAAAGTTCAGAGATATTGTGTGAATTTGATGCAAATCCCTAGAAATACTCCAGGATGGTTTCCTAAGCAGACTTGGCTGGAACCAGCAAGGTGAATTGGAATGGGAATTATACAGCTAGCATCTTTTAATGTGCTAGCCAATGGGTAGACACTGTATTCAATGGTTATCTCATTTAATCAGTCCTGAAATCTCTGAGGTAGGTATTGCTATTAAAATTCTTATTTTACAGATGGGAAAACTGAGGCATGGAGAAGTTAAGTAACTTATCTCAGGTGACATAAAGATTAAGTTGTTCAAGATCATCAAACAAGGCAGTTGGCCTTGGGAGGCTACACTCTTAACCTCCTCATTATACTGTGTGAAGACTTAAAAAAATGTAGAAATACAGGAAGGGGAAGAATGCCCCTACAGGGCGCCTGGGTGGCTCAGTTGGTTAAGCGACTGCCTTCGGCTCAGGTCATGATCCTGGAGTCCCTGGATCGAGTCCCGCATCGGGCTCCCTGCTCGGCGGGGAGTCTGCTTCTCTCTCTGACCCTAACCCCTCTCATGTGCTCTCTCTCATTCTCTCTCTCTCAAATAAATAAATAAAAATCTTTAAAAAAAAAAAAAGAATGCCCCTACATTGTGTAAGAGATAGAACTTGGTCTTTGGAGTCAGGCAGGTCTTATTACAGCCCTGGCTATGCTACTTAGCAACTATTTGACCCACTACTTAGACTCCATGAACCTCAGATTTCCCACCTGTAAAGTGGGTGCAGTAATATATACATCACAGCATTCCTGTGGGAATTAAGTAAAATGTTGTCTATCCAATACACTGTGGGAACCAAGTATTTCTTCGGAGGTAACTTACCTAATCCTCACAACAACACTTTGAGGTAGGTATTCTTATTATCACTCCTATTTTACAGGTAGGAAAATTAAGGTTTAGAGACATTAAGTAACTTTCCCAACATTACACTCAGCAGAGCAAGAATTCAAACTTACGAAGTCTGATTCCACAATGCAAGCTCTCATCTGTTTCCTTCCACATGTGAAAAAGACCTGGGAATCGGGGTTAAAGACAAGCTTGAGAAGGTTCTACAAGTACAGCAGCTGGAGAAAAAGGCAGTTCATATTTAGAGTACATTCATGCAAAAATAGGGTCCAGTACGTATGCTGTGTTCTGTGCTGTTCAGATTGCATCTATAGTGGGGTGGTCAAGTCTGGGTGATACTTTTTAACGGGTACTAACAAACTGAAAATGACTGTGATAATGACAGGGGTTGAAAATGATCTCAAGAGAGGAACAGCTGAAAATGTTTGGTTTGATGAAGGTGCACAAGGGGTCAGAGAAATAGATGTCTTTGGGAAAGACTGCTGTCCAGCAGGTTGACCATACCTTGATATAATCACTATGGGTCCTGACTCGGTTCCTAGACTTGAAAGTTCAAGGGTTTTACTGTATTAGTTAATCAATATTCAGAGTTGAGCATATACTTGGCAATTGATTCATACTAACCAAACCTCTAAGAGACTGATGCATATGCTGGAATGTTAATTAATTGCTTAAAATAGGAACATAAGTACCAAACAGATTTTATACATGTATTAGCTGATCAGAGTACCTTTTTATTTTTAGGGGGCCTTATATTCTTCTGTCAGAATGTGTATTAACCCTGTGGTAATAAGCTAACTTGTTAGCTTGCAAGCAGGGTAAAATGGCAAGCCCTTTATGTTTTCTGACAGGGTGATGGTCAAAAACTGATGTCTCATTATTTTATTGACTAAACTTATTCATGCGGACAATATTCCATATGAGCTTTTGAACATCTGTATCTTGTCTGCAAATTGTTTTTATTCTTTACTTGTTTTTCAGTTGGGTCATTTTTAATTGGATGTTAGATTTCTATTGCATTTCCTTTTTGTACAGTGTAAAGTGTTTTTCAAAATTATGTGTAACATTAGACAAAATTATTTAAAGTCAATACATTTTTATTTAAGGAATTTTACATGTTGTGATTCCTTCCACTGCCCATCAAGTTCACAGCAGTTCCTCTAAAGCTTGAGTCAGGGTTTATCTTCCAGATAGGTCTTTTGAAAAGAACCTATGCTTAATTCACAGTTGTGCTGTGTTCAGTCAATAATTGTTTTAGTTGGGCTTCTTTTATCTCCACTTGACTATGGACATACTGATGACATACTTCAAACATTTCCCCACCTGGCATCTTTGAGATCTAACCTCTTCACGTGATTTGCTTTAGGGCCACTTTTAGGGTCAGAGTAAATGCATCTGTATGGTTCTCCATTTCAAACACCCTCGAAACATGAATGAATTCAAATCATATTCCCTCCCCAGTTATCACCCCCAAGAATAGTACAGACTGTGGGATATGCCAATAGCTTAGGTCAAAATATTTAAACATTTGGCCTTTCATACTTTTAGCAACTCTGTCTTGTAGTTCTTTCCCACAGATCTAACAAATAGTTCTGTGAGGAAAGCAAAACCACATCGTTACTCTAGGAGGCATTTTCAGTGATGTGAGTCTACGGGAAAAGCCCCGTGGGGATAGACCTCAATTATCTATTGGGTTGTTTCCTATTGATTGATAGTTTTTTTAATATAAATGTATGTGTATATAAAATATTAATCAATGTTTAGATAATTCAGATAAAATGAGATTTATATGTATATGTCATAAAAAATGAGGTATAAAATTTTGTTATATCAGTTACAATATTGTCTGTCATAATTCACTTGCTTTTTGACTTTCTATTTGATTTGATTTATTTATTTTATTTTAATTCCAGTATAGTTAACATACGGTATTATATTAGTTTTAGGTGTACAATATAGCGATTTAACAACTTTATACATTACTCGGTGCTCATCATAAGTGTACTCTTTAAGTCCCATCACCTATTTCACCCATCCCCCCCCACCTCCCCTCTGGAAAAAGTTGTTCCCTGTAGTTTTTGTTTTTTTTTTTTAAGATTTCATTCATCCACTTGACAGAGAGAGAGCACAAGCAGGGGGGAGTGGCAGGCAGAGGGAGAGGCAGAAGCAGGTTCTCCACTGAGCAGGGAGCCCGATGTGGGGCTCGATGTGGGGCTCAATCCCAGGATCCTGGGATCATGACCTGGGCCGAAGGCAGACACCCAACCAACTGAGCCACCCAGGTGCCCCTCTTCTCTGCAGTTAAGTGACTTTCTTTATATGTCTTCTGCCATGCCCGTAATGTTCGGAGTTTTATGTTTTATCAAAATAGCTTTCTTCCCCCAAGATTATATTTTCCCATTTTTTATCCTTTAAAAAATTTACATTTTAAATACAACTGGAATTTATTTTAAAGTGTAGCATGAAGAAGGCATTTAATTTTAATTTTTTCCTTCTCCTAACACCATTTATTAAATACTCTGTCATTTCCTGACTGGTTTTAAATGCCTCATTTATCATAAACTAAGATCATATGTATGTGTATATATATATATATTTTCTGGACTTTTAATCCTATTCTATTGATCCATTTGCCTATTTTCCACAAAGCACATTATTTTAAATGTTGTGACTTTAAGGTACATGTTGATATCTGGTAAGATAAGTCCTTTTTTTGTTCTTTTTCTAAAGAATCTTGACTTTTTTGGCACATCTCATAGATGAACTTTAGAATTAGTTTGCCAATTCTGTAAAATAACCTGTTGGAATTTTGATTAAAATTGCATCACATGTATTATTTAATTTGGGGAGCATTAATATCTGTATAATATTGAACCTTTTTATCTAGGAATATCTTTTAAGGCTTTCATTAAAATTATATAGTTATCTTCAATACATTTCATACTTTTAAGTTTTTTTATGTAATGCAGGGTTTCATTGGAATTGAATTATAGTGCTCTTCTCTATTACATTTTCAAATTAGTTGTTGCTGATTAGGAAAAGCTGTAGATTTTTATATGTTAATCTTGTTTCTACCTTTCTGAAAATTATAATTAGTCCATAGAGATATTGTGTGATTGCCTTGGATTTTCTGAGTATATATCTACCTTGCTAGTATATTTATAAGTATTTCATATTTATTTCTTTTTTTCTGATCTTTTTGTATTGACCAGTAACTCTAGGGCAAAATTATTGACCATAAAAGTAGGCATCATTTTATCTTGTTCCTGACTTTTATGGAGATGTGGTATTTTACTCTTCAGAATAGTTTACAGATATTTTACTTTTCAGAATGATATTTGGAAATTGGCAAAATGTTGATAACTGTTGAAGATGAGTGATAAGTACACAGAGATCATTATTCTTTCTGTGTGTATATGTTTGAAATTTCCCTAATAAAATGTTAAATGAAAAAAATAGAGCCAAATTAAAAAAAAATAGGAATTGTTTTAGGTTTTTGGGTGGAAATCCCTTTTCAATTTAAGGAAGCATCTTTTTTTCCTA
Source organism: Phoca vitulina (assembly GCF_004348235.1). NCBI lineage: Eukaryota > Metazoa > Chordata > Mammalia > Carnivora > Phocidae > Phoca > Phoca vitulina. The sequence goes on along the minus strand of NW_022589722.1, from coordinate 12,424,096 downwards.
ACTTATTGTAAATTTTCTATTTGGGATGGGTATAGAATATGCGTCTTCAAGAAACTATTTTTGAAAGAAAAACTGTGACATGGCCTACCCATCTCAAAAGACCAAGGAAAAGCATGAGACTCTCAATATAAAAAATTGAGAACTCACTCGCCAAATATTTAGATTGGCTTCTCTCTCATCAACTGACAGTTTTCAATAAAAGCAGAAGTGCCTCGAGGGCCCTCACTCATGGCTGAAAACACAGAAGGGACTAAATAAATCATGTATCATTGTTAGAGGGCTTTCGGGAGGAGAGAGATGTAGGTCATGGTAGCTGTGTTGTACCACCCTGGTCCCCTCTCAGGACCGAAGGACTTATCCCCCCAGCTGCTTGGATTATAGTTGGCTGACACTTTTCAGCTGCCAACCCTTTCCAGGAATTGCCCGTGGCTGGAAAGAACCACCTTGCTCGAGCTTCTGCGCCCTTCCCAGGAGCAGCTGTGTCCAATGATGGGCCTGTGTGGGGCTATAGAATCCTAGCTTCCTTGCCCAACTCAAAACAGGTTGAAAGGGCTTTTCTAGCTTCAGAGCTCCATGCTGGCTGGCTGATGAGGCCTTAGAATTGCCAGATAAAATAAATACCGATGCCCAGTTAACTTTCAGTTTTAGATAAACAAAAATTTTTTAGAATCAGTATGCCTTAAATATTGCAGGGGACATCTTGCTGCTAAAATTCGTTTTGCTGTTTATCTCAAATTCAAAGTTAACTCTGTGTTTATTTGCTAAATCTGGCAGCCCACAGAGGCATGGGGGCCTGACTTCTCCTGTAAGCCTGCTTCTTTTTTTTTTTTTTGGATTTAACAGATATATTCGGGACATTCCATCGTAAAATAACAGAATACACATTTTTTTCAAGTGCTTCCTTCCCTTACTCCACCTGTTGATTCTTGAGAGCACTGTCCAACCAACTCCCTGCATGCTGTTGTCTCAGAGTCTGCTTTCTCACTAACGAGTCTGCGATAGAGAATTAAAACATCTTTCCTTGCCCTGCCCAAATTTCAGAACCAATTGAGAGATTGGCACATGGGTCCAAAAGACAGAGATCTCTCTAGATTTATGATTGAAGAGCGGAGACTTGAGAATGTGGCTAAGTCAGAGCCTAATGGGTTTGCTCATCTGTCATTCCCAATCCAATTAGCTCAGAGTGCCTCACTAAGCTTTCTTTATAGCTGTTCCTGTCACCTGTTCATCAATTCGGTAAAGTCATTCCTCCTCTCCTGGGGAGGTGGAAGGCGGTGGGCAAGAAGCCAGGACTATTAACTCTTGCTACTGTCCTTCTACGTGAAAACAAAGCCAAGGCAAAGAGGTCTTCACTAAACTCGGCTTTGTGAAGGATAAAAGCAGCCGTGTTCAAACGGTCAGTGCAAATGATCATGTATGAGCCTGACGCAAAATCAGCTGAGACCTTCGAAAGTATGGATTCTGTGTCTTTTGCCTCCTCTGACTTTTCTCCTCGAAGTGAGGGATTTCCTCAGGACTTATGCTTATCTCTCTACTTGATCTGTGTGATCTGCTTTGTCAAGCTAGCTAGTCTTAATGTAATGCTTTCAGAGGCGTGACCTTCAAATCCACACGTGCTTTGGCCTCTCCCCTGAGCTTCATTCAGTTCTATATTTCCAGCAGTTTCATCCTCTACCCCTCAATTTTCTGGAAATACCCTGAATACAGTAAGTTTCTGCTTCAGTCACCCTCTTGCTTGGGTGTGAACAAATTCTCGTTTAGGGTGCCAAGCAATGAGGGGTCTGTTGCGAGGAGAATGCACATGGGAACCTGGCAAAGCAAACATCAAGGCTTCAAGAAGAGCAGGGACTGGAGGATGGGACAAGGCATGAATGGCATTTGTTTTAAATTTTCAAAGGACCTGTTTCTTGAGTGCTTACTATGTGCTAAGCAAGGAAGGAATCCCAAAACACCCAGTGAAGGATCTCAGCTGTAACTGTTGGTATTTCTACTCTAGTGATTCATTTTTTTTTCTTTCAAGATTTTATTTATTTGACAGAGAGAGTGAGAGAGAGAGGGAGGGAGGGAGAGAGAGAGAGAGCGCACACACAGGGGCAGCAGGGAGGGAGAGGGAGAAGCAGGCTCCCCGAGTGAGCCCAGGACCCTGGGATCATGACCCAAGCCCAAGGCAGACGCATAACCGACTGAGCCCCCCCACCTCCTCCTCTAGTGATTCATTCTTAATGGACCTCACTTTCTGCATGTCTTGCTTCCTTCTGTCGTAACTGCTGGCTTAGGTTTTCCTTCTGTCTCACAGCTTTAGTGTATTCATTTTGCTTGTGCTTTATGGTTCTTCTTAAGTTTATGACTCTTCTTGGTATCTTTTCAGGGTCAGCTACATGTAACAGCCTCATTTCCTTGTATGTAGGTGGGTTTTTTTCTCCCCAGACTCGTGAGACAAGTAATTTGATTGGTGGGGAGCAGGGTTTTTTTTTTTTTTTTTAAGATTTTATTTATTTATGTGTGTGAGAGAGAGAGCATGAGAGGGGAGAGGTCAGAGGGAGAAGCAGACTCCCCGCCGAGCAGGGAGCCCGATGCGGGGCTTGATCCTGGGATTGCAGGATCATGACCTGAGCCGAAGGCAGTTGCTTAACTAACGGAGCCACCCTGGTGGCCCTGGGAGCAGGTTTTTTGAGCCAGGGCTGCTCAGAGGTCCCTGATCAACCTGTAGGTTGGCTGCCTCTGGGTCAGATGTTGACACCAGGCTAACCAGTTATGACTGGAGGGATTATGTGGTCCCTGAAGACTGTCCTTTACCCCTTTTGCAAGCCCTGAGTCAGGGTGAGCACAATGATCAGTGTGGGTCCATCTCTTCCCTTTTGTTAAAGGAACAACCATCTTGCATTCCAGTTAGTTGGGAAACCCTGGTCTCATATTTGAATCCATTTTTCTCTTGATTTCCAATTTGTACCTGCCCAATCATATTGATTCTTTGTAAACTGTCAGTCAGCTCAGGCTTCCATACCCAAATACCATAGACTGGATTGCTTAAACAACAGAAATTTATTTCTTATGGTTCTGAAGGCTGGCAAGTCAAAGATTAAGATGCCAACATGGAGGGTCAGGTCCGGATGTAGGCTGTCTTCCTGGCTTGCCGATGGCCACCTTTTTGCTGTGTCCTCACATGGGAGAGAGAGAGAGAGAGAAAGCTCTCTGGTGTCTCTTCTTATAAAGGCACTAATCCCATCATGAGTCCCCACCCTCAGAATCTCATCTAACCCTTATTACCTTCCCGAAGTCCCATCTCCCAGTACCATCATGTTGAAGGTTAGGCTTTGAGTATGAGTTTTGGGGGGACACAAACATTCAGTCCATAACATGGGCCATTACTTGTTCCTTTGTCTTCATTTCTCACTATAACTGTTCAAATCCAGAAACTCTTTATATTCTTTCTTAGACACTTACAATAACCTCCTAATATATTTTTCCCCTATTTTGCTGATTTCACATCCTGCTTCCAGACTAACTTTCTTAAAATTTGTCTCTTGTTACTCTACTGCTCAAATCACTTCAATAGCTCCCTGCAGTTAATTAAAGTTCAAATGTCTTCACTTGGCATTCAAGGCCCTTCATGATGTAGGCCAATGGATGCTTTTAATATGTTCTCCAATCATTTTTCTTTTCATGTTTTCTGTCTTTGGGTCTGTGTTTCTTAAAGTGTTGTCCTCAGGACACCTGACCAGATTTACTTGGATGTTGTTGAAAGTAGTTTCTTAAGAGCCTCCCTAGAAACAGTGAATAATATCTCTGTGAGCGGGGCCCAGGAATCTGTATTGAAAATAGAAATCCCAGCTGATTCTTACACATATTAAACTTCAGGAGTGTACCCAGTATAGTCAGTGTGGAAAAGGAGAGTCCTCCTTTTTGTGGATACTCTGGAAGGAGAGGTCAGGAGTGTTTTTTGTTTATTTGCTTGTTTTTGTCTTTTTTTTTTTTTTAAGGATTTTATTTATTTGACACACAGAGAGAGACATCCAGAGAGGGAACACAAGCAGAGGGAGTGGGAGAGGGAGAAGCAGGCTTCCTGCTGAACAGGGAGCCTGATGCAGGGCTCCATCCCAGGACCCTGGGAACATGACCTGAGCCAAAGGCTGATGCTTAATGACTGAACCACCCAGGCACCCCCAGGAGTGTTTTTTTATGGCATAAGGTAGGTATTAGGCTTCTCTGATGGTTTCACCACCATTAAAAATGGCCAGTTCATCCTATGCATCAAAAGCCTAGTGATTCTAATTCTTTTCTTTCTTTCCTTTTTTTTTTTTTTTTTAAAGATTTTATTTATTTGAGAGAGAGAGAGAGAGCATGAGCAAGAGGAGGGGTAGAGGGAGAGGGAGAAGCAGACTCCCCATTGAGAGGGGAGCCCAATGTGGGGCTCAATCCCAGACCCTGGGATCATGACCTGAGCTGAAGGCAGATGCTTAACCGATTGAGCACCCAGCCTCCCTGATTCTAATTCTTTAAGGCAGTGATTTCCTTCCCTTTCCCTTTTCCTTTCCTTTCCTGCAGTGATTTTCAAGCTGTGGTCTGAGGAACACTCAGAGGACCCACAGGAAGTGAGGGGCACCTGAGTAGATGGGCTTCATAACTTCATTTTCTCTACTTTCACTAAAATAATTCCATTTTTATCTGTTTTACATTTTCAGGTTCTAAGATTATATTTAGTTTTTGCCTTTTGTTTTTTTGTGTGGGGGGGTTGCTATTTATTTATAGCAAATATTCTACATCCGTGATCCTCTCCAGGAAGCAATGCTGTGGGCCTTGGCCAGTTGGAGGATGAAGTCATCAGACTCACCCAGTCTTCTAATGGCCCCACAGATAGCGAAGGTTTTAAAATTGGCCATTGAGGGCGCCTGGGTGGCTCAGTCGGTTAAGCATCTGCCTTCGGCTTGGGTCATGATCCCAAGGTCCTGGGATCGAATCCCGCATTGGGCTCCCTGCTCAGCAGGGAGTCTGCTTCTCCCTCTACCCTTCTTTCCTGCTTGTGATCTCTCTCACTCTCTGTCTGTCAAATAAATAAATAAAATCTTAAAAAAAAAAAAAGGTCATTGAACCTGCCTGGCATCTTGTCAACCTCAGCCCCGTCCATCTGGATGGATGTGTGGTCCTTGGTGCCCATGAATGTGGTTGGTGGCAGAGCATTTCTGCAGCAGGGACAGGTCCACGGGCCTCGTTCTGCATGTTGAGGTCACGCCTGCTAACATTGCCACAGTCTGAGCACAGAAAGAAAAGTAAGATATATTTGAAAGGAATGTTCTGCTTTAAGGTTTTCTAAATGTCTCTGTTCTGGGTTTTCTTTCTCTTTCTTTCTTTCTTTTTTTTTTAATTTAAATTCAAGTTAGTTAACATATCGTGTATTATTAATTTCAGGGTAGAATTTAGTGAGTCATCATTTGTGTATAACGGCCAGTTCTGGTTTTAATCATACCTTTTCTTCTTCCAACTTTCAAACCACTTGAGAAGTAAATGCAGTAGTTAGATGGAGATTTTAAAAAGAAAAAATCAGCCTTATAATTAGTAATGCTCAACTGGGGATTGTAGCCTAGATCCATGGCAACTATCAGGTTTTCCAATATCTCTCGAAGACTCAAATTTAGGACAACTCACCTGTAGGACTAATACCTTTCTCTGATAGTACTCAGTTTTTTTTTTTTTTTTAAGATTTTATTTATTTATTTGAGAGAGAAAGAAGGAGCGAGATCGTGGGAGGAGGGGGAGAGGGAGAGAAAACATCTCAAGCAGACTCCCCGCTGAGCGTGGAGCCCGATGTGGGGCTCGATCCTAGGACCCTGAGATCATGACCTGTCCCAAAATCAAGAGTTGGATGCCCAACTGACTGAGCCACAGAGGCACCCCAGTCCTCAGATTTTTGATCTTAGTTCTTAGTGTTTTCCATGTCCAATATGGCAAATTTCCTTGATCGAGGAGATGGTCAATTTCTCCAGATGGTCCTGCTTCTTCCTTCCTGCAACCACACTTCTAATACCAACCACATCTCCTCTGTGGATTATCTTTTGCCATGAGAAGTGCTCTGAAATGGGACAGAAGAGGAGCCTGAATTAAATGATCAGCATGGCTGCTCTGCATTCTTGGCTGAAAATAAGTCCCCATTCTATTTTTTATTTCAATTTATGCCCAGCTATGTTAGTCAGAGAATATCAGAAGTCAGGCAGTAAGCAAGGATGACAGCATAAAAATTTTCAAATAATATATTAGCAATAGAAAACATCCCCAAATGAAAAGTCCAATAACCAAAGTTTCTTTCCTTTATATAAATTTAAGTACAAAGAAATTAGGGCTCTTACTAACTTGTCATCCTGCTCAATTTGAGGGGTCTCACTCAGACTCTGGGTAGAATTAATTTCAATTTCCTTACAATTGGCAGCTTTGGCATTTTCCCACTGGAATGGATATTGTTTCATGTGAGAGTTATCAGCACTGTAAACTAAATATTTGCTCTTTCATGGCACATGATTGCATTTTACTTTGCAACAGCCTTTGAAATTAGGCCTTGTCATATGACTCTCACTGACCAGTGAAACGTGAGTTGAAATGATGTATTACCTCCTGGTGGAAAATTTATGAGCCGGCATGCACTTTGCTTAGCTCTATACTTCTGCCCTGGCACTTGCGGAAGTATTGGGTTGAGATGGAACATGCAACAGATGAGGTCCCTAATTTATTATGATAAGCAGAATCCCCTTGCTGACTTGTAATAGACATGCAGTATGGACTGAAAAATAAACTGTCACTATTATCAAAACTATGTTTTGGAATTGCTTGTTACTACATAATAATCTAGTTCATACTGACTGATACACTTTCAGGAATACTGAAACTGAATTAATTCAACCTAAAGTCTTCCAAAAGCCCCACTTTTTAAGGAGTCTAAAATATGACTAGGTCACATATAAGTACAATTATCAAGAAAAAAATTTAAACCATAGTCAAATCCCTTATCTCTTAAGTAGTTATTATAAGCAAGATGATTTTCTTGAACCCCGAACTTGATGTGTTCCTGACCAGTCAGTAGTATTTGAAGGAGGGAAAGAGACAGTGGAAACACACATGTGCAAAGAGAAAGTCATTCTAGTCTTAGCTTCACTAGGATATCAGTCAGTCTGTGCCAGTTGCTTGGAGACCATGGCCAATAAATAGAAACTCAGGAGAATCTTCCTCAAGAGATTAATTATGGATTAAGTATGGCACAAGGCCATAGATGTGTTTTGCCGCATCTTGGGGAAAATTTATCTATGCATAATGCATCCTGTCTCAGGGAATAGCTTTCGTAAAATTTAGAAATTTACAAAGGTGACATGCCCAGATAATTATATGAGGTATCTTTCTTTCCTGTTCAACATATTCAAAATCTTCTTAGTTCCATCTGCCTTTTGAGGCCCGTGTCTCTGCTACACTAGGGTAGAACTGTATGTGAGCTCTATAAGGCATTGCTTCCACTTTTTTTGGTGAGAGGCATTTCTAGTCCTTTACTACAATGGCTGTTTTCTTGGGCTCTTGCTTTGGAATTGCGTTGGCTAGGGGTCTGCACACTATGGTCTGCAGGCAGAGTCCAACCCACTGGCTCATTTTTTATATGGTAAAATATAAATTTATATTTATATTTGAACATATTAATTTATTGCATGCATTAATAAATATAATGTTCTTTACATTTTAAATGGTTGAAAAAATCAAAAGAATAATTTTGTGGGGGGCCTGGGTGGCTCAGTCTGTGGGGCATCTGTCTTCGGCTCGGGTCGTGGTCCCGGGGTCCTGGGATTGAGCCCTGCATCGGGCTCCCTGCTCAGCGGGGAGTCTGCTTCTCCCTCTCCCTCTGTCTGCCGCTCTGCCTACTTGTGCTCTCTATCTCTCTGTCAAATAAATAAATAAAATCTTAAAAAAATATATATTTTGTGATACATGAAAATTACATGAAATCCAATTTTGATGTCCACATTTAAAGTTTTATAGCAGTACAATGCTGATTCATTTCTGTGTTGCCTATGGCTTCTTCCACGTGCCACGGCAGAGTGAATAGTGGCAAGTGAGGCTATATGGCCTACAAAGACTAAAATATTTATTAGCTGGCCCTTTACAGGAAGTTGGCTGACTATTAGCGTAGGCATATGAGTTTTGCCTCCTTCAGCCAATCCCTGCCTTGAAACTCTTGTTAAGGTCTCTGATGTATTCCTAGGGGCCCAGTGAAAATCAGTACTTCTACAGTGGGTTCTATCTTGGACCTCGCTTTTCCTGTTCTTTGACTTTTTTTCTGGACTTGACTAACTTCTGGAACAAAACCACTTCCTTCTTTACCTGTCTTTTTACTTTTTTTTTTTTCTCTTTTTCCTGGACTAGTCATCTCTTTTCCTAACATACTCTCCTAGATTTTTTTTTACTGTGGCTTTCTTCATAACGAGAGAGATGAAATTAAGGAGTTCGGCTTTGCCTGAAACATTCATTGTCGACAGGCATCTTGTCTGCCTTCAACTTCTTTTTTTTTTTTTTTTAAGATTTTATTTATTTATTTGACAGAGAGAGACACAGCGAGAGAGGGAATACAAGCAGGGGGAGTGGGAGAAGCAGGCTTCCCACTGAGCAGGGAGCCCAATGCGGGGCTCGATCCCAGGACCTTGGGATCATGACCTGAGCCGAAGGCAGATGCTTAACGACTGAGCCACCCAGGCGCCCCTGCCTTCAACTTCTTAAAAGTGTATAATTCCATCTAGGAGATAGTCTTCCATGATACTAGCACCTGTCCAGGCCTAGACTCAATATATGATTGTCTTGCTTGGCTCCCCCTTAGCATGTCTCATTTTTTGTGCATCTTAAAGTCCTAACTATAAAACTCCTAGGCTTGTTTCTTCAGGATATAAGCAATACTGTGTCTCTTCTTAAAATAGCCATGTCATCTTGAAACTGACTCAGTAGGTTTTAAGAATTCTGCCCTGGCTGTCTCAGTCTTCCCTCTCCAATCTGCCCGCATATTCTATAACGACCTGGTATGGTTTAAACAACAGAAATTTATTCTCTCACAGTTCTGGAGGATAGAAGTCTTAAATCAGAGTGTTGGCAGGGCTGCTTCCTTCTGAGGCTGTGCAGGAAGGAGTCGTTCCAACACTTTGTCTCCGGCTTTTAGATGGTGGTCTTCTTCCTGTGTCTCTTTACATTGTCTTCTCTCTATGTGTGTTTGTGTCCAAATATGATACTGGTCATTACATTAGGGTTCCAGCCTGATCCAGTATAACCTAATTTTACTTTAACAAATTGCATCTGCAAGGATCCCATTTCCAAATAAAGTCACATTCTTAGATACTGGGGGTTAAGACCTCAACATATGAATTTTGGGGGGACACAATTCACTTCAAGCTTCTCTCCCATACCTTGCCCCTGCCCCTTCCTCCATAGGTTTCTTTGTATCCTGGGTATCCTCTCTCTTCTGGTATCAATTCATCTTCTCGTTTTATAGTATAATTTTTATGGGCAGTTAGATTGGAATATATATCCTTTTTTCTTTTTGGTGTTCTAGCTTGGCTTTGAAGATTTCTTATTTTCCTTTTATATCAATTTAGCTTTTTCTCTAGGGCCTTTCCCTTTCTCCTAAGGAATTCTCTTTTTGTCTCTAGAGTCTAACTTGGTCAACTATTGTTCTTTTATTTTTTGTTTTTTTCCCCTCTATTCTGACTCTGCTAGGAAAACTGAAGCATATCCTTTAAAATCAATGCATTAGTTCTCTTATTTTCTGGGCAAAACTGATTCCCAGAGTGCCAGGCAGAGGCCTTTAAAGTTTTTTTTTTTCATTTTAAAATTTAATTAGAAAAATGAAAAGCAATTGTGGTAAAATACATGTAAAAATAACTATCTTAACCATTTTTAACTGTATAGTTCCAAACGTAAAGTATATCAACATTGTTGCATTTAAATTATTATTATTATTATTTTTTTTTTTTTAAAGATTTTTTGCGAGAGAGAGAATGAGAGACAGAGCACGAGAGGGAGGAGGGTCAGAGGGAGAAGCAGACTCCCCGCCGAGCAGGGAGCCCGATGTGGGACTCGATCCCGGGACTCCAGGATCATGATCTGAGCCGAAGGCAGTCGCTTAACCGACTGAGCCACCCAGGCGCCCGCATTTAAATTATTTTTAACCTTTGGTTTACAATTTAATTTTTTGTCTTCCCATACCAAGAAGATGACATATAGGTCTTCCTATACCGAGAAGATGACACCCTATAGGATGAATACATACATTCTTCTCTAAATTTTTATTATGAAAAGTTTTAGATATAAAGAAAAGTTGAAAGAAGTATGATGAACACTCATATACCTACATTCAACAATATTACTTAATTGTATTTATTTAATCTGTATGTATTTATGTGCATTTATAAATATATATATTTATGTATTTTTGTGTTTATGAGTGCATATATGTGTGTGAAAAAATATATACTTTTATGTACTGCCTGAAAGCATATATCATCATATATCACATAAAAATGAGGATAGTCACTTACAGAACCACAATAGCATTACCACACCAAAAAAAGGACCAAATTTCCTAATATCCAGTCCATATAAAAATTTTCCCCAAAATGTCTTTTATAGGTTTTTAAAGTTGATTTTGAGAACCATCAAAATTCATGCACTGCATTCCAATTCTTTTTGTTTATCTATTAAGATACTTCTTGTTTGTATTTGAAGCCAAAATTTGAGTCTCTAAAATAAAAAAGCTGTGGTGGACTTATGTAAATTAACAAATTACAGTGGACAAGCCACATGATTTCAAGAGATTTATCTATTTATTTTTTAAAAATTAAAAAAAAAGATTTTATTTATTTATTTGAGAGAGAAAGAGTGAGAGAGAGAGGGAGAGCATGAGCAGGAGGAGGGGCAGAGGGAGAAGCAGACTCCCCACTGAGCAGCGAGTCTGACATGGGGCTCCATCCCAGGACCCCTAGGATCATGACCTGAGCTGAAGGCAGACGCTTAACTGACTGAGCCACCCAGGCGCCCCGATTTCAAGAGACTATACTCAGTTCTTTCTTTGGTCCTAGAACTGTTGACGATCAAGACAAGATGGGGAGGAATAGAACCTGGGTCTGCTGAACTGTTGCCGCCTGTTAATGCTCAGCTGCTACAATTAAAAGGCCAGTCCTCTGCAGTCTATGTGCACTTCACTGTCTTTTGTAATTTTAAGCCCTAGTCTACTGTCCTTTCTAAGAAATAGGTTATAGGGAGCAAAAATTATTCTGCCAATACCTAATAATCTTATACAATGAAGTTTTGTTAAGTCTTACAGGTATGAAAATACTTTTTTCTGCAAAGCTAATGTCCGATTCAGTCAGCCTGCTTGGATCTAAGTCTGCCAGAAAAAACGTCTTGCTAACTTACAGTAAAAATTGCCTGTGTCTGTACATATCAGCCAAAATGTAACGTGTTGTAGCCTACTATGGTCAACAGTCATAAAAGTACTGATGTCAAAGGCCTCGAATCTTCCTTCATCTTCCATGTGTTATTTCAGTTGTCCTCATCTAGTGTAGTATTAATCTTCCAAGATTTCCTGATCAGTATGGCCATATATCAGGGTGGTACTGGGGTAATGATTAATTCCACCTCCTCCCCTACTCCTTTCAGAACTATTTGAGAAGTAGATTCAGGGGTCATTCAGGAGATGGACATACCAGCCCTGTTATTGTAAAGTGGATTGAAAAATGCAGTCGGATCCACCATTGGGCTTCCTACCCCCCAAATTCTAGGCATTGGGTTAACTCACCTGAGGGAGAGTTTGAGTGTTTAGAGTAGACTCACATACCCAGAATGGTAGCCTCATGCTCTGTGAGCCCCAATAGTGTGAGCAGAAAAAGGAAAAACCTGTAGGTTGGGTACTGTTTTTTTTTTTTTCCTAAAATTGAAAATCAATATGAATATGGTAAAATTAATCATTTTCAATGTATAGTTGGATGAGTTTGGATAAATATATAGAATCATATAACCACCATCAAAATCGAGATAATAGACTATTTCCTTTATCCCAAAAGGTTCCCTCCTATGCTTTTGTAGTCAATCTCCTCTCATTTCCACCCTTACCTGCAGACCCGGGTAATCCTGACCAGATTTCTGTCCCTATGTTTTTGCTTCTAGAATATTATATAAGTGGAATTGTACAGTATATAGCATCCATGTTGTTGTATGTATTACTAGTTTGAGTCTTCTTATTGCTGAATTGTATTACATTGCATGGATCACAGTTTGTTTATACATTCACCAGTTGCTGGACATTTGGGTTTCCAGTTTTTGGCTGTTATGAATAATGCTGCTGTAAACATTTTTCTACAAGTATTTCTGTGGACTTACATTTACATTCTCTTGAGGAAATTTCCAGAAGTGTGATTGTTGGATCTCATAGTAAGTATATGTTTGACTTTGTAAGAAATGGTGTACTGCTTTTTAAAATATTAATTCCACCCAATAGAAGGACATGAAGCAATGTATGTTATACTCTATATGCTCACAAGGCAGGTAAATTTCTCACTTGGGGATGAGTAAGTGAGGTACAAGGAGAAAGCATAGAAATATGACTTTATTGCAGTGACTCACACCCCTGGATGATAATTAGAATTTCATAGGAAGCTTTTATAAAGTTTGATGCTAGTTCCCAACCCCTCCCTTAGAATTAATAGGTTTTTGGTGGAACCTTATATTTTTTTAAAGAGCCCCAGATGATTCTAATATATAGCAAAGATTGAGAACCACTCTTTAAGTTGAAACTCCCTCATGGAAACATGGTGCTCATGAAATATACCCGGGCTCTTAATAACCAAGAGGCCATTCCCTTGATGAGAAAGAATCAGTAATATGATAAAATTAGTGGTAACTTTCATGATATTGTATGAAATAGTGTGAAACTAATAATATTTTGGGATCTGAATATATTTATGGGTTAGTCTGGTGATGGGTATTAAAGAGGGCACGTACTGAATGGAGCACTGGGTGTTATACGCAAACAATGAATCATGGAACACTACATCAAAAACTAATGATGTAATGTATGGTGATTAACATAACAATAAAAATATATATTTTAAAAATGTAATGTCTTACAGGAATTAAAGAAAATATATGCAAGTAAGAGAACTGTAATTCTGAATTACTTAGGCTACTTAATTTTTTTATTTTTAAAATTAAAAAAATTTTAAATTAACATATAATGTATTATTTGTTTCAGGGGTACAAGTCTGTGATTCATCAGTCTTAGACAACACCCAGCGCTCACCACAACACATACCCTCCCCAATGTCCATCACCTAGCCACCCCATCCCCCCATCCCCCTCCACCCCAGCAACCCTCAGTTTGTTCCCTGAGATTAAGAGTCTCTTATGGTTTGTCTCCCTCTCTGGTTTCGTCTTGTTTCATTTTTCCTCTCTTCCCCTATGATCCTCTGCCTTGTTTCTTAAATTCCGCATATCAGTGAGATCTTATGATACTTGTCTTTCTCTGATTGACATATTTCGCTTAGCATAATACCCTCTAGTTCCATCCGTGTTGTTGCAAATGGCAAGATTTCATTTTTTAATGGCTGTGTTTTATATACATATATATAATATATATATATATATATATATACCACATCTTCTTTATCTATTCATCTGTCAATGGACATCTGGGCTCTTTCTATAGTTTGGCTATTGTGGACATTGCTGTTATAAACATTGAGGTGCAGGTGCCCCTTCAGATCACTACATGTGTATCTTTGGGGTAAATACCCAGTAGTGCAATCACTGGGTTGTAGGGTAGCTCTATTTTCAGCTTCTTGAGGAAGCTCCATACTGTTTTTCCAGAGTGGCTGCACCAACTTGCATTCCCACCAACAGTGTAAGAGGGTTCCCCTTTCTCCACATCTTTGCCAACATCTGTCATTTCCTGACTTGTTAATTTTAGCCATTCTGACTGGTGTGAGGCGGTATCTCATTGAGGTTTTGATTTGAATTTCCCTGATGCCGAGTGATGTTGAGCACTTTTTCATGTGTCTGTTGTTGGCCATTTGGATGTCTTCTTTGTAGAAATGTCTATTCATTTCTTCTGCCCATTTCTTAATTGGATTATTTGTTCTTTGGGTGTTGAGTTTGATAAGTTCTTTATGTATTTTAGATACTAGCCCTTTATCTGATATATCATTTGCAAATATCTTCTCCCCTTCTTTCAAAAAGTGTTGTCATACCCATTTATTCTATATCTCACCATTCCTGAGTATTCTAATTCGAAATCAAATTGGTATAAAATGGTGTCTTGTTATTATTTGAATTATTTCTTTGACTATTAGAGTGATTGAGTATTTCCTCATATTTGCATTTATTAATTATAATTTCTATTTTTTAATGCAAAGTGTTTGGTTATTTCATATATTCATTTGTGTCCAGGGATCCTGAATAATGTTCTTACTAATTTTCACAAGCTTTTAATGTGGGTAATAACCCTTTCCTTATTTAATTACTATAAATATTGTTTAGTCCACTGTATTTCTTTCCAGTATAGTTTTTGTTTAGCACAAGTTTTGAATTTTTTTAATAATGTAACTATCCATCATTTTATTTGTAGTTTCTTTTATTGCTTCAAAACTTAGAACGTTATTACTCTCTCAGAGATTTGAGCTGAGCTCACTGTCAAAACCCCTGAGACCCTAGTGTTCCAACATGCTGAGAACTTAATGGGAATAGAAGTTGGAGTAAGGAAATCAGGACAGATAGAATTAAGGTTATATGATAGTTGTATTATTAAATTGTGAATGTGTGTTTGTGTGTGTGTGTGTGTGTGTGTGTGTGAGAGAGAGAGAGAGAGAGAGAGAAACATTTTCCCACAGAGGAAATATACTGTCTTTCCTGAGAGGTATTAATACCTTCAGTTTGACTGGTACCCATGAGACCCAACTGTGCAGTAAGAATGAAGTAGGGAGTGTGGCACTTTATGGAAAATTTAGCTTTAAGGAGTTAGCCAACAAATTGATTCACATTCGGAATAATTTTTTTTGTTTTTTTCTGGTTGTTTGAGACAAATTAGTTTTAAACAGAAGTCTAACTAAAACATAGCTCCAAGAAAGAATGAAATCTCATAATGGTATAACTGTTGCTCAATAATTTCCTGCTTGCCCCCAAATTGACCAATTTCGGAAGGATTGGGCAGATCGCATCTTAGAACATGTTCTAACAAAGAAGGAGGGGTTAAAAAATCATACCACCTCATTGCTACATGCCTGGAATATTTACAATAGCTAAAGATTTTCTGGAATATTCTTAGTTCAGATATTCTATTTTGTTGATCTGTGTTCATTCCTACCTGTCAGATCACAGGTCCCACCTTCTGTTCAAAAAGTAGTCACCATAGAAATTTGGCAACAGTTTCCTAGCTTGTGTTCTCAACCTCATTCTTCTCTTCTACTCCATTTTGCTTATCTTTGTTTAAAATAAAAAGAGCACCTTTATGTGCCAGTGCTTAGTTTCAGAAACTCTAATGGTTCTCCGAATGTACTGGCTGTGTTATGCGGGGAGGAAGCCACTTGATTCTTTCTCACCACTGCCTTCAAATTAAACCTTCAGCTAAACTCCATTCCAAGCTCCGGGATAGCGTCTAAGGCTTTTGTTTTTCTGGACCCGGAGATTAGAACAGTTTGAGTTATTAACAATCCCAGCCCAATCTAATTCAAGACTTTAGTCACGTATCTGATTTTTTTTTTTTTTTAATCAGAGCACTTGTTAGCATTTAATGAACCTCACTCCACGTAGCTTCAAGCTACCAGGATACAGGCTCCCCCTTCACCCCCTTAATCTGCTCCATAGCTCTTCTACTGAAGAATTTGGCCTTCATGGTGACTTTTGGGACCTTTCCCTTCTCCCATCACATCACAGCAATGATAGGAGCAGCTCCAGTCTTGGTGTTTTGTTTTGTTTTGTTTTATGGCATCACTTACCGTGTCTGCTCATTGACCAAAGTCCACAGTTTATCAAGGTTGACAGTTGGGCAGAAGCTCTGGTTCCTCTGTGAGTGGTAATGCCTCATACCTACCTTTGCAAAGTAACCCAGATGACTTTTGTCTAAGTTGATTCTGTGGTGATGCACGCCACCAGCATTACCCTGGCCTCCTAGGTGCTTGTGGTGCTTGCCGATAGGGCCGTGGCCCCGAAGTTTCCAGGTCTTCCTCAGTCTGGATGGCATGTCTGTAGCCCAGATGAAAGAGCAGTTGCATATCTGATTGAAAGCTTCTTGTCTATGTTCTCCAAGATACTTGAAGTGGGAAGGGGCGGGAGGCAAGGTCCATCTTTTCTTTCTTACTCTCTCCACTTCTTGCCCCTATTTGCTAGATGCTCCAGGGTTAAGCAGGGAGAAGAGGGGCATTTTTTAAAACCTAATTGGTGCTAGTCTGTGAAAACCCTCTGCATACCAAACATCCAAACTCTGACCATTTTTCAAATAGGAGGCTTTTGTGGGTTCTTTGGGGACTCTCTGTTGGAGACCTCTGACACTGCAACATTTCCTAACGTGGGTGAGGCACTCCCTTGCTGTGCTCTTTTGATACACCCTCAACCCAACTCCAGCAGTTCATGCCCTGCAGCCTCTTTCTGCTGGGACAGCTTGGACCTTGGCAGGCAGTTCTTGGGTAAGGTCCTTCCAAGAAATCTCTGACCTGGCTATTCTTTTTTTTTTTTTTTTTTTTTAAGATGTGCACGCCTTTATCCCTGGAAACTGTGAATCTGCTACTTTATTTTTTCCATAGCAGCATTATTTTTATTTTTTTACTTTTTTCTTTAAAATAATCTCTGCACCCAACATGGGGCTCAAACTCATAACCCCAAGATCAAGAGTTGCATGCTCCACCAACTGAGCCAGCCAGGCACCCTTATTTTTTATTTGTTTTAACTGAAATATAGTTGACATATAATATTACATTAGTTTCAGATATATAATATAGTGATTCAACAATTATATAGATTACTAAATGCTCACTATAGTAATTGTTATTACCATCTGTCACTATATAAAGTTATTAAATATTATTTTTAGTTGACCATTTTATTATATATGTATTTAATTTTAATTCCAGTATCATTAGCATACAGTGTTATATTAGTTTCAGATGTACAATATAATTATTCAACAATTCTTTTTTTTTTTTTTTAAAGATTTTATTTATTTATTTGAGAGAGAGAGACACAGCGAGATAGAGAACACAAGCAGGGGGAGTGGGAGAGAGAGAAGCAGGTTTCCCGCCAAGCAGGGAGTCCGATGCGGGGCTTGATCCCAGGACCCTGAGATCATGACCTGAGCCGAAGGCAGACGCTTAACGACTGAGCCACCCAGGCGCCCCTATTCAACAATTCTATACATTTCTCAGTGTTCATCATGATAAGCGTACTCTTAATCCCCTTCACCTATTTCATCCATCCCCCCCCCCACCTCCCCTCTGGTAACTACCAGTTTGTTCTCTATAGTTAAGAGTCTGTTTTTTGTTTTATCTCTTTTTTTCTTAGTTCGTTTGTTTTCTTTCTTAAATTCCATGTATTAAGTGAAATCATATGGTATTTATCTTTCTCTGATTTTTTTTTTTTTTTTTAAGAGAATGAGAGAGATGGAGTGCCTGGGTGGCTCAGATGGTTAGTCTGCCTTCGGCTCAGGTCATGATCCCAGGGTCCTGGGATCGAGCCCCACGTCAGGCTCCTGGCTCAGTGGGGAGCCTGCTTCTCCCTCTCCCTCTGCCTCTCCCCCTGCTCATGGTTTCTCTCTCTCTGTATCTCTGTGTCTCAAATGAATAAATAAAATCTTTAAAAAAAAGAGAGAGAAAATGAGAGAAAGAGAGAGCACGAGAGGGGGAAGGGTCAGAGGGAGAAGCAGACTCCCCGCTGAGCAGGGAGCTTGATGCCCGACACAGTCCCAGGACTCCAGGATCATGATCTGGGCCAAAGGCAGTCGCCCAACCAACTGAGCCACCCAGGCGCCACCTTTCTCTGATTATTTCACTTAGCATTATACTTTCAGGATCCATCCATGTTGTTGCAAATGGCAAGATTTCAGTCTTTTTTATGGATGAGTAATATTTCTATATATATATATATATATATACACACCACATCTTTTTTTTTTTTTTTTAAGATTTTATTTATTTGACAGAGAGAGACACAGTGAGAGAGGGAACACAAGCAGGCAGAGTGGGAGAGGGAGAGGCAGGCTTCCCGCGAAGCAGGGAGCCCGATGCGGGGCTCGATACCAGAACCCTGGGATCATGACCTGAGCCGAAGGCAGACTCTTAACGACTGAGCCACCCAGGCGCCCCCCACACCACATCTTTTTTATCCATTTACCTATGGATGGACATTTGGGCTACTTCTATATCTTAGTTATTATAAATAATGCTGCAATAAACATAGGGTGCCTGTATCATTTGTAATTAGTGTTTTTGCATTCTTTGGGTAAACCTCCAAACTGTTCTCCACAGTGGCTGCACCAGTTTGCATTCCCACCAACAGTGCATGAGGGTTCCCCTTTCTCCATATCCTTGCCAACACCTGTTGTTTCTTGAATTTTTGATTTTAGCCATTCTGACAGGTGTGAGATGATATCTCATTGTGGTTTTGATTTGCATTTCCACAATAATGAGTGATATTGAGCATCTTTTCATATGTCTGTTGGCTATCTTTATATCTTCTTTGGAGAGATGTCTGTTCATGTCTTCTGCCCATTTTTTAAAAAAAATTTTATTTATTTATTTGACAGAGAGAGACACAGCAAGAGAGGGAACACAAGCAGGGGGAGTGGGAGAGGGAGAAGCAGGCTTCCCGCTGAGCAGGGATCCTGATGTGGGGCTTGATCCCAGGACCCTGGGATCATGACCTGAGCCAAAGGCAGCCGCTTAACTGACTGAGCCACCCAGGCACCCCTCTGCCCATTTTTAATTGGATTATTTGTGTGTGTGTGTGTTTTTTTTTTTTGTATTGAGTTGCATAAGTTCTTTATATATTTTGGGTACTAACCCTTTATCAGATATTGTAAATACCTTCTCCCATTCAGTAGGTTGTCTTTTAATTTTGTTGATTGTTTCCTTTGCTGTGCAGAAGCCTTTAAGTTTGATGTAGACCCCATAGTTTATTTTTGCTTTTGTTTCCCTTGCCTCAGGAGACATATCTAGAAAAATGTTGCTATGGCTGATGTCAGAGAAATTACTGCTTGTGCTCTCTTCTAGGATTTTTATGGCTTCAGGTCTCACATTTAGGTCCTTAATCCATTTTGAGTTTATTTTTGTGTATGGTGTAAGAAAGTGCTTCAGTTTTATTGTTTTGCATGTAGCTGTCCAGTTTTCCCAACACCGTTTGTTGAAGAGACTGTCTTTTTCCCATTGCATATTCTTGCCTCCTTTGCTGAGGATTAATTTACCATATAATCGTAGGGTTATTTCTGGGCTCTCTATTCTCTTTTATTGATCTATGTGTCCATTTTTGTGCCAGTACCGTACTGTTTTGATTACTGCAGCTCTGTAGTATACCTTGAAATCTGGGATTGTGATGCCTCCAGTTTTGTTCTTCTTTTTCAAGATTGCTTTGGCTCTTTGGGGTCTTTTGTGGTTCCATACAAATTTTAGGATTGTTTGTTCTAGTTCTGTGAAAAATGCTATTGATATTTTGATAGGGATTACATTAATCTGTACATTGCTTTGGGTGGTATGGACACTTTAACAATATTTGTTCTCCCAATCCATGAGCATAGAATATTTTTCCATTTGTTTGTTTTGCCTTCAATTTCTTTCATCAGTGTTTTATAGTTTTCAGAGTACAGGTCTTTCACCTCCTTGGTTAAGTTTTTTCCTAGGTGTTATTATCTTTGGTGCAATTGTAAATGGGATTGTTTTCTTTTTTTAAATTATTTTTTTAAAGATTTTATTTACTTATTTGACAGAGAGAGAGAGAGAGAGACAGCGAGAGAGGGACCACAAGCAGGGGGAACGGGAAAGGGAGAAGCAGGCTCCCCACCGAGCAGGGAGCCCGATGGGGGGCTTGATCCCAGCACCCTGGGATCACAACCAGAGCCGAAGGCAGATGCCCAACTGACTGAGCCACCCAGGCGCCCCAATGGGATTGTTTTCTTAATTTCTCTTTCTGCTTCTTTGTTATTAGTGTATAGAAATGCAACGGATTTCTGTATATTGATTTTGTGTCCTGAGACCTTACTGAATTCATTTATTAGTTTTAGTAGTTTTTTGGTGGAGTCTTTAGGGTTTTCCATATATAGTATCATGTCATTTGCAAACAGTAAAAGTTTTACTTCTTACCAACTTAGATGCCTTTTATTTCTTTTTCTTGTCTAATTGCTGTTACTAGGACTTCGAGTTGAATGTGTTACTTTACATGGTAAAAAGGACTTTGCAGATATGATTGAGGTTATGGACCTTGAGATGGAGGGATTATCCTTTGTAATCCAGGTAGGCCCAATCTACTCATCCAACCACATGAGTCCTTGCAGGTGGAGAACCTATCCCAACTATAGTCAGGGAGAGAGATGTGACTATAGAGAAAGGGTCAGAGACATGTAACAATAGAGGGATGCTCTCCACCATTGCTGGCTTGAAGATGGAGAAAGAGGGCCACAAGCCGAGGAATGTGGTGACCTCTGGAAGTTGGGAATGGTCTTCAGGTATAGCCAGCAAGAAAATGAGGACCTGAGTTCTACAACTACGAGGGACTGAATTTTGCCAGTAACCTAAGTGAGCAGGAAATGGATTATTCCCTAGAGCCTCCAAAAAATGAGCTTGCTGATAACTTGGTTTTAGTCAAGACTTCTGCCCTATAGACTATAAGATAATAAATTTGTGTTGTTTTAAGCCACTAATTTGCAGTAATTTGTTATGGCAAATGAATGAATGTACTCTCCCCCAGATTTTCTCCCCAAGTCTTACTGGTTTCTGCTTCTTGGTAAACATGGGGTAAGAGGAAGGTGTGACTGTGTCCTTCCCTTGGCAGGTAATCTCTACCTCCATTCTTTACCACTGCATTTCTTAAAGCTTCTCCCACATGGTTGGGGAAGACAATGGTCTACTTTTCTATACATCCAGACTGACAACATTGTTGGCATTCTTTCTTACTTTTTTTTAAAGGTTTTATTTATTTATTTGACAGAGAGCGAGCACAAGCAGGGGGAGCAGCAAGCAGAGGGAGAGGGAGAATCAGGCTCCCCACTGAGCAGAGAGCTCGACATGGGACTCGATCCCCGGGCCCTGGGATCATGACCTGAGCTGAAGGCAGATGCTTAACCAGCTGAGCCACCCAGGCGCCCCTGGCATTCTTTCTTATGCATAGGCTGAAAGTGGATATCTTGGTGTATCCAGCAATTTATTTAAGCACACTTGCTCCCTCAGTCACAACGTAGAGACAGGAAAAGTCCCATGTAACATTGTTGGACAATAACAATCATACATCTTTGTTCCTTGTTCTGTGTTTCAGTGCAAGGGCATATAGACCGTTTGTAAACATTTCCATTACTCTTTAGCTACCTGAATTCCTCCGCCAGTCTAGGTCTCCTTGATGGAAATCCTGTTACTGATTCTCTGCATTTTGATGAACACATCTTTCACTTTGGACTCTGTACCCTTTTGGTCCTATTATCTGTCTGAAATTAATTTCTGCAACCAAGTCAGTTCCCCCCACTCTCTCATTTGATTTTATGCAGATTGTCAGCAGGACATCATGTCTGTTCTGTGCCTTTGTGAGCATAAGTAGAACCTCAGTTTTGGAAGGGTTTCACTGCTTCTTTCCTCTTCACTCAGCTGTTTCACTGCTTCTTTCCTTTCACGCCTCAATCTTAAATCATCCCTCTTCACTGTCTTCCAAGATATGCATGTGTGAGATCCGTGGGGGAATCTCACTACTTCTGTTGGCAGGTTGTTCCAATATGGAGATTTTTTTTTAGCTCCTTGAGGGCGGGAACCAAATCTTATGCATTGTGACAACACCAGCCCCAGCTCAAGCCTGGAGCATAGCAGAAACTCAGTGAATGAATAAGTGAATGAATTAGTGAATGAATGAGTATTATTGGGCCCCAAACTAGCTTCCTTATGGCTCCCGTAAAGTAGTCCTTGGAATGACTCAGAATGATTTAATCCCTTCTCTACAGGATGGCCTTTAACAATTAAAACTATCCTGTCCTAATTATGTCTTTCCTTCTCATCTGATATATTTTCAACCCCCCAAAGGATAGTCCTACACATCAAATTACAACCTTTTCTCCTATAGTTGTATAATAGCCTCCTAAGGAATGTCCAGTTTTCTGGAATGCATTTAGCCTGAGGGTGGGCTGGAAGTGATTGTGTAACTATTGCAAAAGTCTGTGGTTTGAATCTTTCCAAAAGTTTTATCTCAGCAGCCCAGACACAGGCCTCTGCCAAAAATCACAGCTTCTCTGTTTCCCATTGTGTAGTCTGAAGATAGTCCTGATAAAGGACTGAGGGGTTTATATGGAAGGCGTCATGCTGTGTTGTAAGTGTAATAGGATATCGAATAGGACTTTTCATGGTGTCTTGAAATTTCATCTGAAGCCCCAAAGCTGAGAATGAAAGGTGATAAGTATCCCCAGGTTTCCAAATGGGGTGCTAACACTAGACATATCCATGCAGAAGTTATTAAAAGACAGCAAAACTGGTATCAACCTCCAACACACACCTCCAGCTGATGCAGGAGAAAGTGATTATCAGCTTCTATCACACACCTGCAGCAGATGTAGGAGAATGGGCATTAAAGAGAGTCCCTGAGGTAGTGGACAGTGTTGTGACGTTTCCTTCTCTCTTCTTATGAGGGGGGCCCTCAAGAGAATTGGCAGCTCTGGTGGTGCCCTGTCCTTGGACTAGAGCAGGGTGAGAGAATTCATGGAGAAATGAGTATGTGTCTTCTGGACAGTTTAGGGACATATATTAATGGAAACTGATGCTTGCTTCCTGCCTGATAACTATGGAATGTGGGAGGCTGGGCAGACCAACTAGTGAACTCAAAGTGAGTGAGGAGGGCAACGGTGAGAGCTGTCTGCACTACCAGAATTGGTAATGGTGGGCATATGTATTTCCCAGGAGCTGCAATGGAAGGTAGCTGGCCTTCAACCAGGAGGGCTGTCTGTGGAGTAAAGGGACCCCAGCAATAAGCTGCTATATGGTGTATTTCTGGGCAGGAAGTGTGTGAGAGAAGTGGGAGAGTACGTTTGCTTTTAGGGGGCTTTTCAATCAGGTTGCTTCTACAGCGAGCCTTTGAAAGCCCATAAATGCATCCCTTTAGAAAGAGCCCGCATTGGGACTCCTCCTACCTCAAGGCCATGATCTACCATATTTTAATGGCACCTACCATAAAAGATACATTTGCTTCTTTTCCTCTAATCTCCCCCCTGTCTTGACCCCGGAGAAGCCAGAAGCAGCCCACTGAGGGTAAGGAGAATGAAGGAGATGAAGGAAGAACAGACAGTACCTCCTTTCCACACTTTAGGGCTGTGGTCACCATGCCATAGGTCAGGGTAGGGCTGGGGGGGGCGGGTGTGGTGGTGGGAGATTCTGAATTGGGTATGTGATTGAAGTTTTAAATAGAACTTTTTAATGAGTTTTAGTTGTTGAAAGTAACTTAAAAATCTTGGAGTATGAAATATGCCTGAGATGTTGTGTGGGGTTGGGAAGAAGGGGGATTTGACAGAGCATGTTGAGAGGGGGTGGTTAGAGAAAAATAACGCTGTCTTCTGTTTGTATACCACTGAGTTAGCCCATTTGATAGATTCCAGGGAGGGCAGGCCCAGGGGATAGGTGGGCAAGAGTCTATGTTCTGGAACTTTGGTACTATGGACTTTTTTTTCCTCTGAAGTTTTTGATATTTCTGTTTAATTTTTTTAATTTAATTTTTAATTTTTAAAAGATTTACTTATTTATTTTAGAGAGGGGCAGGGTAGAGACAGAGGGAGAGAGAAACTTAAGCAGACTCCATGCTGAGCGCAGAGCCCAACTCAGGGCTCGATCCCATGACGCTGAGCCAAAACCAAGAGTCAGACACTCAACTGACTGAGCCACCCAGGCACCTCTTTTTTAAGATTAAATTTTTAAAAAAAAATTTTTAAAGATTTTATTTTTAAGTAATCTCCATACCCAATGTGGGGATTGAACTTGGGACCCCGAGATCAAGAGTGCACCCTCCTCCCCAACTGAATCAGCCAGGCACCCAGCTGTTTAATTTTTAAAAAGCTTTTACTCTGAAATAATGTTACAACTACAGAGAAGTTGCAAAAATAGTACAGAGAGTTCCCATATACCCTTTCCCCAGCTTCCCCTAATGTTAACGTCTTCTATAACCATACTGTAATGATCAAAACCAGGAAGTTACCATTGGTACAATACTATTATCTACTCTACAGACCTTATTGTAGTTTGTCAACTTTCTCATGAATGTTCTTTTTCTGGCCAGAATCCAACCCAGGCTCTCACAGTACATTTATTCGTCACGTTTCCATTGTTTTCTCCTTAGTCTTTCTTTGTATCATTACATTTTAGGATTGGAAAGGACAGTAAAGATCTTCTAGATGAATGACCCTGTGGATTCTTGAATGTCCTCTATAAAAATTCCTGTGAATAAATTTTTCTGCATGAAGACACCTCCGCTGACAGTCTGTTCTAAATGGGGCCCAGCACTATAAGGACGTCCACAGCTGTGATTTGCTTTCTTAAAGTTTTCACCTATTGATTCTGGGTCTTATTTTATTTTTGCCTTTTTTTTTTTTTTTAAGATCTTATTTATTTATTTGACAGAGAGAGACACAGCGAGAGAGGGAACACAAGCAGGGGGAGTGGGAGAAGCAGGCTTCCCGCTGAGCAGGGAGCCTGATGTGGGGCTCCATCCCAGGACCCTGGGATCATGACCTGAGCTGAAGGCAGACTGAGCCACCCAGGTGCCCCTTATTTTTGCCTTTTGGAACAATGCCATTTTCCCTCTACATGCCAGCCTTCAAATATTGGAAGACCATTGTATTTCTACTCCCCCTGAAGCCCCACCCCCCACTCCTGTCATCAAATCCTTCTTCTTTAGGATGAACATCTTTATTTTTTTTAAGATTTTATTTATTTATTTGAGAGAGAGACAGAGAGCATAGGAGGGGGGGTAGAGAGAGAGAGAGAGAGAGCACATGAGCAGGGGGGAGGGGCAGAGGAAGAGGGAGAAGCAGATTCCCCACTGAGTAGGGAGCCCCATTCAGGGTTCAATCCTAGGACCCTGAGATCATGACCTGAGCTGAAGGCAGACGTTTAACTGACTGAGCCACTCAGGCACCCCATAGGATGAACATCTTTAGTTTTATCAATTGTTTTGTGTATGACGTGGTTTTAAGTCATCCTACACATGGGTCACTACACCCTGAACAAGCACCAGTTATATTTATGAATGTAGATGGGGGTCTGTCTATCTATGTGATGCCTGAACAGAGAAAAAACACAGGTATCATTCTCCACATTCTATATCCTGTCTCTGCAGGCCAAGATTACATTTACATTTGATTCATTTTTATAAAGGTAGTCAGGTCCTAGTTAAACATGCAAATTAAATAGCCATTTTCGTGAACATAAGTGTGTAACCTAGGCTTCTGTGTGAGTTGCTAAGAGAAATTTGACATTTTTCTTAGAGATAACTACCGGGGTGGAAGTCTAGACAAGTAAGTATGTTTTTAATTAAGCTTGGGTTGGCTTATATTGAAATTGAAAATGGTACCTGGCAAGAAGCTGCTGGTATATCTTCTCAAAAAAAAAAAAAAAAAGGCAATACATTTCCAAAAACTAGAACAAACTCTCGAGGTATTGGCAGAATCTGGGAGAACTTCCACTTACTGAACAGTTAATGGGGATGGGTTGAGAAATACAATGTGGCCTGAATTAGAGCAAATATTTTTACTTAAAAGTAATTCTCAAAACACTTTTTTTTTTTTTTTTTTAAAAGATCTTATTTATTTGACAGAGAGACAGTGAGAGAGGGAACACAAGAAGGTGGAGCGGGAGAGGGAGAAGCAGACTCCCCGCTGAGCAGGTAGCCAGATGCAGGCTCAATCCCAGGACCCTGGGATCTTGACCCCTAGCCGAAGGCAGACGCTTAGCGAATGAGCCACCCAGGTGCGCCTCAAAACATTTTCTATCAGTCTTCAACTGTCTATACCCTGGTTCAAAATGCAGGGTATGTTTTGACCTTACCTGGACTGTGTGGGTATTGCTGGAGGGCATTATTACAATACTATTGTCTATTTTCCCTATGCTGCACTTTTCATTGCCCTTACTTATTTTCGGTCACATTTTTTTTTTTTTTTCTTCTTAAATTTTTTTATTGTTATGTTAATCCCCATACATTATATCATTAGTTTTAGATGTAGTGTTCCATGATTCATTGTTTGTGCATAACACCCAGTGCTCCATGCAGAACGTGCCCTCTTTAATACCCATCACCAGGCTAACCCATCCTCCCACCCCCCTCCCCTCTAGAACCCTCAGTTTGTTTTTCAGAGTCCATCGTCTCTCATGGTTCGTCTACCCCTCCGATTCCCCCCCTTCATTCTTCCCCTCCTGCTATCTTCTTCTTCTTTTTTTTTTCCTTAACATATATTGCATTATTTGTTTCAGAGGTACAGATCTGAGATTCAACAGTCTTGCATAATTCACAGCGCTTACCAGAGCACATACCCTCCCCAGTGTCTACCACCCAGTCACCCCATCCCTCCCATCCCACCCCCCACTCCAGCAACCCTCAGTTTGTTTCCTGAGATTAAGAATTCCTCATATCAGTGAGGTCATATGATACATGTCTTTCTCTGTTTGACTTATTTCACTCAGCATAATACCCTCCAGTTCCATCCACGTCGTTGCAAATGGCAAGATCTCATTCCTTTTGATGGCTGCATAATATTCCATCGTATATATATACCACATCTTCTTTATCCATTCATCTGTCGATGGACATCTTGGCTCTTTCCACAGTTTGGCTATTGTGGACATTGCTGCTATAAACATCGGGGTGCACGTACCCTTTTGGATCCCTACTTTTGTATCTTGGGGGTAAATACCCAGTAGTGCAATTGCTGGATCGTATGGTAGCTCTATTCTCAACTTTTTGAGGAACCTCCATACTGTTTTCCAGAGTGGCTGCACCAGCTTGCATTCCCACCAACAGTGTAGGAGGGTTCCCCTTTCTCTGCATCCCTGCCAACATTTGTCATTTCCTGACTTGTTAATTTTAGCCATTCTGACTGGTGTGAGGCGGTATCTCATTGAGGTTTTGATTTGGATTTCCCTGATGCCGAGTGATGTTGAGCACTTTTTCATGTGTCTGTTGGCCATTTGGATGTCTTCTTTGGAAAAATGTCTGTTCATGTCTTCTGCCCATTTCTTGATTGGATTCTTTGTTCTTTGGGTGTTGAGTTTGATAAGTTCTTTATAGATTTTGGATACTAGCCCTTTATCTGATATGTCATTTGTGAATATCTTCTCCCATTCTGTCGGTTATCTTTTGGTTTTGTTGACTGTTTCCTTTGCTTTGCAAAAGCTTTTTATCTTAATAAAGTCCCAATAGTTCATTTTTGCCCTTGCTTCCCTTGCCTTTGGCGATGTTTCTAGGAAGAAGTTGCTGTGGCTGAGGTCGAAGAGGTTGCTGCCTGTGTTCTCCTTTAGGATTTTGATGGACTCCTGTCTCACATTGAGGTCTTTCAACCATTTGGAGTCTATTTTTGTGTGTGGTGTAAGGAAATGGTCCAGTTTCATTCTTCTGCATGTGGCTGTCCAATTTTCCCAACACCATTTGTTGAAGAGACTGTCTTTTTTCTTTTTTTTTTTTTTAAAGATTTTATTTATTCATTTGAGAGAGAATGAGATAGAGAGAGAGCATGAGAGGGGGGAGGGTCAGAGGGAGAAGCAGACTCCCTGCTGAGCAGGGAGCCCGATGCGGGACTCGATCCCGGGACTCCAGGATCATGACCTGAGCCGAAGGCAGTCGCTTAACCAACTGAGCCACCCAGGCGCCCGAGACTGTCTTTTTTCCATTGGACATTCTTTCCTGCTTTGTCGAAGATGAGTTGACCATAGAGTTGAGGGTCCATTTCTGGGCATTCTGTTCCACTGATCTGTGTGTCTGTTTGTGTGCCAGTACCATACTGTCTTGATGATGACAGCTTTGTAATAGAGCTTGAAGTCTGGAACTGTGATGCCACCAGCTTTGCTTTTCTTTTTCAACATTCCTCTGGCTATTCGGGGTCTTTTCTGGTTCCATACAAATTTTAGGATTATTTGTTCCATTTCTTTGAAAAAAGTGGATGGTATTTTGCTAGGGATTGCATTAAATGTGTAGATTGCTCTAAGTAGCATAGACATTTTCACAATATTTGTTCTTCTAATCCATGAGCACGGAACGTTTTTCCATTTCTTTGTGTCTTCCTCAATTTCTTTCATGAGTACTTTATAGTTTTCTGAGTACAGATTCTTTGCTTCTTTGGTTAGATTTATTCCTAAGTATCTTATGGTTTTGGGTGCAATTGTAAATGGGATTGACTCCTTAATTTCTCTTTCTTCTGTCTTGTTGTTGGTGTATAGGAATGCCACTGACTTCTGTGCATTGATTTTATATCCTGCCACTTTACTGAATTCCTGTATGAGTTCTAGCAGTTTTGGGGTGGAGTCTTTTGGGTTTTCCACATAAAGTATCATATCATCTGCAAAGAGTGAGAGTTTGACTTCTTCTTTGCCAATTTGGATGCCTTTTATTTCTTTTTGTTTTCTGATTGCTGTGGCTAGGACTTCTAATACTATGTTGAATAGCAGTGGTGATAGTGGACATCCCTGCCGCGTTCCTGACCTTAGGGGGAAAGTGCTCAGTTTTTCCCCATTGAGAATGATATTTGCTGTAGGTTTTTCATAGATGGCTTTTATGATATTGAGGTATGTACCCTCTATGCCTATACTCTGAAGAGTTTTGATCAAGAAAGGATGCTGTACTTTGTCAAATGCTTTTTCTGCATCTATTGAGAGGATCATATGATTCTTGTTCTTTCTTTTGTTAATGTATTGTATCACGTTGATTGATTTGCGGATGTTGAACCAACCTTGCAGCCCAGGGATAAATCCCACTTGGTCGTGGTGAATAATCCTTTCAATGTACTGTTGGATCCTATTGGCTAGTATTTTGGTGAGAATTTTTGCATCCATGTTCATCAGGGATATTGGTCTGTAATTCTCCTTTTTGATGGGGTCTTTGTCTGGTTTTGGGATCAAGGTAATGCTGGCCTCATAAAATGAGTTTGGAAGTTTTCCTTCCATTTCTATTTTTTGGAACAGTTTTAGAAGAATAGGTATTAATTCTTCTTGAAATGTTTGGTAGAATTCCCCTGGGAAGCCATCTGGCCCTGGGCTTTTGTTTTTTGGGAGATTTTTGATGACTGCTTCAATTTCCTTAGTGGTTATAGGTCTGTTTAGGTTTTCTATTTCTTCCTGGTTCAGTTTTGGTAGTTGATACATCTCTAGGAATGCATCCATTTCTTCCAGGTTATCTAATTTGCTGGCATAGAGTTGCTCATAATATGTTCTTATAATTGTTTGTATTTCTTTGGTGTTGGTTGTGATCTCTCCTCTTTCATTCATGATTTCGTTGATTTGGGTCATTTCTCTTTTCTTTTTGATAAGTCTGGCCAGGGGTTTATCAATCTTGTTAATTCCTTCAAAGAACCAGCTCCTAGTTTCGTTGGTCTGTTCTACTGTTCTTTTGGTTTCTATTTCATTGATTTCTGCTCTGATCTTTATTATTTCTCTTCTCCTGCTGGGTTTAGGCTTTATTTGCTGTTCTTTCTCCAGCTCCTTTAGGTGTAGGGTTAGGTTGTGTACTTGAGAACTTTCTTGTTTCTTGAGACAGGCTTGTATTGCTATATACTTTCCTCTTAGGACTGCCTTTGCTGCATCCCAAAAATTTTGAATAGTTGTATTGTCATTTTCATTGGTTTCCATGCATTTTTTAAATTCTTCTTTAATTTCCTGGTTGACCCATTCATTCTTTAGTAGGATGCTCTTTAGCCTCCATGTATTTGAGTTCTTTCTGACTTTCCTCTTGTGATTGAGTTCTAGTTTCAAAGCACTGTGATCTGAAAATAGGCAGGGAATGATCCCAATCTTTTGGTACCGGTTGAGACCTGATTTATGACCTAGGATGTGATCCATTCTGGAGAATGTTCCATGGGCACTAGAGAAGAATGTGTATTCTGTTGCTTTGGGATGGAATGTTCTGAATATGTCTGTGAAATCCATTTGGTCCAGTGTGTCATTTAAAGTCTTTATTTCCTTGTTGATCTTTTGCTTAGACGATCTGTCCATTTCAGTGAGGGGGGTGTTAAAGTCCCCCACTATTATTGTATTGTTGTCAATGTGTTTCTTTGCTTTTGTTATTAACTGCCTTATATAATTGGCTGCTCCCATGTTAGGGGCATAGATATTTACAATTGTTAGATCTTCTTGTTGGATAGACCCTTTAAGTAGGATATAGTGTCCTTCCTCATCTCTTATTACAGTCTTTGGTTTAAAATCTAATTTGTCTGATATAAGGATTGCCACCCCAGCTTTCTTTTGGTGTCCATTAGCATGGTAAATGGTTTTCCACCCCCTCACTTTCAATCTGGGGGTGTCTTTGGGTCTAAAATGAGTCTCTTGCAGACAGCATATCGATGGGTCTTGTTTTTTAATCCAATCTGATAGCCTGTGTCTTTTGATTGGGGCATTTAGCCCATTTACATTCAGGGTAACTATTGAAAGATAAGAATTTAGTGCCATTGTATTGCCTGTAAGGTGACTGTTACTGTATATTATCTGTGTTCCTTTCTGGTCTATGTTGCTTTTAGACTCTCTCTTTGCTTAGAGGACCCCTTTCAAGATTTCTTGTAGGGCTGGTTTGGTTTCGTGTTTGCAAATTCCTTTAGTTTTTGTTTGTCCTGGAAGCTTTTTATCTCTCCTTCTATTTTCAATGACAGCCTAGCTGGATATAGTATTCTTGGCTGCATATTTTTCTAATTTAGTGCTCTGAATATATCCTGCCAGTCTTTTCTGGCCTGCCAGGTCTCTGTGGATAGGTCTGTTGCCAATCTAATGTTTCTACCATTGTAAGTTACATATCTCTTGTCCGGAGCTGCTTTCAGGATTTTCTCTTTGTCTCTGAGACTCGTAAGTTTTACTATTAGATGTCGGGGTGTTGACCTATTTTTATTGATTTTGAGAGGGGTTCTCTGTGCCTCCTGGATTTTGATGCCTGTTTCCTTCCCCAAATTAGGGAAGTTCTCTGCTATAATTTGCTCCAATATACCTTCTGCCCCTCTCTCTCTTTCTTCTTCTTCTGGGATCCCAATTATTCTAATGTTATTTCGTCTTACGGTATCGCTTATCTCTTGAATTCTGCCCTCGTGATCCAGTAGTTGTTTATCTCTCTTTTTCTCAGCTTCTTATTTTTCCATCATTTGGTCTTCTATATCACTGATTCTCTCTTCTGCTTCATTTATCCTAGCAGTTAGCACCCCCATATTTGATTGCACCTCATTAATAGCCTTTTTGATTTCGACTTGGTTAGATTTTAGTTCTTTTACTTCTCCAGAAAGGGTTTCTCTAATAACTTCCATGCTTTTTTCAAGCCCAGCTAGTATCTTTAAGGTGATGATTCTGAACTCTAGATCCGACATCGTACTAATGTCCGTATTGAGTAGGTCCCTGGCAGTCAGTACTACCTCTTGTTCTTTTTGTTGAGGTGATTTTTTCCGTCTTGTCATTTTGTCCAGAGGAGAATAGATTAATGAGAGAACAAAATGCTAACAGGGTAACAACGTCCCCAGAAAATATACTCTAAACAAATCAGAAAGGACCTGAAGCAGTGTGAAAAGAAAGGGAAAGAGAGAAAAAAGAAAAAGAAAAAAAAAAAAAGAAAAAGATAAAGATAAAAACAAACAAAAACAGAACAAAACAAAAAAACCCAGAATATGATCAAATATGATCAGGCTGGTATATAGATCAGTGCCACACACTAGATTTTGGGTGTATTTTGGTCTGTTAGAAAAAAGTGCCTCCCAAAATTTTAAAGAAAGAAAAACTTATATATGTACAAAAATAAGGGTTGATATGATGAAGGGATGGAATATGACTGTAAAGATGGAAATTATAAAAAATTTTATAAAAGGAATTGATAAGAAGTTGTTTGAAAAAAGAAAGAAGAGGATTTAAAAAAAAAGAAAAAAAGGGAGAGAATGTGATCAGGCAGGGGAGTAGAAAAAAACCATACATTAGAGATTTAGGGTATATTTTGATCTGTTAGAAGAAACTATTTCAAAATTTTAAAGAGAGAACAACTTATATATATATGCCAAAAATATGGGTAACTACTATGAAGGGATAGAATATGACTCTAAAAATGAAAAATAAAAATGTTTTTTAAAAAAGGGATTGATAAGATGTTGGTTGAAAAAGGGAAAAAGAAAAATTAAAAAAAAAAGTTAAAAAAAATTAACTTTGAAAGACTACAGAATCATGGTAAAAAAGCCATGGATTCTATGTGCTGTATTCCCCTAGCGCTGGAGTTCTGCCGTTCTCATTGATCGGTAAACTTGGTCTTGGCTGGCTGTTCTTGCTGATCTTCTGGGGCAGGGGCCTGTTCCCAAATGTCTTTGCCGGAGGCAGAATTGCCCCGCCCTTGCCTGGTCTGTGCTAAGTAATCTGCTCCGGTTTGCTCTCGGGAGCTTTTGTTCCCTGCAAGCTTTCCGTACAGCTTTGGAGGATGAGACTGTAAATGGCGGCCTCCTAATCTCCACCCCGGAGGAGCCGAGAACTCGGGGCCCCGCTCCTCAGTGCACCCCCAGAGAAAAGCAGTCAGTCACTCCCATCTCCGGCTGCACTCTGTGATCACCCGGCCTGTGACTGCGTGTTTCTATCTCTGGCACCCGACCCCGTGTGGAGTCTCCAAACCCAGCAGATCCCTGCGGTGCGCTCCCGCGCCTCTCCTCCTGGGGGAAGAAGGTGAGTCTCCCCAGATCTGCCGCTTGTTGGGTCCCTGCTGGAGGAGCAGTGGCCCGACTGTGCTGCGGATCACGGTTTATGGCAACCCCGAGCTGTGAGCCCGCGCCTCGGCTCCGTCTCTGCAGCCGGCTTCCCCATTCCGATACCTGGGAGCTCTGCCGCACTCAGGCACCCCTGGTCTTTCTGTGACCCCGAGGGTCCTGAGACCACACTGTCCCGCGAGGGTTCCACCCCCCACTTAGCCACCAGAGTGACGTCCCTCAGCGGAGCAGACTTCTAAAAGTTCCGATTTTGTGCTCCGCGGCTCTATCACTTGCCAGAAGAGGCCGATGGAGGCCCCTCCCCCACCGTCAATCCTCCCGAATATCGCCTCGGATTCACTTCTCCGCACGTCCTACCTTCCAGAAAGTGGTCGCTTTTCTGTTCAGAGAGTTGTTGCTATTCTTTTCTTCAATCTCCTGTTGAGTTTGTAGGTGTTCAGAATGGTTTGATCCCTATCCAGCTGAATTCCTGAGACCAGACCTCGGTCACATTTCTTAACATTAGTTTTCTTCTTGTGTTCTGTCTGGATCTTAGTATGCAGGCCCTTCTTGAATGGAAGATTTTGTTTCTTTTTCTTTCTGTTTTCTTTCTCTGATTCCCCACCATTCTTGAAGTTTTGAGGTTTGTTTCCACCTGGTCCGTGGAGTCCCCAGGTCTTCAATTGGCTCTTTGGGGCCCCTGCCCCACAGTGATGTTGGGGATATCACAGATACAGTCACTGAGCCCATCGATGACTTGCCTGGAAGCCCAGTGGAGAGGCTGAGGCTTGCCTGCCTTCCTAAGCTTGCAGCATTCACAGACACTGCTGTGGATCATAGTCAAGTCCTTTCTTGAGCTCGGGTGCCTGACCTTGGCCCTGGTCTCAAGCCACAAGCACTGGGCCTCCTGGTCTTCTTATTCCTGTCTGTACGGTGGTCAGCAGTAAGCTCTGATGTGGCCCTATTGTTTGTTTACAGCCACAGTTTGTTCTAATTGGTTGCCACGTCCATTCTCTTGGGTTGTTGCCTGTGCTGTGCTAGTTATTAATATTATCAATATCAACCAGCCTGCTACCCCACAGAAGCTGCATTCCTGGCCACCTCTGATTGCTTCTGACCTGAGGCCCATTTAATGCTTTGAATTTCTGTTCCAGTTCTAGCCATATGTTCATTTGTTTTTGAACATGGCTGTGACTTTTTTTAATGAAAAAAGTTTTCTTATGGAGATGTAACTGAAATACAACATGATGTTAGCTTCAGGTGTATAACATGATTTGATATTTATATGTATTGTGAAATGTTCACTGCAGTAAGTCTAGTTCACATGGCTATGGCTTTTATTTTCTTCTGTATTTTATCTATCATGCAAAAGAGCAGAGGAGAGGACCTCAAAATATATACTTACTATGGCATTTTGACAAGAAGTTTCTTAAAGATGTAGTCCAGATAACCAGGACGTGTATCAAGATGAAAGTCATTACAGAGTTGGTGGAGAGTGCCAAAATTTATTAAAGTCTAATTTACTAATTGTAGACACTTACAAAACTGAATGTGTTAAAATTCTTGAAAGTGAATATATATATATAATTCAAAAATAAGAAATTTTCCAATAATGTAGTGTTATTATAATAAGTGCTATAATAATAAACTCTAAACATGGAGGTAGGTAAGAGGAAACAAATGCTACAAAATTAATATATGCATTTTAAATAAAAACTCACAGATTCTCCGAAATGGGAGAGAAAAGAAGAAACAAGTTATTTATAACTCATGTTTTAAGGTGGGCATTAAAAACCACAATTACAGACTATTTAGAAAGTGTGAAAAATGAGAACACCATAAGGGATGAGGCCAAAGTTGTGTTCAGAAGCAAATGGATATTCTCAAGGGACCTCATTATTCAACAAAGCAAGCATTCAACCTAAGAAAAACACACTGAACCAATGTAAGGAAAGAAGTAGGAAGAATGAAGTATTAAATAAACTACTAATAGAAATCTTTGAATTAGAAAACAGAAACACTGTCAAATCGATACATTAATCTAAGAACTGATTGACCGAAAAACCATTGTCTTTAAGAAAACCTTGGGAAAATAGAGAAGAGAAGAGAAAAAAAAAATGTAAAAATGAGAAATGACATAAAATGGTAAACCTAGAAGAGGTTAAACTTTTATATAAGAAAGTGCTCCATTTAAAAATGGTGGTAGGGGCATAGGTGAAAGAACATTAGCAAAAATGTTGATTACTGTCAAAGCTGGGTAATGGGTATGTGGGGGTTCATTACACTCATTTTTCTACTTTTACATATGTTTAAAATTTTCCATAATTAAAAGTTAAAGGGAGAATGTTATGCCTGATTCTATGCTAATGTGTTTGGAAATCTCCCTAATGAAGTAGATGGTTTTCTGAGAAAACACATTACTAGAACTCACTCAAGAAGTGGAAAATCTGATTAGAACAACAACCCTGGAAAAAATTATAAGAGAATTACCTCCAAAAGATATTCTAAGATCTGACAATTTTATTCATGAATTTTTTCAAAAGACACATAATTCTTATGCTCTATAAATTATATAGAAATAAATGATACCATCAAATTCATTCTATAAAGTTAGCACAACATTACCACTAGGACCTGATATGTAAACAACAAAAATATCAAACCACAGAGCAGTTTTATATGCAAATATGTGGAAAATTTTGAAGAGAAATAGTAAGGAAATTGAACTCAGTTGCATCCAGTTGGTCTATTCCACTTAATCAATTCATCAGATTAAGAAAAATTCATCATTTCCTCTGTAAAACGTCCTGACTGATGTCCACGGAGAATAAATGCTTATGACCAACTTGCTCTGCTGTGTTCTTGCCATTTTGCTCTGATAATGATAGGCTTCCAATCCAGCTTATGTCAACTGTGTTTATGTAATCTAATTAAATATTTATGTACACTGATGAAATAGGAGTATGGAAAAAGAATTGTTCCTGTGAAAGCAAAATGGAATGTATTGGAAGAACTCAGTGTAGGTGAGTCACTAAAAAATTAAGTTAAGTGAGGATGAGATAATTATAAAATTTGGGCAAAAGACATAAAAGTCTAGAAGAAATCTTCACACATATTGCTTTACAAACAACTACGAACAACAATTCTCTTTTTATAAAGATTTATTTATTTGAGAAAGAGAGTGAGAGAGCGAGAGCGCATGTGCAGGGGGAGGGGCAGAGGGAGAGGGAGAAGGAAAGAAGCAGACTCCCTGCCCTATGGCAGGGCTCAACCGGGGTTCGATCTCACATGATCCTGAGATCATGACCTGAGCCGAAATCAAGAGTTGGATGCTTAACCAACTGAGCCACCCAGGCACCCCACCATTCTCTTCTTTAAAGAAACTGAATGGAAAAATAGCAATCCATTAGGGATTTGATTTACATAAAAAAGACGGTACAGAATTCTAATTAGCAAACTGATATTCGAAGAAAAGACCTTTCCCTTTATGTTAGTTAAGGCAAAACTAGTTGCCATACTAGACAAACCCCCAAACTTCAACAGCTAATACATTAAGCAAAAATCAAGTCTTAAACCAGTTTAATAATAAAGGACAGTTATTGGCACATATAGGGATGATATTAAAAATATTTAACAACCAGGGCAGCATGGGTATTGACCCATCATAAAGTATACCTGACTAAGAGGAATGGCCATGTACAACGCGAATGGCTATTCCAGTGTGTACAAGTGAATATATATATGTCTGCGCTCATGTAACTGAAAGATCCTGAAGCAGTCTCCCTTTAGGTGAGGCTTGATGTGGAGGCTTGATGTGGTGGTCAATAGATTAAGCAAAATATGGTAAGTCAAAATAGTTTTAATTTTCATTTCTTTGATTACTAATGAAATTACATGCCTTTTCACATACTTATTGGCCAGTTATATTCCTTTGATAATCTATTTCTGCACTTTGCCCATTTTTCTTTGGGGATATTAGTATTTACTCTGTAATTTGTCAAATATTTTTATATAGAATATCTTTTTTGCATTAATATGAAGGATACTTGGAGGCACCTGGGTGGCACAGTCAGTTGGGCCTCTGACTCTTGGTTTCAGCTCAGGTCGTGATCTCAGGGTTGTGGGATTGAGCCTTGTGTGGGGCTCCGTGCTCAACACAGAGTCTACTTGGGATTCTCTCTCCCTCTCTCTCTGCCCCTCCCACTTGTGCTCTCTAAAATAAATAAATAAATCTTTTAAAAGCATATATATATATATATATATATATATAAAGGATACTTGTTGATTATCTCTCCAATATCTACACTCATCCCTTCTCTGTGGCCTTCTAATACTTGTGAGAGAATCCAAGTTGGTATACCAAATATACTCAGTTGATCTCTTTTCTGGTCTGCTTTCTTTGGCTGTGAGCTTCATCCTAAACTGATTTCGCAAGATGGTTGACAGCAGCTCCCGAGTTTGTATGTTTCAATGTTCTTGTTTAGCAAGAAATAGGGGATATATTTGTAGGAGCCTTTAGACAAGACCTCCGAGATTCATCTTGATTAGACCGACTTGGGTCACATCCCTGCCCTGTACCAGTCATGGGGCAGGGCTTGTGCTGATTGGCTTGGTCATGGTCTGTACCTGACCCGGAGTTGGGGGTAGAGTCAGCTTTTCTGGAACCCCTTGGGCAGCTCTGGCAGATTGATATACCTGGGCTTCCTGGGCCAGAGGCTACCTAGGCCTCAGAGCCTTGCTCTTCTCCCAGTCAGAGGGGCAGCGCCCAAGCTCAGCTTCTCATGGAACTTGAGCTTCCTCACCCTGCCCTGGGAGAGACTGAATGGAGCTATCCTTGAGGCACCGGAGCCCACAGGGGCTGGGCAGCTGACATTCTCAGATAGCACCTGTAGATAGCTGGCACCCCCAAACCAGATTGCTCGGCATGCTGATAGGGCTGCTCTTTCATGCTTGTTATAGAAGAATGAATAGGGCCTGGGTCCAGCAGACCCTGGCATGCCTCTCATGGGCTGAGGGAGCAACTATGGGCCCTCGTCATGCTACGTCTGGCCTTGAAATTTTTTCTTTATCCAGTTAGGCCTATGCCTATGCCATGTGATGTGAAATTTCACCCAAACCCTGGTGCATTACATGGGGGAGACCTAGAAGGGAACATCTTTCACAAAAGAAATATTAAAAAATTGATATGCTCGATGATGACATGAGGTGATGGACATTCTCATCTTTGTCTGTTAGCCTCAAGGTAGTTATGACCTTTTGCAGAAGCAATTTATGATGTGTTTAGTTTTCAGTATATAAATTTTTTAAAAATATGGGAATATATTAAGTAGTGGATTCATCACTATGCATCAAGATACCAGGGAAATTCAACAGAAGTATATAATACTGAACAGAAAACATTTTGGCTGTAACGTCAGATTTAAAAAATGCATAATATTCTATTTTCTTCCACTGGAGACTCTACACCTTCGTTGTTCTTGGTAAGCTAGATGAGGAATCCAGACAACAGACAAAGCTGTCCCTTCTCCATAAACTATTTTGGTGGCAATCTTTAAAATACACCACTGTGCCTGCCACCTGCTTCAAGGACTAAAACTGAACCTAAACCTATCAATGGGGGTCTGAACAGTGAGGCCATCTTGTGGCCAATTTAAAAAGTTTCCAATCTCTGACACCCAGCATTGTAAGCAGGCCCACACCGCATCCCCTCCCGCTGAGGCACAGCCTTGAAAGCAAAGCTGCTGCACAGTGGTGAGGACCTTTGGTATTTCCCGAACTAAATCTTCTGGAACGAGTCCAAGATTCAACTGCCAAATCCAAATTCCATTGTCTGTGGCTGGTTAGTGTTGTAGAAGGATTTCGTGCTATGTGGTCAGTGTGTATGCCCATGTCCTGCCTGTCACCTGTCCGCAAACAGG
Organism: Phoca vitulina; assembly: GCF_004348235.1. Classification (NCBI taxonomy): domain Eukaryota; kingdom Metazoa; phylum Chordata; class Mammalia; order Carnivora; family Phocidae; genus Phoca; species Phoca vitulina. The sequence goes on along the minus strand of NW_022589722.1, from coordinate 12,385,078 downwards.
CTCATCTATCAATCATCTTGTTGAAATGGGAAGACTTGAAAACAGAAGGATTCCGCTGGAAACATACAACGGGGGGCAGGGGGGCGGTTTACTGTGAACAGAAGCAGGGCCTGATTGGAAGGGTAGCACACAGAGAGAAACATATTTCTGGACTTTCCTCATCTCAGTCTTTGTGGATTATTTATAAACAATATAGTCAGTTCTTAGAAAACATATTAACCCCTGTGTGGGTGAAAGAGAAATATGATTAAGATGTAAAGAACATGTGAGTCATATTTTCTAAGAATCTTTCCCTAGAGAAAGATAAGAATCTACTAGAATTCTGATTTGAGTTGCAATAAACAAATTTAGCTTTGCTTAGCAAAGCTTTGCAAATACTTGGAACTCCGCTTTGATGATTTCATTTCTCGATGGCTGTGTGGTCACAACTCCTGCTTTACACTACCAATTAGCTTTATAAATGTGGTCTCTTCTCAAGCATCCTTAAGTGTGTGAGATGTAACTTCTCTTTCCAGTTCTCAAGTTCTCTTATTTTCCTGTTTTTTTTTCCTCCTCTGAATCAAAACATAAATTTTCCTTATAGATTAGAGAAATAAAACCCACAAAGCATATTTTGAGTGAAAAGTGTTTTTCACTCCTCTCAGTCACTTAGGCTTTCTGGGACTATCTTTTTGGGTTGGAATACCACATGCTGGCTTGAATCACTGTGTGAATTTTGAAACAAATGCTGACCTGTTCTTTGGCTGCTCTGAGCTTGTGCAGGGAGATCAAAGGAACCGGAAGGAAAAACAAAGACAAAGAGAATTGGAATGCATCAGGAACCTCTGTCTGGAAAATACATGGCAAACTTTGGACAGCTGCACTGTAATATTAACAGCCTATGCTTGTCTAGCGATTTCGTTTCTAAAGTGCTTTTATGTCCTTTAGCTCAGGACCACCCTAAAGAGAAGGGCTGGGTAGGCATTCTTGTTTTCTTGTTACAAAGAAGAGCACAAGTTTGGAGACACTGAGTGGTGAGCACGGGAACTGGTCTTTGAACCTGGGTCAGCTGACCCCAAACCTCCGCCTCTTTCTGCCTCTCCACAAATCCCACTGGCTTCAGTTACCCTGAAAAGGTATTGAGTGTTCACACACCTTTAGCTGGTAAGACTCAAGGCTCTTGATCTTGCATTCCTGGGTCTCCTCCAGCCCCACACCCTCCATCTGCTTACTGCAAATGCTTTTTCCGTGGAAGAACTCCAGGCGAGGAAATATTTTGGAATGTGTCTAAGTTAAATACCAAACCTTATTTTGTAATTTCTGCTTAGGCTATGGCACTTAAAGGGTTCCAAAGTGCAACAATCGTGAATCCATTTGGCATCCTTTCTTGGGGCAATAAGGAAGGGAATGGCAAGTCAAAGGAAGTTAGAATTATCCAGTCCCAGCCGAGCTCAGCTGCCAAGCCTGAGCCCAACTGATAGAGGAAGATTCAGCAGAGAGCTCTGAATCAGATTTCAGTGGTTCCACCTTGAATAGGATTTTCTCATGGGTCTGGCAGGAGCCATGCTGGATTTAAAGTGAAATGAAGCTGTAGACTCGGGGGGGAGAGCACAAGAAATTACAGATGACAGTTGCTCATCTCAATAGCCACATCTGGTCAAAAGGCCTGATCTAGGGTCTCTGTTAGGCGAGGGGGGATGCTTTGGTGTCTGGTTTTGAGCCTGGGGAAAGTTGTTTTAGGGCTGAGTGGAGACGCAGATGTTGGTTCTATTTCTTTACTACCCATGTGATCCTGAATCAGGTATATGGCTTCTGAAAGCCTCAGTTTGCTAATCCGTAAGCAGGAAAGTAATAATACTTGCCTCTCAGGTTGTGTGTGTGTGTGTGTGTATGTGTGTGTGGTGTTTGTTTGTTTTCATGAAAAGCATTTTGTAAACTATAAAGTGCTCCAGAAATGCAGTTTGTTATTATTTTCATTACTTACTGGTCTAAGTTTCGCAGGAAAAGGAAATCGAGAAGCATAAGAAATTAAGTGGAGGTACTGAAGAGAAGAAAAAGGAACAGTGATAATACTATTTAAATGATTTTTAAGTTTTGATAGCCACCTGGAACCATGCTAAGAGCTATACAAATAAGGTTACCAAGATATAATTGTTAATCCAGGGCCGTTGCACGAAATGGGACAACTCAGATTAGAATGGGGTAGGGGTGGGGGGAGGAAAGAGGAGTGCAAGGCATGGGTGAAGATATCATTAGCTCATTAAGCCTTTGCATGAAGTATGCACCAACCCCATTTTAGAGCAGACCAAACAGAGACTCAGAGACATTGAGTAATTTGTGCAAGGCCATGTGGCTCGTAAATGATAGGGCTGGGACTTTGCCTCCAAAGAACATCCTCATATGCAGACAAAGGAGTCAGTCAAGAAGTATCAATTCGGTAATTCACAGGACATGTTATCAAAAGGGCTGAGGGCTGAGAAAAAACAAAGACAGCCCTGACAGCTGGGGGGCCCGATTTATCGCTGTTTGCCTGGGACTGTCTCCATTTTAGCCCTGAGAGTCCTGTGGCCCAGTCACCCAGTCTGGGGCCACCCTAGTCCCAGGCAAACTGGCACAGTTGGTCACCCCACAGCCGATAGCTAGTAGCTGTGTCATATCGTTCCTTTGGTGAACATAAGTATTTTCAGAGAATATCAACATCAGATGAGGACTTCCACGGATGTGATGGAATAAGACAAAAACAAGACGTGTCCATAATTATGCCTGAATGAGAATAGAAACAGACACCGTGCAACTGCAAAAATGACCAAACAACCCCCTCTCCTGGCTAATAGGAGTGACTACTGTTTCTCCTTCAGTAACTCCTCTAGCCTTGCTTCTTTCTTCTTGTCCAATAGATAAAAATTAAGATAATCACTAAATCTCCCTATTCTCTGACAGCTCCTCAGGGAACAGGCCCAACTCCTAGAGCAAGCCTTTCCTGATACCCTATTTCTGAGACTCTTTTCATGGTTCTTCATGGTATGAGATGTCTCCATAGCAGGGAGCAATGCCTCAGGTATGTTCATGGATGGTCTTGGACCAGAAGACATTGACAGGACTTACACAAGGGTAGTGCATGAAGAGGGCCCATCCTTAACTTGTCGTATTGTAACTCTCTCTCTCTCTCAGGGCCATCTCTGTAGCTAGATCAGATGCTTCTTCCAAGCAGAATTACTTAGTAAAGATGATAACTAGCTTTTATTGAGGACTTCCACTTGCCAGGCACTGTGCTAGGCTCTCTTCATGGATCAACCTATTTAAGGCCCACCCATACTTTCTGAAGCAGGTTCTGTTATTCTCATTTCAGGGATACTAAAGAGGGGACTGAATGAAAATATGGAAATTGCCCAGAGTTAGTAAGTGGCAAAGTCAGGATTCAGAACCACGGAGTCTGATTTGAGAACCCTGCTGGCACCCGCAGAACGTTCAATGTTTAGGGAATAAATCAATAACCATCTTGTCTTCAAATGAATCAGAGGTCTTGGAATTAGAAGAATACTAAGATTCCTGCCCTGAGCCATACACAGTTTTGAACACTTTATATGTATTAACGTACTTGACCCTTACAACAACTCCACATGGTTGGTACCATTATTATCTCCATTTTACAGATAAGAAAACTGAGGCTCAAAGAGGCACATAAAACACTTATACAGGGGCGCCTGGGTGGCTCAGTCGGTTAAGCATCCACCTTCAGCTCAGGTCATGATCCCAGGGTCCTGGGATTGAGGCCAACATCGGGCTCCCTGCTCAGTGGGGAGTCTGCTTCTCCTTCTCCCTCTCTCCACCTCTTCTTCTCCCATTCCCCCTGCTCATGCTCTCTCTCTCTCAAATAAATAAATACAATCTTAAAAAAACCCCACTTATATAGAGCTTATAATGAATAATGTGTTTTTACATTCATCTTTTCTAAGCCCTGTGAAGTACTGTGTTTTATTAATTTAAGATAATTGACCATAAGATGAACCATTATTTTATGTGCCATGAAGAAAAAAAGCTGCCAGTTAAAATTTGTAAGAGCCCCTGATTGTATCCAGTTTCAGAGATGCTAAAATGCAAGGAAAAAGTACATTTTAGAATTGATGAAATGGAGTAGATATTATTATCCCCATTGTACAAAAGCAGAACCTGGGGCTCAGAAATGAGTTTATTTCTCAAGGTCACCAAAGTGGCAAAAGGGGGCCTTGAATCCAGGTCCATGAAAGATGCTCTTTTCTCTAGTGCTATTCTAAACGTTAAGGGAATGTGACCCCTGAATTTAAAGGAGGGCTGGTGTATGTCTGACTCTAGGGCATCCACGAGACAGATGTTTTGGACAAGGGAACACTTTTTGTGAAGTTCAAATCACTTCTGTGTGTGGCCAAGTACTTCATCTAAATAAGCTGAGCATTTCTTCTTGGATTCATAACTTGGATAAAACTTTAGGTTCCTGTGTGTCCTTTGCCCAAAGAGATGGCGTGAATGAGCTCACTGTGAGTGGGTGACACTTTTTTCCAAGCCCCAGAGATTCTCTGTAGATCTCAGTCTCTCTCTTTCTTTCCCTGGGTTTCTCCAGCTGTGGTTTAGTCTGGGACTGCCAGCTTGCTTTTAGTTGTCTTGGTCAAAGATCTTACAAAGAGTCCATGGAGCCCTGGAGATAAGGGAGGCCCCTCTCCCCTCCCGGAGGCCAGGACCCTGTGGGGTGGGGGAGAAGACGTCTCCGCAGGCCCCGCTCACCCTCCTCTGTCTGTACCCCTGTTCCTCGGAGCCCTGGAGGGGAGAGACCGGACTCCATTTTCCGATGTCAACTGTTGACAGCTTTTAAGCTTCATCTTTTCCTCTCCTTCTCTGCCCATTTGGGGGAAAGCCAGGATGCTCTCTCCCTTGGCGCTGGCGGGAGACTCTGGCCCTGTCCACAACACCTAACCCAACCAAGCCTCCTTTCCTTGTGTTCTCAAGCTGTTTTGGACCTGGTTGGGAGTCCTGCCCAACTCTCCCCAGAAAAGCCTCAATTATGTAAATAATAAACCTTTCCATACTCTTTTGGTATGTGTGGCATCTTCAGTCTTGACATCCAAACGAAATTTTGAGTGGGGTTCCTCTTGCTTCTGCAGAGTGGCTACAACAGATCCCTCAGAGCAGCTCAGCTGAGCCACATCAACTAAAAGTTATTAAAAAAAATTTTTTAACAGAAAAATGTTAATCATTTCTATTTAGCTACTTTAAAAATGGAGATAGGTCATGCTCACCAGCTTCCATGCTTAAATGAAAGTCTACAGACATCTCTTTATGGTGGTTTGCTGGGAGACCTGGCTGCAAGGGGCAGCTGTGAGCAGTTCAGCCATCCTGCATGGGCCAGGACATATGAAAATTAAGGCAGGTGGGGGAAGACATTCCATACTCTGTGTCAAAATTGGCAAGGCTCAGAGAATCTAGATGGTTTTAAAAAGTCCTTCTAGAGTAAATGAGATTTAGAATGGATAAAGCAGCCAGAAAAAAAAAAAAAACAGGAGCAATGAAAAAGACCAGTAAACTAGAGAGATTATGAAATTGGAGGAAAAATAAAGAGGGAAATTAGAAATGCAAAGAATGAAGAATGAAAAACTAGACCTAACCAATTGCCAGAGAGGCCTGGTACCTCAGGAAATGGGAGGAGAAATAAAAAAAGGAATAATCAGACAAGGGGAAGACAGTAAACAAGATAAACAATAACACAAGGAAATAATATCTCCATCTTGTATAATTTTGTAATCAAGAACCACAGAGTTTTACTGCACGCAAGAGGGTTAAAATGCACCCACTTCTTGGGGGTGGTATTGGCAGGGTACGCTAGTTGTGTTTGGACACGATTCACAAAGTAATTACAAGGTCTAACAATGCTGTTCCCAGGACTGAATCATTAATCACCATTTCCGATGATGTTGAAACCGTAATGAGAAAACCCATACCTATGCTTTCCAGGTCAATTTCAAGCTCTGTTGTAAGAGGTATGGAGAGAAATCGATGACATATTATTTTTCCTGATTCTGAGTCGACATTTCAAACAGCACAGTGTGAAAATATAAAGACAGTGCCCTTTTAAAGGTCAATAGTGATTTCCATTACAATCCCTGATTTATCATTCAGCCCAGAAGATTTATTCCAGGCTGGGATGTAACATAAGAGTTTGCTCTACACAGGGGAAAAGCAAAGCAGAAAAAAGAAATTACTTAGTAGTTTTAAGGGCCTTCCCCCCGCTCCAACCCTTAGCTTTTCCCTCTTTGAGCTCAAAAGGCAGGCACCTGAAAAGACCAGATCTTCAAACATTTATATTTGGCTTTTTCTCTCTGTTTTGGCGAAATGATAAATTCTCCTTAACCCTTCCACAGAAGATCTGTTCCCAGTAGCCTGAGAGGTCTGGGAAAATGCCTTTCAGAGTTTCTCCTTTTTGGCATCCTAAAGAAGTATTTTTGATGAAGTTAAGGGTCTCTTCCTTGTTCTTCATCTGCCTTACATTATCTGGCTTTGCCGGCCAGAGACCACTGCTTCCAGAGAATTCTTTAGGCCCATTGACCATCTAGGAAAAGAATGATTTCAGTAGAAAGGATTTTGAATATTCAAGAACATCCTATGTAGCTTCTACTGACAAAGGCAAGGTTCTAACCTTCATTGGCAGCTCAGTGGCTGGGAGTGCTTCGGGCCAAATCAGGGTGCAAACTGGCTGGGAGGTTGTAGGGTAAGTCATGTGATCAAAGCTGGACCCATTAATGGTGATAGAAAGTATTATTATTTCTAAAAAAGATGTATTTATTTGTTTGGGGGGGTGGGGTAAGAGCAGAGGGAGAGGGAGAGAGAAACTCAGGCAGACTCTGTGCTGAGCATGGGGCCTGACGTGGGGCTTGATCTCAGGACCCTGAGATCACGACCCGAGCCGAAACCAAGAGTCGGGCACTTAACCGACTGCACCACCCAGGCGCCCCTAGAAAGTATTATTACTATTTTTCCTAAGTTATGTTACCTGCCGGTACTATTGTGTGTCCCCAAACTGATGGAAAATGATGAAATTAACTAGGTTGCCTGGGCGGCTGGTTATTTCATTGACGGGAGTAATGTTATCTGCTATCTCTTCTAATCATTAACATAGACCTGGTGGACATTATTAATGCATGTGGCCATATTCAGAATTTTTATAGAGAGCATCTGAAAATAGGTGTATTTAGAGTGTAGGCTAGTTGGGTATGGGAGAGGTTTTTCCGCCACAGGAGGGGCTGGGAACCACCTTAGTTTACTGACCTCTCCATTTCCTCCTTCCTTCTGCCTGAGGGAGGTGGAGTGCTGTCTTTCATCAGTGAGTGTGGACAAAGAAGCTGTCATTTGGGACCCAAACCCTTCCACACTTGCTCTTGGCGATGTGTAGTCCATTGGGAAACTGTGTCACTTTTTCCCCCATTTAAAAAATTGTTGTAAAATACATGCAACATAAGATTTACCGTCTTAGTTGTTTTTAAGAGTACAGTTCAGGGATATTAAATACATTCATGATGCTGTAACTATCATCACCATCCATTTCCAGAGTCTTTTCACCTTGTAAAACTTAAACTCCATCACTTTTATTTTTTTTTTTAAGATTTTATTTATTTATTTGACAGAGAGAGAGAGGGAGACATCACGAGCAGAGAGGAGGAGTAGAGGGAGAGGGAGAAGCAGGCTTCCCACGGAGCAGGGAGCCCCATGTGGAACTCGATCCCAGGACCCTGGGATCATGACCTGAGCCGAAGGCAGATGCTTAACTGACTGAGCCACCCAGGTGCCCCTCCATCCCTTTTAATAATAACTCCCTATTCACTCTTCTCCCCAGCCTCTGGCAACCTTAATTCTACTTTCTGTCTCTACGTTTTTGATGATTCTAGGTACCTAATATAAGTGGAATCATACAGTATTTGTCTTTCTGTAACTGGCTTGTTTCCTGAGCATAATGTACTCAGGGTTCATCCATGTTATAGCATGTGCCATTTTTTTTTTTTTTTTTAAGAGAAGCTGCTCCACCTCCAAGCAGAGACTGCCTAGAGATTAGGGGTTGACTTTATAGGATTCTGAGGTTTAGTACCATGGACCAACTCACTTGCCAAGTTCTTTGATTTTAGGTTGATTGTTAATAAAAGTAAAATTTTGATTCTCTACCAACTTTTCTGTTTCAATTCTCAACCTGTTCAGGAAGGGGAAAAGAGTGCTGTTTTTTTTGGGTCCCCTTTAGACTCCAACAAGGCTGGAATGATGACTTGCCTTAATCATGTTGAAAATGTAATACAAGTAGCTGATGGAATGCAGAGATTCTATAAAACAGTTTGTTCTGTACTTGCTGGTTTCACTTCCTGAACAAATTTTTTTGAGTACCTACTGTGTGTTATGAGCTTTGCTTCTGCAATGAGCAAGACAGACAAAATCCCTGCCATTGAGAACTTGCAGTGGGGAAAGACCAGCAACAAGAGGAGATTGGTATAAATTGTGATTATTCTTGGGATGGAAATAAAGGGCAAGAAAGAATAAGAGGCAAATCTTTATCTTTTTCTTTTTTTTAAAGATTTTATTTATTTTTTGACACAGAGAGAGGCAGCGATAGAGGGAACACAAGCAGGGGGAGTGGGAGAGGGAGAAGCAGGCTTCCCGCTGAGCAGGGAGCCCGATGCGGGATTCAATCCCAAGACCCTGGGATCATGACCTGAGCCGAAGGCAGACGCTTAACTGACTGAGCCACCCAGGTGCCCCTCTTTATCTCTGTGTTTAGACAGAGTGGATTTGGTTAAAGGCAAATGTCACCCTTGCAGTTTCTACCATTAAGGAGAATTGCTTATGATGTCTGAATGGAGATAAACCAGTAGTTAGTAAACTTGATATATCATATTATAATTCTAGTCTCCCTATAATTTACATGTTTCAAGTAGACATTACATACAAATGTGCCTTCATTTATTCAGTGAATGAATATTTTATGCCAGGAAATCTGATGGTGGCTAAGGATATAGAGATGAATAAGACATTCTTCTTGCCCTAAGGAGCAAACTGCTTAGCTGAGAGAGCCAGTGACATAAATAAATAATTATAATATGGTGAGATAAGCCATGGGAAGATCATGAAAACACAGAGTAGGGAGTGATCAACTCGAGGTATGGAAGTTGGGGAATTTCAGGCAGAGGGGTATAAGCATGTGCAGAAGCACCAAAGCAATGAAAAGCATGGCTCCTTTTTCAGTGCAGTGGGAATCCAGTGTGCTAGAGAGTGAGTGTGGCTAATGTACCAAGGTTCTGGAAAAGTCAGAGCATTTTCAGCATTCCTCAGAAATACAGGTCTGATAGCGTCACTTTTTTGCTTTGAAACTGGCCTCAAACCTTAGCTTATTATCATATTTGAAAGGTAAGCAAACTAAACCTCAAATGGGTTTAGTGATTTGTCAAGGTCGTGTGGTTGGGAAGTTGCAGAGCCAGGTTAGAATGATCATGAACATGAAATGGATTTTATTGTTATTGATTTCAAGTTTATGTAAAGTCAAGGTTAAGATAATTAAAAAAAAAAACTATCCTACAAAGTACATTCTCCTGCTTTGTGTAAAATTTCTACTTCATCCCCAGAAAAGTTAAAAAAATCCCGTAAGAATTTAATGGTGGTTGCGGATCTAATCCATGCCCTCTAAAGAGATTATAATTTGGAGGGAAGCAATCCATTTAATTATCAGCTAAAACATGACAAAATTTAAGAGTGAAAGGGTGTGTGATTTAAAAACAAGGAAAAAAGTCAGTGTAAATATTCTTTTGTTTGGCCTGAGTCCAGTTTCTTGTTTAAGCTCTAGCTGGATAAAGTGAAAGATATTTTCCAAAACATCCAAAGCAGTGTTTAGTGATTTGGTCTTGGTATGTATTTAAGAGGATAATTAGTGAAAACGAGGGGTTTAAAAGTGACTTATGCACTATCTCCACTAATTATTTTTAATAAGGAGTGATTTGCTATGCACAGTGGTATTTTTTCCTTCCCTTTGCATGTCCAAAGCAGAAGCAATGCTATGTGTGCGCTGAGGCATATCAAAGCTTGGCTGAACCTTCCTTAGCAGGTCTGGTGGTTTGATGTTAGTTCAAAGGAAACCGCCATTCCCAAAGACATTTAAATTTCTTTCGGCAAAATAAATTAAATGCAAAAAGCCAGTATAAATCTCTCTGTGCCTCTGTATGTGACTGATATAACCAAGTTGTTTCTCTCCAAAGTGCTCTTTGGAAAGGCATGTTTTTTGTGTGTGTGTGTGTGCATAGCATATATTTGTATGGTGTTCAAAATATGATTCAATCTTAGAAAGATGGAATAAGAGTATGGGGCTACTGTTGAAGGCGGCACTGCTCACCTCCCCTGGCCTGCCTAGGGCGGGGTGCCATGGGATGTCGAATGCGTGAATGTATGTGAAAATTTATTCTTCACACCGAGGCTTTCTGTAGCACACATGTAAGCATGTCAGTCACTCCCTCTCCCCTGAGTAAAGAAAAACATCCTTCATTTGCCGTATAAGTACTGCAGGGTCTAACTCCTTTGTCCCTTTCCAGCCCCAGCTGGTACCATCCTTGTTCTTGGGTTCCTTCAGTTTCTCCTATCACAAGGCCTTTGCACAACTATTCTCATCATCATGGAATATACTACCCTACCTTCTCTGCAACGTGTAACCCCTACTATGGTTCAGGTCTCAGCTATCATCCCTGCTTTGCGTAAACCTTCCTTGATATTCTTGTATAGTCCAAGCCTTCTATTATGTGCCCCCATACCACTCTGCACTTTTGATTTTATGATATAATAAGAAATATATATTTGGTCTTTGTCCCAGGTTCCTGGTAAGGGCTCCTAAAACCCTTGGAATTTCTGAGTGATAAAGAGGGCATTTTAAAAAAAATTGTTATAAGCCCCTTTCAACTATCCTTGAGTTTATGCTAATGAGGTGACTCTTGGAAGATGGGGGCCTGTTGCCAGAGGAACCAACCATGTGATTAGAGGATTGGAATTTTCACTACCTCCCCCCACCCCTTCCCTCAAGAGAGGCTGGAGGTTGAGTTCAGTTACCAGTGGCCAATGACTTAATCAGCCATGCCTAAACAATGGAACCTCTATAAACCCCTAAACAGTGGGGGTTTTGGAGAGCTTCTGGGGTGGTGAATGCAGGTGCTGGGAGGGAGGTACACCTAGAGAGGGCATGGGCACTCTGTGCCCCTTCCCACATACTTTCCTTATGCATTTCTTCCATTTGGCTGTTCCTGAATTGTATCTCTTATAATAAATTGACAGGAGTAAGTAAACTGTTTCCTGGGTCCTGTGAGCCACTCTAACAAATAATTGAACCTGAGGCAGGGGTTGTAGGAACCCCCGATTTAGAGCCAGTTGGTCATAAGCACAGATCACAACCTAGGACTTGTGATTGGCATCTGAAGTGGGGGCAGTGTTGTGGCACTGAGCCTTTAACCTGTGGAGTCTGTGCTAATTCTGGGCAGTTAGTGTAAGAATTGAGTTAAATTGTAGGACACCCAGTTGGTGCCAGCCGAGAATTGGAGAATAGCTTGGTGTGGAAAACCCCACACATCTAGTGTCAGGAGTATTGTAAATCGAGGAAAAAGTGTTTTTTCTTTTAAACTCCTTTTGTGATGCCATCACCATAATTGTAGTTTTGCATTTATTTGTGTGACCAGTTGGTTAATATCAGTCTTCTCCGCTAGACTATAATTTCCATGAGAGCTGAAAATGAGTCTCTTTTTGCTTCTATTACATCTCCTGTGCCAAACGCAGATGCATTTCAGTTGCTTAATAAATATTCTTGCATGACTGAGTAAATAATAATCAAGCCAATGGGTTTTGGGCAAAGTTGGCTAGAAGTAGAGTGCCATGGTGGAAAGAACACTGGACTGGAGTCAAAAAGCCCATAGCTTTACACTTATTAAGTCAATGAACCAATTATTGATTTTACCTCCTATGATCTAAGCACAATGAATAAACACAGTGGTAAGAATAGTAAGACACCATCCATGACCTTGAGAATTTCATTCTACTTAGGGAAACAGACATGTAAACTGATCCTTAAAATATACTGTAGTAGGCACCATGATGGAAGTATCAAGGTCGTGTGTGTGTGTGTGTGTGTGTGTGTGTGCGTGTACATAAGCAGTAGCATTAACCTTGTCTTGGGGAGTAAGGTCAAGTGTCATAGAGAAGTCCCTTTCACTTGGGTCTTAAAGGACACTCTGGGCAAATCATTTGCACTCCAGGCAAATCATTTATTCTCATTCATTTCACAAATAATTTTGAGAACCAATCAATAGGGACTATCACTTAACTTCCCTGAGACTCAGGTTTTCCATCTTTAAAAAGTGGAAATGATGTGAATTTCCCTGCTTACCTCAGAGGCTTGTGGGGTTTTGGTGAATTGGAACTCATCACCACCCTTTCTAATTTCCATAGGGTGCTCTCCTGAACTAGAGAAGCTGGAAAGTTAAACTCTATATTTCCCAGACTCCCTTGCAGCTAGGGCTACCCATGTCACTAAGGTTTCTCCAACTAGATCCAACAGCTCATGATTTGGAAGACAGAAGTTAGGTAGAAGCCATCTGCCTGCTGTTTTGGCTGTTTGCTTGTAAGCCCAATTACAGAGACATTTTTACCCCCTGCAGCAATGTTCCAGGGCCCACTACCTCATTTTCAGGCTGCTGAGAGGCAGTTACAGCAGCAGTGACTTACCTATCATAGTATTGCAGCCTCAGTGATGTGTCTTTGAACACAGTATTTCCAGGGGTGGCCTCCTGATTAGAACTGACTGTGGCTGGGCGGGGCCAGTAAAACAGTGTTTTGGTGGTCATTTTTGGAGGCCCAGTCTAGAGCTCATACCTCCAGCCCTTCCAACAATTTCATGCAAGTCAACTTCCTCATTAAATCCCCTTCTGATTAAAATAACTAGAGTGGTGGCTTGTGTTTTCTTCTACTGAAGATTAACCAATAAGGCAATTAATGAAGTAGCACTTCTCATCCATCCATCCATCCATCCATCCATCCATCCAGTGAATACTTATTGAGCATCTGCTATAAACAGACACTAAGCTTGGCACTAGGGATACAGGGAGAATAAGACAATATGGTCTTATAATCATGGAGTTAATAATCTAGAAGAGGAGGCAAACAAAAAACAAGTAAAAAACACTTAGGATAATTACAGATGTGAACCAAATAAATAGGGGGTTGAGATAGAAGTTAATTGAGGGAGTGAGAGATGGAGAAATTAGAGCAGTTGGAAAAGACCTTACTTTCAGTAGGTGAGCAGAGAGTGCTCACAGAGTGTGTGTGAGTGGGATGGTGGGGGGGGGGGGGGGGGGAGGGTGTGGTGGTAGTGGTGGCAAGAGCATTCCAGGCAGAGGGAACAGCTCAAGGCTATAGTACCAACAGTGATAATGCTGGCTTGAGGGTGAAAACTCCTTAAACTGGCTGGAACGGCTCAAGGTGACATCGTGAAGCAGGTGGTTTGTTGATAGCATCTCCTGTTGGCTCTTTGGTTCCTAATAATTTTTTCCCCAGCACTTCTGTAAACCTTGCTGCCCATTCAGTCAACTTCATCATTCACTAAATATATACTGGGTACCTCCCATGTCTCAGGGTGGTGACAGGCCCTGAAGATAGATAGCTGCATAAGTAAGACATGGTTTCTTCTTTGAAGTGCATACAGGCTCTGGGCCTGCCAATTTCCAGGCATCAGCAACTTTAGTTTTCTGTCCTTGTTAGAATGAATAATCCAATGGTCTTCCACCTTCAGAACTCAGCTGATCTGTTAACCAGGATCCTGAGAACATGCTAGTGACTTAATTATGCTCTATAACCCTCTTAGCATGTGGTGGTTGTTGAATGAACATGGTATACAGAAGGCCATGCTACTACAAGCCCAGGGAGAGGCCTGACAGGGGAAACTTTGGTGAATTTGCCACAGTCTGGAGCTCTAGTCCTCATCCCTGTCGACTCTTGACTGGCTCAAAGCACCCTGAGTGTAGATTCATCTTCCTGTGACAGGCACTCGTGACCCAAGTCTGCAGAAAGTAATCAGTGAAATCAGAAAGACATCCTGTAATCTCTACTTAAAAAAAAAAAAAATTTTTATTTTATTTATTTGAGAGAGAGAGAGCATGAGCAGGGGGAGAGGCAGAGGGAGAGGGAGAAGCAGACTCCCTGCTCAGCAGGGAGCCCGATTTGGGGCTCGATCCCAGGCCCCTGGAATCATGACCTGAGCTGAAGGCAGATGCTTAACTGACTGAGCCACCCAGGTGCCCCTCCTTGTAATCTCTACTAAGCACTATAAATGTCAAGGGAACTGGCCACTTGATTCTAGGTGTATCCTGATCCAGAACATTCTTTCACTAAAGGCATGCTACACGGGAAGGCAAAGAAGAGTTTGCTGGGGAAATCTGGAACCAGTACTAGGGTGGTGAGCACTTCATGACTGGACATCTACTTTGTGCCCTTCCACCTGAGAGAAATACTTACTTTAGGCTTCCTTGGGCAGTGCCCACATCCACCTCAGTGGCTCTCCTTTTCCATCCTTCTGTGGTTGATCAATCCCATTTCTGGTTAAGTTTTTTGGGTATGTCAACAAAGGGATGACAAATGTATCCTATCCTGCCATTATCTCCCTTCCCGTGTGCATGGCAGACATTACTAATTGGTCATGGCTATCCTTCCCACTGGGCTCAGACAAAGCCTCAAAAATCCTCCTCTGCACAGCACTCCAGGGGACCACCGTCAATTGACTGAAATTGGCATGTAGGATGTCAATGATTTCTGTCTTGGGTCATAAGTCAAGTCTCTTACCATGATTTGCAGACCTAGGTTCTCTTTCATCTCAGAAGGGGATTCCTAATTCTTTGTGGGGAGTGTGGCCTCATGACTGCCCTTCATGTACCACTTACATGACATACTTATATTTTTACTAGTACTTTCAGTGTCCTCATTCATTTGTTTGTTCCATGAATATCTATTGGGAGCTATTTAGTACCTGGCTCTGGGTGTCTCTGATCAACCCTACTCTCATGAGGCTTAGAGTTGAGTAGTCTAAACTTGGTTTTGAAGAAGGGAATGTGAAGCATCTACTGTAGAGGCGAGACTGGATTCCAATCTTACCCTGCAGGCCAGGTACCCTGTTTCCTGGCAGCGTCTGGCTTGTCCTTTGGGACACTGACACCCAAACCAATGATGGCTCAATTTCTTTTAGATTATACATTTTATTTTAGCCTTTGGTTTGTGTTTCAGTGGCCCCATGCTTATTTACGAAATCATACAATGGTGCCTGAGCTTGGTTCCTGGAATACAAGGCTTTTAATAAAGGGACAATCATGTGGAAACAAAGGAGTTTAAATATTCTTCCCAAACCCCAAGAAAAGTCCGTTGTACTATAATAAGAAAGGGAGGAAATGATTCCACTCCATTAGTAAAAAAAAAAGTGGTAGGACAAACAAAAGGAAGTTCCTTAGGAGGCAGCAAATAACCTATGAGCAAGAGGAGAGCCTGCTAGAACGGAGGACTGGCTGAGTGGGTTAAAAATAGCAGTCCCTCCCCACCACTGCTGAGCCCCTCCCACCGCTTGCCTCCTCCCTGCAGATGAGACACATATGTTAAGGTTAATGGGTCTGGAAAGTTCTGCACAGGCAGCTTCACCTGCTGGTTGCTCGGAATTCTCACTGCGTGGTTTCTGCTTTTAGCGCCAGCTCTCATTCTGGGAGAAGCTCCTGTTGCGTTCTGCGGGGAATGCCTGGCAACAGGCATGCGGGACACGGACGCTGGCAGCTGCGGGCCAGTCTACCGGTTTCCTTCCCTTCATTTCCTCCTGGAAAATTTCTCCTTGAAAACGATGGGTATTTAGGAGTGGCCTACTTTCATGTCAAGGAAGGAAGTAACAGAGAGAGACGGAAGGGGGAAAGGGAAAAGAAGAGGCACTACAGCATCATGGGAAGGGCCAGGTCACGTGGTCAAACCAGGGTCACGTGGTCAGACCTGGGCCCCAGTTCTGACGTTGCCATTTACTAACTTGGAGTTGCCGGACAAGCCATTTAACCTCTCTAAGCTCCACCGAAGGGAGATCATTATCTTACTGATCTCATGGGGTTGTCCTAAAAGCCGTGAGAGATCTAAAATCCTTGGCACAGAGCCCACGATGTGGTAAGGATTCAAAGATGGTAGCTATGACAATCATGATGCCCCCGCTGAAGCCTTTGTGGCTGCTACTGGTGGTGCCCGCAACCATCTCTCTGGGCCGCGCTTCTGTTATGTGGCCTGAGCAGGCTGGGCCATGACATTCCTTCTGAGAGTGTGCACTTTCATGATTAAGAGGAAAGAGAAACGGTAGGCTTGATAATAAAAGACAAGCGCAAGTGACATTTGTATAGTTCGTCAAGTTCGCAAGTCACTTTTACATACATTTTCATTAGAACCTCAAAGCGATTCCGTGAATAGGGGTAATTATCCCAATTGGGAGATAAAGAATCTGAGGTTCAGAAAAGTCAGGTGATCTACTCAAGGTCATGAGGTTAGCAAATGGCAGCACTGACATCTTTCCAAAGCAACACTGGACTGCATGTAGGGTTCCCGGTGCATTCCCGTTTGCTCCACTCTGTTTCTGCTCATCCCCTTTCCTCTCCCGAGAATGTTCTTCCATCCAATGTCTCCTTCCAGATCCTGTCAGTTCCTTTTTGGTCCTTCTAGAGCGTGTGCTTTGAACCTGCCACTGTCACAGCATTTATCCTCATATGACTGTCTCCTCCTTGCACTGAAAAGCCCTTTAAGATAGAAGCTAGTGGGTGCCTGGGTGGCTCAGTCGTTCAGCGTCTGCCTTCGGCTCAGGTCATGATCCCAGGGTCCTGGGATCGAGTCCCACATCGGGCTCCCTGCTCGGCGGGAAGCCTGCTTCTCCCTCTGCCACTCCCCGTGCTTGTGTTCCTGCTCTCGCTATGTCTCTCTCTGTCAAAAAAATAAATAAAATCTTAAAAAAAAAAAAAAAAGAAGCTAGTTTTTATTTGTCTTTGTATTCCTAGTGGCAATCACATCACCAAACACAGTAGGTTCTCAATAAAATTTCAACCAATGAATGAGTATAAATGATGCACATTGCTTGTCAGCCTGGTGGGGAAAGAGACATATTTGATGTCGTATAAAAATAATGGAAAATTGATTTCCCTTATATATGGAATCTAAAAAACAAACGAACAAACAAACAAAAAACCCCAGAAATACACTCACAAATACAGAGAACAAACTGGTGGTTGCCAGTGTTGAGTGGGGTGGGGTGATGGGTGAAGTAGGTGAAGGGGATAAAGAGGTATAAATTTCAGTTATAAAATAAATAAGTCACGGGGATGAAAAGTACAGCTTAGGAATACTGTCAATAATATGGTAATAACTTTGTATAGTGACAGATGGTAACCACACATTGTGGTGAGCATTTCATGATGTATTATTGTCAAATCACTATGTTGTACACCTGAAACTAATATAATATTGTATGTCAACTATATTTCAATTAAAAAACCAAAACAAAACAAAAGATGAAACAAAACAAAAATATTGGAGAAGCAATCTATTTTATAATGGCTCACATGAATTATTATTTTTTTATGACCTCTGTCTTTGGAATTTATATAACATTTATTGAAACTCATTAAAAATGACAATATACCTTCTTGGAAATTTTGATTGTACAGTATTTCAAGGTGGCATTTGGAGTCATAATTACATTTGAAGGGCTAAATTTGATGAATATCATTCAACTTCAGATATACCACAAACAGACCAACACAAAGTGATGTGATATGAGTGATGTGTTCGATAGAGACCTTGCTCCTTTGAAGAGCTGTTTTTATTTCTTTCTCATCCTAGGCTTATGGGTCATTTATTTTATTCCCCAAAGGTTTGGTCTGATGGTTGTTTTAGGCTACTTTGATAGGATTTTAAATGTCATGGCTCTGTGTAGGCGGAGGCAATTCAAGGTTAATGAGAACCCAGACCACAGTGAGTGTAAATCTGGCTCTTTGGATTGACAGCCATGGGTGACAGAGACTGAAGATTCTTTCGCACAAACAATGGAGGTGGTTTGACCTTTACCTGGGAAGGAAATGAGCTGACTCATCCTGAGCCAGATGGAGCTCTGCTGGGATTAAAGTTTCAGGAAGATTAATTTGAGAGCTGGAAGGGACCTTGAGGAGGTCTCTTCTCTATATATGTGTGTATGCATGTGCATGTCTGTACATATATGTATGTATGTGTATTTATATATGTACGTATATATGCATGTGTGTATATGTATGTTTGTGTACTCATCCCCCACTGCTTAAAGCCATGGATTTGCAGAGATATACCTGCTATGGACTGAATGTTTGTGTCCTCCCCCCCCATTCATATGTTGAAATGCTAACCCTCAGTGTAATGGTATTTGGAGATGGGACCTTTGGGAGATAATTAGGCTTAGAAAAAGTCATGAGGGTGGAGTCCCCATGATAGGATTAGTGTCCTTATAAGAAGAGGAAGACACCAGAGCTCCTTCTCTGCCATGTGAGAACACAGCAAGAAGTCAGCCATCTGCAAACCAGGAAGCGGGCTCTCACCAGCACTGAATCAGAGGGCGCCTGGATCTTGGACTTCCCAGCCTCTAGAACTATGGGAAATAAATGTCCATTGTTTAAACACCCAGTCTGTGGTATTTTGTTATAGCAGCCTGAAGTAAGGTAATACTCAAGGGGCTTGGGAAGCCCATGAAAATGTACGCAAAATGTGTACATGTGTGTAATTTCCACCATCTTCCACAAAAAGATCCCTGAAAGGTAGCTTATTTCTTTCCAATTCCGCATTTTCTGTTGAGGAGAAGAAAGGAATTTTCATTCTACACCCCCAGGAGGGAAGGATGGGAAGACCATTCCTGCTTTCATTCTCTCAGCAACCTGGCTCACTCCTCCCCTGGAGGGACTCTCGGGATGGGGAGTCTGAGTGTTCTCTTCTAAAAGCCTCCTGGGCCTCTCTCAGTGGAATCTCCCTGCCAGCTTCATGGGTGTGCAACCTCTGCAGGTGCACGGGTTTTTGTGCTCTGTAGGGTCCTGTACTTGGTTTAACGTTTTGTTGTTGCCATTTTGAAGTTATTCATAATTTTTGAACAAGGGGCCCTGAATTTTCATTTTGTACTGTTCCTTGCAAATTACATAGCTGGTCTTGAATAGGAAGCATATTATCATCTGCTGTCCATTAAGGGGAAGGTTCTGTCCTTGCAAGGAGAGGCCCGTAGTTTTGGAGGGTAAGTTTCAATTTAGGGGGGATGTTTTAGGAAGCCCATTTGGCTATGGAATCAAGGCTTACTCTCCAACTAGCTTTGTTGGCATGTTCAAAGTGTTGGAGAGGCAGTGTTGCGTGATGGTTACCTGTGTGGACCCTGGCACCACTGCTGGGTGTAAAGCTGGTTCTGCCACTTACAAATGACATGACCAGGGGCAAATGATTCAACCTTGTGTCCCTCCATTTCCTGTCTTATAATATTATCAGATGAATTAACACATCTAAGTACTCATGGTTCCTAGAACACAGCAAGTGTTAATAAGTGCTTTTATATTTTGATCTCCATGACTCCTGTACCTTGTTTCTCACTCGATATGGAATTTGGAAGGGGAATATGGCATTATTTATTGGATTCTCTAAAACCCACATCTCAAAGGTTAAGAATCACCGGTACATTTTAGTAGAAGGATCTTTCCCTGCCCTCAAGGAGCTTGTAAATTCATAGCCTGAAAACTGATACTACAAAGCAAAAGGGGTAAGAGCTTCAGTAAGGCTTAAAAATGGAACAGTCTAGAGTTAGCTGGTGACAGATGAACCCCTCTCATTTTTTAAAGAAGGCTCTTTGGGGTGCCTGGGTGGCTCAGTTGGTTAAGTGCCTGCCTTTGGCTCAGGTCATGATCCCAGGGTCCTGAGATTGAGCCCTGCATCAGGCTCCCTGCTCGATGGGCAGCCTGCTTCTCCCTCTCCATTGCTTGTGCTCTCTCTTGAGCGCACTCTCTCTCTCAAATAAATAAATAAAATATAAAAAAAGAAGGCTCTTTGGAGGAGGAGCAAGATGGCGGAGGAGTAGGAGACCTAAATTTCATCTGGTCCTAGGAATTCAGCTAGATAGGTATCAAACCATTTTGAACACCTACAAACTCAACAGCAGTTCGAAGTAAAGAATAGCAGCAACTCTGAACAGAAAAGCGACCACTTTCTGGAAGATCTCCTTTGATTTGTTTAGTGTATATTTATCTGGGGTCATTGTTACCTTTTAGCAGTTTGTTCTCTCACCTCATTCTCTGGACAAAATGACAAGATGGAAAAACTCACCTCAAAAAAAAAAAGAACAAGAGGCAGTACCGACTGCCAGGGACCTAATCAATACGGACTTAGTAAGATGTCGGAACTAGAGTTCAGAATGACAGTTATAAAGATACTAGCTTGCCTTGAAAAAAGCATGGAAGATACTAGAGAATCCCTTTCTGGAGAAATAAAAAACTAAAATCCAACCAAGTTGAAATCAAAAAGGTTATTAATGAGGTGCAATAAAAAATGGAGGCTCTAACTGCTAGGATAAATGAGGCAGAAGAGAGAATTAGTGATATAGAGGACCAAATGATGGAGAATAAAGAAGCTGAGAAAAAGAGAGATAAACAGTTACTGGATCACGAGGGCAGCATTCGAGATATAAGTGATACCATAAGACAAAACAATATTAGAATAATTGGGATCCCAGAAGAAGAAGAAAGAGAGAGAGGGGCAGAAGGTATATTGGAGCAAATTATAGCAGAGAACTTCCCTAATTTGGGGAAGGAAACAGGCATCAAAATCCAGGAGGCACAGAGAACCCCCCCTCAAAATCAATAAAAATGGGTCAACACCCTGACATCTAATAGTAAAACTTACGAGTCTCAGAGACAAAGAGAAAATCCTGAAAGCAGCTCGGGACGAGAGGTCTGTAACCTACAATGGTAGAAATATTAGATTGGCAGCAGACCTATCCACAGAGACCTGGCAGGCCAGAAAGGACAGGCATGATACATTCAGAGCACTAAATGAGAAAAATATGCAGTGAAGAATGCTATATCCAGCTAGGCTGTCATTGAAAATAGAAGGAGAGATAAAAAGCTTCCAGGACAAACAAAAACTAAAAGAATTTGCAAACAGTTGTGTTTTCATTTTCATTTGTTTGGCTTCCCAGGGGAATTCTACCAAACATTTAAAGAAGAGTTAATACCTATTCTTCTGAAACTGTTAAAAAAATATAAATGGAAGGAAAACTTCCAAAGTCATTTTATGAGGCCAGCATTACCTTGATCCCCAAACCAGACAAAGACCCCATCAAAAAGGAGAATTACAGACCAATATCCCTGATGAACATGGATGCAAAAATTCTCAACAAAATACTAGCCAATAGGATCCAACAGTACATTAAAAGGATTCTTCACCACGACCAAGTGGGATTTATCCCTGGGCTGCAAGGTTGGTTCAACATCCACAAATCAATCAATATGATACAATACATTAATAAAGGAAAGAACAAGAACCATATGATCCTCTCAATAGATGCAGAAAAAGCATTTGACAAAGTACAGCATCCTTTCTTGATTTAAACTCTTCAGAGTGTAGGGATAGAGGGTACATACCTCAATATCATAAAACCCACAGTGAATATGAAAAACCCACAGTGAATATCATTCTCAATGGGGAAAAACAGAGCTTTTCCCCTAAGGTCAGGAACACAGCAGGGATGTCCACTATCACCACTGCTATTCAACATAGTACTAGAAGTCCTAGCCTCAGCAATCAGACAACAAAAAGAAATAAAAGGCATCTGAATCAGCAAAGAAGAAGTCAAACTCTCACTCTTTGCAGATACTTTATGTGGACAATCCAAAAGACTCCACCCCAAAACTGCTAGAACTCATACAGGAATTCAGTAAAGTGGCAGGATATAAAATCAATGCACAGAAATCAGTGGCATTTCTATACACCAACAACAAGACAGAAGAAAGAGAAATTAAGGAGTCAATCCCATTTACAATTGCATCCAAAACCATAAGATACTTAGGAATAAATCTAACCAAAGAAGCAAAGAATCTGTACTCAGAACACTATAAAATACTCATGAAAGAAATTGAGGAAGACACAAAGAAATGGAAAAACGTTCCATGCTCATGGATTAGAAGAACAAATATTGTGAAGATGTCAATGCTACCTAGAGCAATCTACACATTTAATGCAATCCCTAGCAAAATACCATCC
The DNA here is from genome assembly GCF_004348235.1 of Phoca vitulina. Taxonomy (NCBI): domain Eukaryota; kingdom Metazoa; phylum Chordata; class Mammalia; order Carnivora; family Phocidae; genus Phoca; species Phoca vitulina. The sequence goes on along the minus strand of NW_022589722.1, from coordinate 12,362,767 downwards.
ACTTTTTTCAAAGAAATGGAACAAATAATCCTAAAATTTGTATGGAACCAGAAAAGACCCCAAATAGCCAGAGGAATGTTGAAAAAGAAAAGCAAAGCTGGTGGCATCACAGTTCCAGACTTCAAGCTCTATTACAAAGCTGTCATCATCAAGACAGTATGGTACTGGCACAAAAACAGACACACAGATCAGTGGAACAGAAGAGAGAGCCCAGAAATGGACCCTCAACTCTATGGTCAACTAATCTTCAACGAAGCAGGAAAGAATGTCCAGTGGAAAAAAGACAGTCTCTTCAACAAGTGGTGTTGGGAAAATTGGACAGCCACATACAGAAGAATGAAACTGGAGCATTTCCTTACACCACACATAAAAATAGACTCAAAATGGATGAAAGAACTAAATGTGAGACAGGAATCCATCAAAATCCTAGAGGAGAACACAGGCAGCAACCTCTTCGACCTCAGTCGCAGCAATTTTTTCCTAGAAACATCGCCAAAGGCAAGGGAAGCAAGGGCAAAAATGAACTATTGGGACTTTATCAAGATAAAAAGCTTTTGCACAGCAAAGGAAATAGTTAACAAAACCAAAAGACAACTGACAGAATGGGAGAAGATATTTGCAAATGACATATCAGATAAAGGGCTAGTATCCAAAATCTATAAAGAACTTATCAAACTCTACACCCAAAGAACATATAATCCAATCAAGAAGTGGGCAGAAGACATGAACAGACGTTTCTACAGAGAAGACATCCAAATTGCCAAAAGACACATGAAAAAGTGTTTAACATCACTCAGCATCAGGGAAATCAAAATCAAAACCTCAATGAGATACCATCTCACACCAGTCAGAATGGCTAAAATTAACAAGTCAGGAAATGACAGATGTTGGTGAGGATGTGGAGAAAGGGGAACCCCTCTTATACTGTTGGTGGGAATGCAAATTGGCGCAGCCACTCTGGAAAACATTATGGAGGTTCCTCAAAAAATTGAAAATAGAGCTACCCTACGACCCAGCAATTGCACTACTGGGTATTTACCCCAAAGATACAAATGTGATCTGAAGAGGTACGTGCACCCTTATGTTTATAGCAGCAATGTCCACAATAGCCAAACTATGGAAAGAGCCAAGATGTCCATCAACAGATGGATAAAGAAGATGTAGTATATATATATACAATGGAATATTATGCAGCCATCAAAAAACCGAAATCTTGCCATTTGCAACGAAATGGATGGAACTAGAGGGTATTATGCTAAGTGAAATAAGTCATTCAGAGAAAGACAAGTATCATACTCAGTGATATGAAGAATTTGAGAAACAAGACAGAGGAGCATAGGGGAAGGGAGGAAAAAATGAAACAAGATAAAACCAGAGAGGGAGACAAACCATAAGAGACTCTTAATCTTAGGAAACAAACTGAGGGTTCTAGAGGGGAGGGGGGTGGGGGGATGGGTTAGCCTGGTGATGGGTATTGAAGAGGGCATGTATTGCATGGAGCACCGGGTGTTATATGCAAACAATGAATCATGGAACACTACATCAAAAACTAATGATGTAATGTATGGTGACTAACGTAATAAAATAAAATTAAAAAAATTTTTTTTTTTTTGTAATATCTTTCAAGTGCACCAAAGATGGGTATTTTTCCTTCCCTAGATGGTAGCCACAAGCATGTAACTGAGATGTCTTTATAAGAGATTTGGTTTTCAACTCAATAAATCAGGTCCCGTGCAGTATTTGGGTAGAGCTATGAGCCTCTAGGTCTGGCTTCCTAGTGCTCTAGAATCATCCCGATGGTTCTCTGAACTCCAAAGGGGATAAATTATGCTTTCCTGTTATTCCCAACTTCCGCAAGATTACAGGCTAGTGAGAAAATAAAAATGCAGACAGTCAGTGATTAGGCAGGGTGTGCAAGAGGGTAGAAGGGGTGTCTTACTCAGTTTGGACTACTGTAGAAAGTACCACAGACCAGGTGGCTTAAATAACGGTTTATTTCTCACAGTTTAGGAGGCGGGAAGTCCAAGGTCAGGGTGCCTGCATGGTCAGCTTCTGGTGAGAGTCTTCTTCCTGGTGTACAGAGAGCTGTCTTTTTGCCGTGTCCTCACAGCTTGCTGGGCCCTAATTAGCGACCGGGCCTCTAAGGACACTAATCGCATAGACGAGGGCTCCATCCTCAGAGCCTTGTCACTTCACAAAGGCCCCACCTCCTAGTACCATCATGTTGGGATTAATTTCAGTACATGAATTTGGGGCGATGCAAACATTGCAGGGAGGAGGGGTACTTTGGCTTATCTAAGGCACAAGCTGGAAGAGCTCCACAGAGGGGGTGAGCCCTGAACTCTCTTGAAGTAAGAGTAGAATTTTCATGGTAGACAGAGGGGTACATGTGTATGTCATGAATCTTTTAAGAAAATAAGATGAAAGTAAAAATATTGATGTACAGATAGAGCTTGTGCTCATGGGGGCAGTTGCTTCAATTTTGGACTCACTGGTGCTGCAAATGAAAATCTCAATTTATACACTCTTCCCCACAAAGACTCCCCTGCTCCATTTTTCTCCCCAGAATGCCCTTATGCTTCTTAAAAATTACCCTCATTTGTGATTCGTACCTAGTTTAACGAAATTCCTTTTTGGGAGTTTGTCACTAGTAAATAATTTTCTAGATGGGCCTTGAAGGGATGAAGTTTTGAAAAGCCTCAGATGGCTCTCGGAGGGCTCTTTCGGTGTAGAAGCCACAGGGAGAAGTGGGTTAGAAAGGATGACTCAGCAGAGCTACGTGGGTCTGTGAGCTGCGGAGAGGCCTAGCCTGAGCACGAGATACCATCCGTCGCCTGGCCTCCATGAGAGGATGCTTGTAGCTTCCGAGGTAAATGCTTGCCCCTGTGGGCAGACTGTCAAAAGGCAAAGACGAAATGCCTCAAAATAAGTCCCAGATTAGAGCCCAGAACAAACCCTGTATCTATGAGTGAAACCTTGTATCTATGAATGAAATTTGTGAGGGGGGGCCCTACTGTACCCCACTTGCAGGAACTTTCCGAGGCACAAAGGTGGTGTGATCCATGGAGGAGTCTCAGCTTCCACATCTGTAAGATGGCACCCTTAGTAATCCCACAGTAGACATTTATAAACTGTAAAGTGCTTTAGGCATTATTATTCCACATCGTAGAGCACGTTTTAAAGCTACCTAAAAACAGAAACTAGACCAAATTAAACAAAAACAAAGCAAAGGAAAAAGTGAGGGATCTTTTTGAAGCTGCTATAACAAAAATGCCATAGGGTAGGGGGCTTAAACGACAGCAATTTGTTTCTTATCGTTCTGGAGGCTGGAAGTCCAAGATCAGGTGTCAGATGATTTGGTTCCGGTGAGGACTTTGTCCTAGGTTTGCAGATGGCTGCCTTCTTGCTGTGTCCTCACATGGTGCAGGGAGAGAGAGAGAGAGAAAGAGAGAGGTGGAGCTCATTTCTCTTCTTATAAGGGCACTAATCCCATTCATGAAGGCCCCCCCCTCATGACCAAATCACCTCTCAAAGGCCCCATCTCATCACATTGGGAAACAGTGTTTCAACATACACATTTTGGGGATATGTTCACAAATATTCAGTCCATAGCATCAGGACTTGGAGAGCTTGTAACTGTTATTACCCCAAGGGCCCCAAAGCCTCAGAATAATGGTAGAAGCTCTGTTCAAGAGGCCTGTCAAAACAGACAAAAGAAGGTTTCTGCCGAAATTTACATCAATACTACAGTAATGATGCCTTCCTTCCTCGCTCCTCCCTTATCTAGTGAGTGATGGGCATGGTCTAGGCACGTGGGATCGAAAGCCACCTCTGAAATTTCACAGCCCACAGGGGATAGAGACCTTTAATCCCACTCTCACTACATGATGTGGAAGTAGCTAGAATGGGGGTAGGGTGTCAGGTGCAGTTAAACATCAAAGACAGGGCTCCTGAGACAGATGGTGGCAGTTAGGAAAATTTCTATTCTGACCCATTTACTAAGGGTAGGAGTTCATATTTTGTTTGTATATGAATTTTTATTTCTTTAATTATTTACTGAATATTTATTTGTAAAGTGTCAGAAACAGGATTTATACTGTAGTCCTGGTAGACCACCTCTGATTATCATTTGAACCGAGGCCTAACTTTTCAAGGTCTTTTCTGGCAAAACTCTCTGCTTTTCTTTGATGCCAGTTGCAGGAGGATATTTCCCTTTGGTCTAAATATACGGTGCTTTCCTTGGCTCAGGAATAGGTCATCAAACCCTGGTCATCGTCCCAATATAACCCTATCCATTTTATGCTCATCCACTTCACTTCACTTTACTCCAATCCAGCTTAATTTAATTCAATACAATTTAGTTCAAAATATTTAGGAGCTTTTACTAGGCGCTGGGGATCCAAGGCACCGGCTACTTTGTGCTTCCTGGTCTTGACAGTTTACCCGCTGGCCACTAGATGGCACTGTGTCCCACGAAATGTTCATTTAAGAGGCTGGCTCCTTCCCCCAGGCCTAAGGCTCAGAGACTGTTGTTCCTCGCTTGGATTTGTTTAATGCACACTTCCAAATTGAACCGACAGCTTGTATTATAGCCGTGCATGTGCAGTATATGTGTTTAATTATGATGTGGAATTAAATTCAAAAGGGTGAGAATGTGGTTACATGTGTGCGCTTCCAGAGCCGCCTTGAGTTTGTAGCTTTTGCCTGGGACTCAGGCAGGGGAAGCTGAGGGGAGCTTCAAACCCAACAGCAGGTGGCACCTACTAGAGTAAAAGGGTACTGTGCACATTTGGCTTTCTGGGCCACTGACAGCCATGGCCCTGAGGTCCCTTCCCTCACTGCCTGCTGTCCTAGGTTCAGATGCCCAGCCTCTCTGCTCTTCCTCTGCTCCCAGCTGGGCTGCCTCAGGAGAGCTGGCCTTTTGCGGGGGGAGGGTGTGTGTGTGTGTGTGTGCAGAATCCTGCCCCAGGCGTTCTTCTCCCCAACTCCCAGCGTCACTTACTTACTTACCCCCAGAGCACCAGAAACTTCTCTTTACTAGGTGGGCTATCTGTGACATTAGAATGGTGTTTTAGGGGCGCCTGGGTGGCTCAGTCGTTAAGAGTCTGCCTTCGGCTCAGGTCATGATCTCAGGGTCCTGGGATCAAGCCCCGCATGGGGCTCCCTGCTCCGCGGGAAGCCTGCTTCTCCCTCTCCCACTCCCCCTGCTTGTGTTCTCTCTCTCGCTGTCTCTCTCTCTCTGTCAAATAAATAAATAAAAAATCTTAAAAAAAAAAAGAATGGCGTTTTATTCGACAGGGCTTTAATGTCCAGGATGTCCAGGGATATCTCTAATGGTGCAACTTCAGGCCTTGGAAAGGTCAATGGGAACGATCACCAAAAGGGAAAGGCCTCAAGGTGATTTCCATGGCATCTGTAGCGAGCAGGTGTTCCTCCAATGATAATCGAATACTTCTGGGGAAGTGGGGAACTCACTGCTCCACACATAGAAACTTTCCTTCTTGGTAGTTGTAATTATTTAAACATTTCTCATTTTCTTTGAGCTGAAATCTGATCTCCTGGAGGTTGCAACCAGTGGTCCTCATTCTTTCCCCTAGGGCCATGTAGGTAAGACTTGTGGCTATAGTTAAAGTGTACATTTAGATCTGGCATATCTCAGTAGGGCTAGAGAGAGTCTGCATCTCTAATAAGCACTCAGGTGATGCTGTCCTCCTGATTCAAGCACCACACTGTGAGTAGCAGGGCAGGAGAGGAAAAACTTTGAGCTATGCAATTATCTTTGGATTCAAATTCTGGCATCGCAGGCTAGCTCTGTGACCTTGGAAAAGTGACTCAAGTTCCAACCTTAACATGGGGATAATAAAGCCTAAATTAATACCTAATTAATTTATTATAAGAGTTAAATGACATTATGAGTTTGTCTTGGCTAGGAATGCTTTCAGCTGTAAGTAAAAGAAACCTGACTAAAATTGGCTTAAACTGCTGAAGTTTATATTTTCTGCATAACAAGAAGGAGCGGCTAGCATTCATTCAGCTGCTCATTGATGCAACCAAGGGTCCAGGTTCTTTATATCTTCTTCCCTCCTGTTCTTAGCTTACTGACTTATAATTCTCATGCTTCTTGCCACATGGCCATAAGATGGTTGCCACAGCTCCAAACATTATATGTGCATTTAAAGAAAGAGCAAAAGTGGAAGTATCAGTAATGGTCAAGTCTGACTCTTATTTTTTTTTAAGATTTTACTTATTTATTAGAGAGAGTGTGTTGCACAAGCAGGGGGAGGGGCAGAGGGAGAGGCAGACTTCCCGTTGAGCAGGGAGCCTGATGTGGGACTTGATCCCAGGACCCTGAGATCATGATCTGAGCCGAAGTCAGATGCTTAACTGACCGAGCCACCCAGGTGTCCTCAAATCTGACTCTTATCAGGAAAGCACAACACTTCCTAGAAGCACCCCCAGCAGAGTTCTCCTTATGTCTTATTGGCCAGAGCTGGGTCATATGACCACGCTTAGTTTTAAGGGACCCTGGCATAACCAATCATTGTCAAAGGGAATAGGATTGTTGGGGTGCCCGGGTGGCTCCATCGGTTAAGCATCTGCCTTCGGCTCAGGTCATGATCCCCACATCGGGCTCCCCGCTCAGTTTGGAGCCTGCTTTTCCCTCTCCCTCTGCTCCTCCTCACTGCTTGCTCCCTCTCTCTCTCTCTCTCAAATAAATGCATAAAATCTTTAAAAAAAAAAAAGGGTATAGAATTGTTATGCTTCATTACCCTGGGCTGGGTGCATTGCTACTCGAAACAGAATTGCAGTTTTGTGTTGGTAGGTGTTTTAGTCAAGTACTGGCTGCTTATAACAAAGCACTATAGACAGGGTGGTTTAAAGAACAAATATTTATGTCTCAGTTCTGGAGGCTGGAAGGTCCAAGATCAAGGCCCAGTAGATCCAGGGTTTGATGAGGCCTGCTTCCCGGTTTATAGATGGCTGCCTTCTTGCTCTTCTTTTCATGTCAGAAAGAGGGCAAGAAGGGGCGCCTGGGTGGCTCAGTTGTTAAGTGTCTGCCTTCAGCTCAGGTCATGATCCTGGGGTCCTGGGATCAAGCCCCGCATTGGGCTCCCTGCTCAGCGGGGAGTCTGCTTTTTCCTCCCCCACTCTCCCTGCTTGTGTTCCCTCTCTCACTGTCTCTCTCTCTGTCAAATGAATAAAGAAAGAGGGCAAGAGAGCTCTCTGGGGTCCCTTTTATAAGAGCACTATTGTTCTTGAGGGCTTTACCCCATGACCAAAAGGCCCCGCTTCCTAATACTATCATACTGGGGATGAGGATTTCAACATACGAATTTTGGGGGACACAGTCCATTGTGGCAAGGTCGAAATAGGGGATTAACATTAGATAGAAAACTATGGTTTTTAAAGCATGTCTATAAATTAATTGACATGCCTCCCTTTAAGCAGTGGTATCTATGTTCCTTCCCCTCAAACCTCATTTGTAACCATCAGAGTATGTTAGAAGTGATGCTGTGTCATAAAAGGCCATGAATCTTCTACCTTGTTTCCTGGAACAGTTGCACCCAGAGTCCTGAGATGCTTTGTAAGAAGACAGACTCCCCTGAGGCCGCCATGATGTGAGGAAGCACGTCACCCAGGGAAGCCACATGCTTCAGGAAGCAGTCCTCGTCTTCCAGTGATCCCAGCCCAGGCCCAACAGGTGAGTGAATGAGCCTTTAGATGATTCTAGTCCCCCATCTTTGGGTCTTCCTAGCTGAGGCTCTGGAATCATACAGCAGAGGCAAGCCATCCTTGTCATGCAGACTGAGTCCCTGACCCACAGAATCTATCAACAAAACTTAATGGTTATTGTTTCAAACTACTAAATTTGGGGTAAAATTTTTTTACTTAGTAATGGTAACTGGAATAGAAACTCATAGAATTTGCCACAGAATGTCTCCCATCGCACCTGGCGGAGAGTAAGCTGCTTAAACTATACCACATATTAGAACTTCTCTTCACTCTCCAAAACTATTTCCTTCCTTGGCACCAAGGATTCAACGAAGTGAGCCGTGATAGCATGTTAGTTTCCTTCCAATGTTTCTCACTTGAGTTTATTTTATTTTTCTTTACCAACCTGCTTGCTTTCCTCTGAGTGTGTCTCTGGTGACATATGTCTTTTTTGGGGTCCATCATCCAAATCTAAGAATAACAGTTGAGATTTATTGAATGATTACTATGTACCAAGCCCTTTGATAAGCACGTTAGCTTATGAGGTAGGTACTCATACCCATTTTAAAGTTGGGGAGACTGAGACACAGAGGGGATAAATGCTTGCCCAAGGTCACAGAGCTAGTAAGTGATAGAAGCCAAACTGTGTAGTCTAGCTGTTCTTCATAATGGAAGCAGTACATTGCCTGTGTTAGGACTGTTACAGTAGGAACATGGGCCAAGCAGTGCCTTTGAGATTCTGTGGGGTTGGCGGGGGGAAGAGACATATTGCATATATGAATAGCTCAGTGAAAACCATGCTGGAAGAAGAAGAAGCCATTTGGAAGATTTTTCAGGTCCCCAAGTTCTGGTATATTGAGAACTCTTGGCATAGTCTGGTCCCTGATATTTGTCCCTGGAGTGGCTCAGCACCACTTCTGGAAATCCTGTTCTTGCTCTTCACCCTCACTCCTGACTCTTGTCCTGCCCAGTTGAATACCAGCAACAACTGATTAAGTCCACTTTGGCTCTTTCTGGGATGTTTGTTTCTAACTTGCTTTCTTGATGAGACCTTCTCTTCTGTTCCCATTTCTCTGCCTTCAGGACTTCTTCTGTGCTAGGTCTCAACACCACACCTGTCCTTTGTCCATGGACTGTTTGTACTGGCCACACATACTCCCCTTCCCTCTGCCTCCTTCCCCTCTATATCCATTTCTCAGCCCATTCATTGCTGACTGCTGCCATTCAGATGCCCAGTGACAGCTGCTATTCTCTTCCTGCCTGGCTAAAATGACCAGAATCCAGCACCACCAGTCTCTGTTTCTGGGGCAAAACAGACTAAATTTATCTTAGCAAACACTTCAGGGGTCCTGGATATCACTACCCCCTTCTCCAAGTGCCTGTAATTCATCCTTTCCCCTTATAACCATATCAGATAATTTTGACTGCAAATGCCCTTAAAATCACTGAATCCATCTCCTTTTGGAGAACTAGAATAACACACACTTGTTGTCAGTCGTCTGTCCATAACAAGAAGAACTTTCCCGCCCCCAAACTCTCCCTACTATGTAGTGGACAGAGCCAATCACTTCAACTTTGAAAGCTTTTGGTATTGACTGTTTTTATTTCTAAGTAATAAGCTTAATATTTTTCCTCATTTTAAATTGTGAACATTTTCTACTTATTTTCTGCTAGAATTCTCATGCCTTTTATTTTTTTTCTTCTATTAATATTTTCATATGACAAATTTAGGTCATTCGATAATCAATTTTGACATTTCTTTGACTATGGAGAGATTGCTGAGCCAATTAGGGTACTATGACCACATTATGAAAATTTCAAGTAAATGGAAATAGTTCACATCATGAACACCCAGATACCTATTATCTCAGTCATAACCTAACATTTTGCCACATTTGTTTCAGGCATGAAACAAAGCATTACAGGTGCAGTTGAAACCCTTTGGATTTGTCTTCCTAATCTCATTCTTGCTCTTCTCTCCTTACTACTTTAAAACAACCAAGATCTGAAGTTGATGTTTGTCATTCCATGAATTATTTTTTTACTTATATTATATATGTATATATTCCTAAATGATATATAATATTGCTGTGTTTTAAAATTTGATATAAATGGTGTAATACTTCGATTAGCCCTTTTGTGCCTACTTCCCCCCCCCCCAACATTCACTTTTGAGATTTATCCATGTTGATACATATAACTCTGGCTTTTGAAACTAATGTGTGGCATTTCATTGCATGAGTATACCACACAATATATAAATCTGTTTTCCTACTGATAAACAAAATTATATTTTTATCCATTTTTTGTCATTATAAACAATGCTGCAGTGAACATTCTCATAATTGTCTTCTCAGGCATATGTAGAAGAGTTTTCTAAATGTGCTGAATTTTAGTATATAATAAGCATTGGCAATTTTACTAAGTATCGTCAAATTGTTCTTCAAAATGGCTGAACTAATTACCCACCAGCACAGTATGAGTGGTTTTTTGGAATGGTCAGACTTTTACTTTTTCCAACATCATGGGCATAAAATGGTATCTAAATGTGATTTCAATTTCTATTTCCCTTTTACTTGTGAGGCTGAGCATCTTTTAATAAGTTTATTGGCTATTCCTTGTAAAGGATTGTCTCATTTTTTACTTGCTCAGATTTCAATGTACCTATCGTTAATTTTTGCAAACAGATGTTCTGACATCTGCCAAAGGATGTTCATGATATTCTCCATACCAGCTAAGATGCTTCTGGCTTCAAGTAACAGAGCACCAGCAAATAGTAGCTTACATAACAAAGATATGTAATTAGCTCACATAATAAGGATCTTGGCAGTAGGCGGTTCCAGGGTAGGTTTAGAGGCAGATTGGAATCTGGCTCTTCTTGTTTTTCTCTTCTGCTGTCCTCAGCATGTTGGTTGTGTCTCTTGGGTGGTCCTAAGACCATTCCTGCAGCTCTAAAGAGCATGTCCTTATACCACACAGGCTGGAGCAGAAAGAAAGATGGTGGGAGCTCAGACTGGGCCTTTGTCCTTTGCTCTCTTTTGCCAGTGCCCAAATTCTTTCTTAGAATCCTCCAGAAGCCTGGCGCTTACTATCTCATAGGCCAGAACTCGTCACATGTCTGTATGAGACAAATCATTGGCATTTGGGTATAGGACTCCCTGATTGATTTAGGCCAATCCCAATGCCTCCTGAGAGCCAGACAGATTGTAGCCCAAACAAAATCTAGTAGTATGAAGAAAGAGAAAAACAGCCAAAATATCTCTTCTTTATCAAATCAACAAGTCATCTGGCTGTTTGTATTTTTTCCTCCTGGACACCTCCCTTCTTCATCTCTTGTCCAGTGGTTCCTCCCATGGCCTGCTCCACAGCTTTCCCTTTCCTGCTCTCCCCTGATGGATCCTTTCCTGAATGCCATGTTTTCCTCGTCCTTGTTTTTTCTCTCTCCTTTGGCAGAAGCCCAGTCCTTCAGTAATTTCCTAAGACATGGCATATCGGAGATGTATGCTCTGAACCTTGCTTGTGTGCAATTGTCAATATTCCATCCTTACATTTGGTTCACCACTTGGTTGGTATAGACTGTTTGGCTTCAATAGTCTCGCTCAGAAATTTGGAGGCATTGCTCCATTCTTCTCTTACTTCCAATGTCTAGAAGTCCAAAGCCATCCTGATTTCTGGTCCTTTGATGAAAACTCTCCTCTCCTTGAAAACAGCTCTCCAGAGCTCCTCTTTATCCCTGGCCTTCTGAAATTCCACATAGCCCTACTGTGGTGTTGGGCGCTCTGGAAGCTCCCTCAGGCAGACTTATATCTTTTTTTTTTTCACAGCGTGTGTGTGTGTGTGTGTGTGTGTTTTAATTTTAATTTAATTTCCACTTAGTTAATATACAGTGTAATATTGGTTTTGGGTGTACACTATAGTGATTCAACACTTCCACGTTATCACCCGGTGCTCATCACAGCAAGTGCGCTCCTTAGTCCCCATCACCTGTTTCATGATCCCGCCATGCTACCTGGTAACCAGCAGTTTGTTCTCTATAGTTAAGAGTCTGTTTCTTGGAGGCAGACTTCTATCTTGCAGTTGTGGGAAATAGTCTTGTTTTATGTCTCTGATAGTTTCCTTCCCTTAATTTCCCTTAATTTTCTCTATGCTGAACTCCCCAAACTCCTGTTCTTGTGTCTTTCTGGATTAATCTCCATAGCATTCTTCTCAATTGTTTTTGGCCTACTTTTCTTCTCTTTATTTTTTTTTACTTTCTATGAGTCTTTTGGCTTGATTATTAAGTTTTTTATTTGCTTTCATATTTTTAATATCTAAGAACTCCTTATTCTTTAAATTCCCTTTCATAGCATCATCTTTTATGTATAAAATATCACTCTGAGGATACTTTTTTGGAGATTTTCTTCTGTTTCCCAGATTTTCTGTTGTCTGTAGATTCCTTTTCTTCTGTTTGTTTTTAGTTTGCTTTAGTGTCTCTCATAGTGGAATCTTTATTCCTGTGTTTGATGGCTCCTTGTCTGTCCACATTGAAGAGGCAGATGCTGAAATGTCAGTTAGAAGCTCAGAATGCATGGACTGGGCTTGTTGATGAGGGGACTTTATGTAGATATTTAGAGCATAGGATGGAATAACCTCAAAGTCAAAATATACAGGCCTTTATTCTAGGGCCATTTCCAATTTGGTCTTGATAGGACCTCACAGTAAGTAGGTCTCTGTAGCATCGGGTTTTTGCAATGCTAACTTATTCATATTACTCAAGATACTAAACTTCCTCAGGCCTCAGTTTCCTTGTCTATAATCAGATGGAATTGGGCTAGGTGACCTCAAAGGACTCTTTCCACTCTATGGTTTTATAATATGATTCAGGACAGAGATTAGTTAAGAGATAGAAGCATATTAGAGGGAATCAGCTATGCTAAAATATAAAAATCCTTTGAAGCTGTCAGGAGATCAGCTCCTAAAAATCTAATAAAAATTTTGACTCATTGGGGACATGACTCAATGGGAGATAATTAGAAATAAACCTGGGAGGGAGGACTCAAGAAGGACTAATATTCAGTGGCAATGCCTTAATTAATTTTGCCTATGCCCTTGGGATGCTGAAGTCACTAGGTTTTGCCGTCTACCTCTTGGAGCTGAATTGCACATGTAAGCTGGACGTTGCTGATTGAATGGGGCATTATAGATCCAGGGAGAAGGAAGGAGTATTAGATTTTAATTTATAATAACCCATCTAAGACCCTGGGTCTTAGGCTGACAGATCCCTATACAAAGGTCAACATCTTGGAGGATTTCTAAAATTAGATTCTTGTTTACTTCTAAGATGAAGCTGCATCCCTCCCTCTGGGGCTGCATGAGGTTAAGGGACCCCCAAGAAGTGGTAGGAAAAACATTACTTGGAGATTTCACATTTCTGCACAAGGATTTACTAGGGTCTGACCTGTGTGTGTATGTGTGTGTGTGTGTGTGTGTGTGTGTGTGTGTATTAAAATTAAAACTAAGTCTTAGTTTAAACTATTTGCTTACTTGGACTGTCGGTTCCTGCGAAATCGGTGCTGGCGTCCTGACTTCTTTATGTCTCACTCATACAACATGTGCAGTTGGTGTTTATTACACATTTGAGTGAAGGAAGCTATTGAGATGCACCGTAGGACCCTGCTTTCTTTTCATTCACCTTCCACTTGTGTGGTAAATTTACGGGTCGCCATGCAAGCTCAGTGTGTTCTAAGCAGGCTGAGGATTGGACCTGGGGCCTGTTTGAGAGATAAAGGTGCCTTCAGCTCCATTTGACGGAATTCCAATGTCACAAAATACCTCGAGGAATAACTTCCCAGCCAATATTACTTCCTTCAGCAGGGTGACTAGTCCTGCTGTCACCTCGAGATCACAGTGCCTGAGCAGAAAATATAGCTAACCTGTCATGATGGTATTTACACAGAGCGCAGGAGAGAGTGATGACTGGAGAGACGTTTAGGGCAGATTTTTTGGATTTACGATATTGATTTTTGTTCTTTGTATGAGGAAGAAATTAACATCCCTCCTCCTGGAAATATGTTCTCTGTAATGAGCCTGGTTAACTTCATGAAATACAGCTTACCAAGTTAGTGCGTGCCAAGAGGGGGGCCTGGGTTGGACTCCGACTACTGCAGGCAATTGCACCCAGAGATGGGGCTCTATTAGACTGCAGGCAAGGTAGGGGAGCACCTTAGGCTGTCTTTGGTTTTGGCAAAGCTGGTGAAAGATAAACTTTAGTTGGGGAAAACTGTTTAAGAGAGTTGGAGGTGTGAGAGAGGATTTGCATAATAGCACAGACTTGGGGGGCTACTTTTTGTTTCTTTGTTTGTTTGTGTTTTGAATAAAGCCATTCATTCATTTATCTGCTGAGCAAGGCATTTGCCGAGGGCTAGGCAACCTCCTCATCACTAAGGATGTGAGGAATCCTCTTTTGGGAGTTGGGAGACCGGAAGAGGAAACCACCAAAGCCAGCCTCCTTGCATTTGAACATGGAAACGAATTCTTTGGGAAATTCAGAATCAGCCCTGAGCATTATGAAATGGGAAACTTCATTTTGGTAAAGCCTAATGTCTGTGTATTACCTTTTAGTTAAATAACACTTAGCACGGCATCTGGCTTGACCTTTGAAATCAGTCCTCCTAAAAATATGCCTTTCATCATTCCTCCCTTTCTTAGTGATCTGCAGTGATTTCTTGTGTAGCCCACTGAAATTGAGATCAAAAGCCTATGCCGGAGTTTTAGGGTCTCTCATATTTTAGCTTATCTTCCTTTCCAACCAGATGGGAATAGCCCCCTGCAGGGGGCACCTTTCACGTCTGAGACTGCTCTCAGTCTGCTGGTAGTCTCTGATAGGATCTTCAGCTTGTTAAAATATTGGTAGAAAGCTGCTGCCTCGAGGAGCACTCCTACCCTCCAATCTCAGGTGCACCTTTGCCTGGGACCCCACCTACACTTCACATCCCAGGAACTAAAGGGTTAACACCTGGCAATGCAGGGAAGTGCCCCAGCCTCAGCACCATCTGCTCTGCAGGGTCTGAGCCCAGTCTGGACAGCTGGTGAAATATTTTGCATCCACCCTGTGCAGCCCTGTGGGGCCCACTCTGCACTCTTTCCATCTTCCATGCTTGTTTTTCCTCTTCTTTGCTTGTTCGGATACTTGCCATTTTTCAAGACCCAACACAGCAAACTCCATCGATGCACTTAACAACTCTTTATTGAGGGCCTGCCATGGACACAATGGTGCAAGACAGACACTGTGAGGCCCTCCTGGAGTCTAGAGTTCAGAGCAGGGAGAGAGACGTCTATCACATAATCATTCACATCAGTGTAAATTGTGTGATGTGGGCCATGCACAGTGTCAGGGTGCTAGAGACCATGGAAGCCTGCATGGGGCCTCTCTACTCAGGTCCTGGACCTGATCTGGGGTTGGGGAAGGGGAGGGGATGCCAGGGATGACTTCTCTGTGGTCCTGGCCTTTGGGCTGAGGTCTGAAGTACAAGTGGACATTAACTGGGCATGGACAGTGAAAGCGGCATATGTCAAGGCCCTGGGGTAGGGGAGGTCTGACAATAGTCAGTGTGGCGGCCGCAAGTCCCTTTCCTTCCATGGACTTATTTCTGTGACTCCCCAGAATTTTATCCTTGTCTCCTCTTAGTGACTCATTAATAAAGAGATGGATGGCTTCGATAAGCATGAATTTTGGGCCCAGTATGCCCTGTGACATGTTCTAGGGAAACGAAGCCTGCTGTAAGCTCTCATAGTGCTTCTTTACTCTTTCCTTTCCCCTCTGAGCCCTCAGCCCACTTTTGATTGCTGTTCCCTGCTTGTTCTCCCTTTCCTGTGCTTTGTCAGACTCTGTAAGTTATGTTCTGAAGGGATTGTCTGTCCTCTTTATTAGAGTATCCTTGACCCTGGAACAGAACCTGGCATATATAAGGGGCTCAGGATGTATTTGTTGAATGAATGCTTGTATTGAATTAAAGCCCCATGAGACGTGGTTCTCACCTTAAGGACCTTATGTCTGGTAACTGTTTTACGTAGTGCTTTGCGTTATTCTTTAATTGCTTCATGTTCAGATGTCTCTCTGCTGGACTGTTAGCTCTCAGATGGTGGGACTGGTCAGTTAGGAGCTGCCCGTGCAGACTTAGTCTAAGAACTCACAAGAACTCACAAGAATGAAAAGATTTGAGCCAGAATCCAGAAGCAGATGGACAGAAGTTTGCAAAATAAAGTCCATCCTTCATGATAAAACAAAGTCCTTTGAAACTGCCAGGAGAAATTGAGAGACAATGGCAATAGTAATAATAATAATAATAATAACAACAACAATAATAAAGTTTAACTTAATTCTTTTAGTGCTACGATGCTTTTCCTGTAAAAATTCCCTACTTTATAGAGCTCCATATTTATTGGGATTAAAGAAGGTGTTTAGCCTGCCGGGTAAGCACCATATATATGTTTTATTTTTTTGACATTTGAGAAGCAGAGCAGATGGACCCAATCTCTGGCCACTTCCCCTCTCAGTTTACTGGGTCACTGCCTGAACTCTCACATACAGAGGTGACACAAAAAGCTGGTGGTGTTATTATTACCTCTATCCATGGCTTATTGCCTCCATTAAAGAAAAACAGGTCTGAGATGGGATCCTGCGGCTAGGGATCCGAGCAGGCTAGCCTGAGCCCCCGGGGACGGCCAAGGGTCATTTTCTACCACTGTGAGCCTGATGCAGGAAGTTCTTAGGGGGACAACTTGTTAGCCACGGAATGGAATTCTATTTGGGGCTTTGCCGTTCTGCAGTAACCCCTCCAGTGACCTCGCCCAGACTCGTCAGTCCATGGGTTGCGCGCCCGCTGCTTTCGCCTTCTCTTCCAAGTCTTAGGTGGTGTCTTCGAGGAAGAGAAGGGGGTGCGGTTCACGGGAAGCAATGAGCCCAAAGGAGCCTCTGCCAATTACTGCACCTGTCAGTGTTCAACAACAGATAAAATTAATTCAGAAACCCAAACAGTCTGCAGAAAACCGAACACAATTATCTAAGAAATTAAGTTATACCGTCGCCATGACCTTTAATCAATCATCCAACCGTTAATGTTAATTTTGTGATCTAAAAATCATACTTCTATTTGCATTTTAATGGCTGCTAAATGAGTGTCATCAGGAAGAAATAATGGCAGGGTGGCCTTTTGCTACAAATTCTTCCTTCCTAATGGTGATGCAGAAAGCTAGGAAACAGTGTTTGGAAAAGGTTTTGTTTCGCCTTCTAGCAGATGTATGGAGCTGCCCTTCTCAAATGAAAAAACAAGCAATTCCCCACAAATACCACCACCTGTTGTTATAAATAAATCCAAGCTGTAAAATGGAATGCAAGCTTAATGGCAAAATCATTATGGGCATCCTACCCCCCTCCTGCCAACCCTTCATTACCGCCTCGTAACCACTTGTTTCTCAGTCGTGTACCTTTTTAAGCTTCTGACTGGCCATCAGGCACCATCCCTAACCAAGAGAGATGACCTGTGGATTTGTGGCTAAAAATAAAAAGTTACCAACCTCGGGGAGAATGATCGCACGTCCATTTGCCTGGTTTAAATGGCTAGAAACTGGCTACATGCCACTCCATATTTAGGGTTTCCTTTAAATCTTAATCCAGACATCCAGGGGCGTATTTCACAGCTAATGAACCTAACCTTCAAGTAGGAGCATAAAATCCTAATTAAATCAGGGCATCGTGAGGTTATTGGCAGGCTGTTTATAATTTGGCAGAATCTTGCTTCTATGAGTAGTGATAGGAAAATTATAAAGCATTAGAACTGGAATGTTGTATAATTATCCTCTTATCTATCTCCAAACTCCTTTAGTTTGTTGTGGACCATATCACTCCATCCTCCATCTGTAAATATTAATTGTTTAGCAGACCCAGGATATTGTTCTTACTAAAATAGTGTGTTCCTCACCTAAAACTAAGCTTTTTTTTTTCCCCCTCCAGTCTCTTGGGAGAAGGTCTATATGAATTATTTCTTCTGATGAAAGAAGTCTTGAACTTATAAATTTGGAAGGAAAGCTTTAAAAATAAAGAGCTTCTGCAATTTTCTGAGTACAAGAAATTCAAATAGGGAAGGGAGGAGAAAACATTAAAGATGAATGCTAACGTTTTTTTTTCTTCCTAGGAAAAGTGGGGGCGGGGAGGGAAGGTTCCTGCAAATATTGCAAAACTCCATTTCATAAAAGATTTATTAGCAATGACAGAGGGAGATTGCTGAGTGGAACCCTGATAAATGCCTCACCTTTTTTCACTGCCTTAAAATTATGGGTTCTGTTCATAAAGTATTGATTAATTCGTATTCACTCAATGACATACCTTCTTTTTCTCCCCCAAGCAAAGATTATAAGCATTTTACTTCAACAAATAAAGAACTCTGAGTGGGATGCATACTAATTCATTTAGCTCTGGAACTCGCACTACAATTTATGTAGCTAATCACAGCAAAGCAGGAAAGAATCTTTTCTCTTACTGTGACAAGACCTGCCTACCTTTGAGCATTTTCCCCCCTAAGGTATTATTAATCTCTAAACTTCACAAAATTGAAGACTTATCTAAGACCCTTTAAAATGGAGTGGCATCATACATAGCAACTCCCAAAGAGAGAAGTTTCTTTGCTTTTCTGAAAGACTGACTGTGGCGATTGGAGTCTTTTCTTGTTTAAAGAATCCAGATGAAATAACTGGTGTCTGTTCTAAATTTCCAGAGGAAATTGGTTGGATTTTAAACACAGTACTGATTTAGGAATACTGGGTGGTTCAGGCCTAGAAAAATGGCAAAGTGCCTGGAGGGAAGAGAATAGATGTCAGGCAGCGGATGAAGAGCCAGCAGAGGATGTTAGCTCATGAGTTTACCAGGGAGAAACACAAGACTACTGCAAGGAGACAGGTCAGGACTTCCCCACTTCATGAGGTGGTCTGACAAATTGCTTTCATGCACGTCTCAGAGAGTCGGCAAGGGCTTTCAATTTTAATGATTTTTTTTTAAATTTTAAGAGCAATATGCTCCCATTTAAAATGTTGGAAAATATAGAAAAGGACTAGCAAAAGAATTATTTCACAAACCAGCCGCTGTGCTAGACATGGATTAGTAAGGCGTGTTCCACAAAAGAAGGTCCCTTAATTCCGGTGGACTGTGACCTCCATGAGGTTATGGATCAGGTCTGTCTTGTTCACATGGCTCAGTGCTTGGCACAGGGTGGATGCTCACTATCTCTTGAGGGAATGAAGTTGTAAACAAATAGGAAATAACTATGTATGTCCCCATTTCATTTTTGATCATTTTGATGGAGAGACCTGAAACTATTGGTGTGAATAACCTTCTAGGCTTTTGAGTAGTTTCTAAGTAGTTTTGTTAAAGAGCTCGTGTAAATAGGTAGAGAATGGCCCGACATCAAGTTGTGGTGGAGAGGGGCGAGTACTACTTTCCATCAAAAATAAGACTGACTTTGTGAATGATTCTATATGCCAGCTATAGAACTAAGCCTAATTTATTTCTTTCAATGCTTACAACAGTCTGGGAAGTATGCATTTTTCTTCCCTTTTTAAGTTTGACTCTGGAAGGATGAACAGTTGCTCAAGACAGTATAGCTAGTGAGTGGTGGACCTGGGGTGATTCGAACTCTTCCTTTACGAAACACCAGCACTGTGTTCATAACCACCGTGCTTTACTGCCTGGTGTCTGGATAAGCCAAAGACAGGGCCCAAATACAGGAGAACATCGAAGCTGGGCGAATAAGAGTATTTAGAAGATCCACCACAAGGAGCCACGTCTAGGATTTCTGAACCTTTTAATCCCGGGGCTACTGAAGACCCAAGATCTGGAAGATACTTTGGCTTGGGACTCACACAGCTTTGAAGATGTTGAGTTCTTTTATTCTTTTTTTAAATTTTTATTTATTTATTTGATAGAGAGAGAGCACAGAGGGAGAGTAGGAGGGAGAAACAGACTCCCCACTGAGCAGAGCGCCCGACATGGGACTCGATCCCAGGACCCTGAGATCGTGACCTAGTTGAAGGCAGATGCTCAACCGACTGAGCCATCCACGTGCCCCGAAGATGCTGAGTTCTGATCAAGCTGGCAATGAGCACTGGGAGAGCCAGGGGTCAGCAGTCAGGGAACTAATGACTGGCACTGAGGGACAGGAAACATGGCCATTAAGGCTGGCACATAGGAAGGTTCAGACTTCACGGTTGGAAACTTGAGATGCAAGAGGGGGAGCTCAGCCACTGATAGAAACAGAATGAATCATGACTGACTCCATAAGGCAACTTGTTGACAGAGAGGTCATGCTATTTGGATTATTTGGGGACAAAATTAGTATCAGTGCCTGGAATAGAACCAAAAGGGAATCAAATTGATTCAGTTACCGGGTTGGAAGGTGTGATTCAGTGAGAGGCAGACTATCCCCTGTTTGTCTGGCTTCAGGAAATAGTCACACCTAATATAGGAGACTCAGGTTCATTTTTTAAAAAGATTTTATTTATTTATTTGAGAGAGAGAGAGGGAGAGCGAGCATGAGAGAGAGAGAGAGAAAGAGAGAGAGAGAGAGCACAAAGGGAGAAGGAGAAGCAGACCCTCTGCTGAGCAGGGAGTCTGATGCGGGACTCGATCCCAGGACTTTGGGATCATGACCTGAGCTGAAGGCAGACGCTTAACGGACTGAGCCACCCAGGTGCCCCAGGTTTATTTTTGCTAAAATTAATTGATATGTTGCATATTTCAAGTTTTTCCTTTAATAATAATGAGTGCTAATAGTTAATGGACATCTAGTATGTATCAGGAGAAGTACATAGCACTTTACTTGCCTTTCATTTAATCCTCACAACAATTCTGGGTGGTAAGCACTGTAATCATCACTTTCACTTTACAAACAAATGAAATGGATAGAAATACCCCTCCCTGGAACAACTGTTGGTGAAAGAACCCCAGGAACAGCTTCTGCATCTGAACGGTCAGGGTGGTTCATACATTCTCTTATAGAATGCTTACGCTTATTGAACCCTAGCCCACCAGTTGGGCCGAACACCATGAGGGTAATTTTTTCCATCCCTTCTAGATGCCTACCGTTCATTTAACTATTTCCACCAGAGGAAGATATACATTAATATCATAATGGATATAGTCTACTGTGCAGTGTATTTGTCTGGTCCTTGAGGGGCCTGAAAAATTGGCAGAGCAGGTTATTAATAGTTTCCAAGGTAGAATCTGCACCAAATGCTCCACTATTCTCTGCTTCCAAACTGCAGATAGGGGTTTTCTGTCTTATTTGTTGTGATGGGTTTGTTTATTGAGCTCTTCTTTTAGAACTGTCTAGAACTTTTCCAGTTTAAGTGATTCTGAAATGACATTTCCAAAACTAGCCTAAGACTTTTCTCTGCTCTCCCTAGCCTCACCTCACATCCTCATGAAAGCACACCCAGGCTTCATTACATTTACCAAGATAGACTCAAGTAAATCCTGCTGTAGATAAACAGCCCATAAAAATTAACCATGGGTGAGCAGACTGCCTCTATGCACTCTTTAAAGGGCATGCTCTTTAAGGAGAGAAACCAACCAGGGAATGGATTTGGAGGTAATTTGTATGTTGCAGGTGTGACCTGATAAGGCACGAAAAAGCTCAACTTTATGATTGTTGAAATGCAGTATGCCCATCATCAGTGTAGCCTACATAAGCAAAGTCATTTATTAGAGCAAGATAAATAGCTCATTATTGGTCAAGAGTAAAAAGGAATGTGTACAAAAGTAATATAGTAACATTTGCCAAGTACTTGTTATTTACATTGTTTCTTTATTAGTCCTCAAAGCTTCCCTGTGTGATAGGTATTACTGGTCTTCTTTTACAAACAAGGAAATTAACCACCCACAGGGGTTTACTAATTTATCTCAATTTTCATAGCTGGGAGTTGGAGTGGTTGTTCTCAACCCCCAGGAGACACTTAGCAAAGTTTGGAGACATTTCTGTCGCAACTAAGGGGAAATCCTACTAGAACCTAGTAGGTAGAGGCCAGGGATGCTGCCAAATATCCTACAAGGCACAGGAGAGCTCCCTATATCAAGCAATTATGTGGCACAAAATGTCAATAGTGCTCAATTTGAGAAACTCTGAGTTCAAGGGAGTGGCAATGAACCCAGGTTCTTTTGGTTCTTAATTCAATGCTTATTTCTCTACTAGTTTTTAAAGATAACGATGTGGTAGAACTTTCATTGATCATAAGTTTCTCCAAGCTGATGATGCTCTGGTACAGGTGAATTTCAGCGGGCATTGTTTTGATTGCTCTTTGTATCCATTTCGATGGGTTCCTGAAGAGCAGGTCAGGGTGTCACATGACCACATTTGCCAGTATCTAATCTGTAGGTGGTTGAGGGAGAATGGCTTTATCACAGAACAAAGAGGATACATTCAGGAGAAAAATGAACTGGGGATTTTCAAGAAAGGGCTCTCCTTTGGTCCACCCATGTAAATAATAATAATGCCTTACCCTGTGTATTTAGTGCTTTATAATTTCAGAGCACTTTCATATTCCTTCAACAAATATTTATTGAGGAGAAAATATATAGTTCTGAGTAGACAGTGGGGACTGAAACAAAGGCTCTTGGCCTCTTGGAGCTTAGGTATGAGGGGCAAGTGATACAGACAATAAGGAAACAAGCAGGTAATATGCCAGAGAAAGATAAGTGCTATAGGAAAGAATAAAGCAGAGTAAGCGTGATGGGGGACATGAGGGTAGGCGTGGTGGTCTAAAAGGTAAGGTGGTATTTTTGCACATCTATGAAGGAGGGAAGAGAGTGAATCATGTGGATATCAGGAAGAGGAGAGTTTCAGGCAGAGAGAACAGCAAATGCTCTGGGATTGGTATGTGCTCGACAAATTGAAGGAACAGCAAGGAGGCCAGCGTGGCTGGAACTGAGTGAGTGACGTGCGGAACTAGAGAAGACGAGGTCTCTGAGGTAGCAGCCAGAAGATGTCATAAGCCACTGAAGGACTTTGGGTTTTACTCTGATTGAGATAGGGAGCCACTGAAGAGTTCTGAACAGAGGGGTGACATGATCAGACAGAATTTTAAAAAGATCAGTTTGGCTGTTGTGTTGAGACTAAACTAGAGGGGCTAAGGGTTAAAGCCAGGAAACCAGTCCCAAGGCTGTTGCCATAATCCAGAAAAGGAACAATAATGGCTGGCAGCAGAGATGTCCCATTGGTGGTGGTGGCAAAATCAATCTGATTCTGGGTATCTTTTGAAGGCTGAGCCAACAGGATTTGCATCATATGTGGGGTATGAGAGAAAGGGAGGGAAACAGATGGCTTCGAGATTTTGACCTCAGAAACGTTCCCATTTCTGTTGGGGAACCCATAGGAGAAGTAGATTTGAGGTGAAAAACCAGGAGTTCTGGTTTTGAACATGATAAATGTAAGGTGTTTACTAGACCTCAGAGTGGAGACAAAGAGTTATGTTTTATCATGTAGCATATAACATATCCAATGTTATATCATATTTCTGTTTAACCAAAGGCCAGTGTTTAATTTACAGACCTATAGCTACAATGTGATGATTCTGTCTGATTCTAAGACCAATGTCCTTCTACTGAAGGAGGGTTCTAGATATAAATTAGCATAACGGAAGAAATCTCTAATAGCATCAGTTCCTAAAAACTGTCTTTAAACTGTGCTTTTTTATGATCGTCCCAAAAAAGCAAGGGACAGTCACTCACATTTGGATAGAGACAGAGCACATCAAAATAAATTGACCTCCTGGTTTGGCCCTTAGAATTGTCATCAAAGTCATGAAAAAGGCAGAGCAAAGAAGCCCAAATAACTCAGATTCTGCCTACTTCAACCATCACTTCTTTTTAAAGCTTTCTTTTTTCTTTATTTATCTATAGAGTTAATAAAAAATGAAATCTTACTCCATGTACGTGTTTGGTTTATTTTTGACCAACCCTTAATGTCATTCCCTAAGTTTTTCTATATAAAATTTCAAACATACAGAATCGTTCAATAAACATCCATATATCTAACTCCTAGCTTCTGCAATTAATATTTCCCTACATTTGCTTTTAAAAAATATCTTTCTATTCATCCCTCTATCCATCCATCTGTCCATCTTATTTTTTTTATGCATTGCATGGTAAATTGCAGTCATCACTACCCTTCATCCCTGAAGGCTTCAGCATACATATCATTCACCCAGTTTCGTATTAAACCCTTGAGTTTTCACCTATGTGGGTCATTTGATTTTCAGTGGCTCTCTTAAACAGCATGTAGCTGATTTTTGGATTCGGATCTAATCTAAGCGTGTACATCTTTTAAAGAGGACCTTATAACCCCATCACATTGATTGCTAGTTCTTACTTCTGGCTTCTTATTCTATGTCTTTCTTTGTGTGTGCCTTATTTATTTATTTTTTTTAAAGATTTTATTTATTTATTTGACAGAGAGAGAGAGAGATAGCCAGAGCAGGAACACAAGCAGGGGGAGTGGGAGAGGGAGAAGCAGGCTTCTCGCCTTGGCAGGGAGCCCGATGTGGGGCTCGATCCCAGGGCCCTGGGATCATGACCTGAGCCGAATGCAGACGCTTAACGACTAAGCCACCCAGGCGCCCCCGTTTGTGTGTGCCTTCTTGACATTTTCCTTTTTATTCTTTTATGAACTTTAGTCATTTATTCAAGTTTTCTTTGGTCTTTTTCCTCCAGGGAACACACTGTATTTTTTTTCTCCAACGAGTAGTTACATTTAAATTAAAACAAATGTTGAGTATAAGTTTTTCTATTCACATCAAGATTAAAACAGCATTTATATTGTCTCCTTTGTTGTGAGATGAGATCATTGAAGCTCCTTTGCTTTTCTTGGCAGCAGAACCATTTCAAAGTTTTGGCCCAAGAAATCACAGACTCAGAGCATATCAGGTTCTTATTTTGCAAGAGGGGAAATTGAAGCCCAGAGGGGGAAAAAGACTTTCTCCTGCAAAGCCCCCAACTGAATGGAAGAATCTGAGAGCTAGCAGGAACACAGGGCGTCTAGTCCACCTCCACCTTTAGCTCAGACAACACTCAAACAATTCTTGACAACTCCAGACAGATGAGAAAATACACTAGTTTTAGAGGATTAAGGAAAATGGATTTCTCAATTCACTGCAGAAGTTTAAAAGCCTTGCAGGAAATATTTCCATCTCTGTGATAAAAAAATTTTAGCCTACATTCTATTAATCTCTATGTCCACAGTGGAAAAGCCTTTTGCTTAATAATATCCCCTCAAATATTTGAAGACTATTCTTAAGTCTCTCCATAGACTCCTTTTCTCAAGAATAAATAATCCAAATTCTTTTAAACTTTTCTCATAAATTCTTCTTTCCATTTTTTTATTAATCTTTCTAACTTTCCCTGAGCTTTCTTCAAATTTTCTGTCTTCTAAATTGTGGAGCCAGGAAAGGACAAAGTACTATGATACTGATTATTGAATTTATGCCAAACTGTGAGTTCCTTGAGGGCAGGGGCCATTTCTTATTCAACTTTGTACGCCTAGATTAGGGGTCAGCAAAACTTTTCTTTCTGTAAAAGGCCTGATAGTAAGTTTTTTATGCTTTGTAGGCCAATAGGCAATGTGCTCTACTTTTTGAACAGCTATTTCAGTTCTCTCTGAAAGGCTAGTACTCTTTTTTTATGTTTTACATTATGGAAATGTGAAAATCTTTCTTTGATGAAGGGCCATGCAAAAACAGGTGGATTTGGCCTGTAGGTGCTAGTTGGTTGACCCCTGCTGTGGTCCCTGGTACAATGCATGGTACATGGTAGGCAGTCAGTAGATTTTGTTGAATAAAAGAATGCATGAATTTATGAAGATTATTTCCTAGTATCTGTCTTTTATATCCTTGCTTAGCACTTCTATTATATTGCTGGCTCAATGAGTTTGTGCACTAAGACCTTCAGATTTTCCTCTGCATACACACCCATGGCCAGTACTTTCACACGCTGTTTGTACTTAGGCAGTTTAATCGGTCCTCCCTTAATCTGAGATGTGGTAGGGACCCTCTATTAACCTTCATTTGCTGGCGGCCTTGGATCGCACTTTTAATTTAGTGAGGCCATTTTGGACTTTTGTTTTCCCATTGTGCTCAGCTGCTGCCCTACTTACACATGGTGTATGAACTCAACAAGCAGCCCCAGGCAATTGACAAAACCAAAATGCTGGACCCATTCAACCACCTCAACCAAGGCCTCACGCTCTCTTTCCATTCTTATGACTCCTACCTGGAGTTGGGAGGCTCGTGGCTACTTCTTGCCCTGGAATAGATTGGAAGGGATCAGACAGGCTCGCAGAGAAGGCTGACACTAATAGCAAAAGAAAAAACCCTTCCTTTCTTTCTCTTTAGCTTTTGGGCCTGTAGAGAACACTTTCACAGCCTGAGGGAGTGTGGAGTTCTGTCTTAGTTAGAAGCATTGCCATTCTGAGCCGAATTGGGATGAAGCAGTCTTGAGCAGCACAAATCCATGGCATCGGAGATTGAGCTGCTTTACAGAATGCCTGGGGCTGACGCCTGGGACCAAGCCCGTCAGTGCTGCCACCCACTCTGTCCCACTCCCAGTTTCCGAGGAATTGATTCCTAGGTTCACAGATGCCTTTTTGACTGAAGCCCCCTATTTCTCTGCGGTGATCTTCTCGGGATACTTGCTGTCGCTTTTGACCAGGGTCCTATAGACCCATCCCTCAACCGCTGGCGGCTCAACAGGGAGCCAGCCACACCTCTTCAGTCCTCAGCATCCTGCCTCGGGACACAGATGTGAGATCAAGGCTGATGGGAAACATGGAAGGGAGTGCTCCTTTTCCTCCATGCTCCAAGCTGTAGGCGGCTACAACTTTCAATCCGAGGGAACTGGGAAAAGCTTTACCTTGTTTCCCTAGGGGTGATATGTGTTGCCCAAAGTTCATTTTATCCAGTCCTTTCTTCAACTCCGCTCTCTCCTCCTCTCCATGTTGCTAAAGTTGCTGTGATTGCTACCATTTAAAATGTCCAGGAAAGCTGCATTTATTTACAACGACTTCCTTCTTAACCAGCTGGGGGAAGCTGCAAAATAGCCAACCCAGTGGTGGATCAATCTTTAACGTTTCTTTCAAATGTTGAAGTAAAGAAAATGATGACAATTTTAAGGCTCTATTAGGCAGAAATGATCTACGAGGGATGGCGGACAGCTGAAGGTCACAAATCAGGCAGCTGCCTTTGGCTCAGTGATTCAGAAGTGTGGAAGGCAATGGGAAGTGCGTTCCTGAGTTTTATGAGAGTCTAAGTTTGGGAATTTATCAATGTGTGCCTGGGATTTGCTGTAATGAGCCTCTTCACTCCTCTCATAAAACAAACCAGTGTCTGATTAAAAGGTGGCTGGCCTTCCTTAGATACAGATATTAATTTATTTTGATTTTAGGGGGAAAAATATCACGACTTTGTCTGGCTTACCTGATAAATAGCCTCATTTGCATGTGGGGATCCTGCTTATTTCCCACTTGGTTAAAAGAACAATGTCAGTGACACTGAATATGCATATTTTCCATTATTAATGTTTGGAGAGCTTCTTTTAAGGTATTTTAGATTCTGGGTATACTTTCTTTTTTTTCTATTTTTGTTAGAGATCCTTCTTTACCCAGTGTATCAATCAGGATGGGCTTGGTCATGCTGGGGCAGCAAAACCACTTCAAAATCTCAGTGGCTTAAAACAGTGGAGGTTTATTTCATTCTTAGGCTACATGTCTGTCATGTCCAGCATGGGCTGGGCTCCATGATGTTTTCTGTCAAGGACCCCACCATCCAGGGCAGGGGTTGGCAAACTTTTTTTGTAAAGGGCCAGATGGTAACTATTTTAGGCTTTTAGAGACCCCATGGTCTCTGTTGCAGCTACTCAGCTTTGCCATTGTAGTGCACAAACAGCTATGGACAATACATAAAGGAATGGGGATGACTGTGTTCCAATAAAACTTTATTTATAAATAAAAACTGGCAGCAGGCTGGATTTGGTCTGTGGGCTGTAGTTTGCTCACCTGGTGGTCGGAAGAGGAAGGGAAGGTGGCAAATCTTGCACCAATTGTTTAGGGCTTAACTTCCATTCATCTTTCCTTGGCCGCAGCAGGTCACATGGCCATGCCTAACTTAATGATACATAAAGTGCACAGTCTTCATTTGTGCCCAGAAGGAGAACTGGAACTAACAGGGAACAGCACCAATGATCATAGTCTTCTCCTCCCTTCTTTTTAGAGAAGCCAGTATTTCCTGAACTTCTAGACTAGCACTTCTTCAAAAGGCATTCTTTAAATACAATCTCTGTATTTTACAACTCAGTTGCTTTGATGGAAGCTAAACAAATTTAGGAGATGAACAGGATCAAATTTCCCCTTGTAAAAAGGTTCTCGACATTAAATATGTGACATTTTCTTCTTTACGCCCACCAAAGCTCTGTTTGAGTCCCTGCACCAATCAGAAGTGAGATTAAGTTTATCCATCCAACTCATTATCTGGTATTTAGATTTCTGGTTAGATTTCTGGAATCCAGAGTGACCACATCTTTCCCTTGAACTTTTTTTTTCTTTATACTCATAGAAGTCTGAGGCTCTCTCACCTTTCACTGGGACAGAGTTGGGCCTGGGTCTTGCTGACCACCTTGGGCATGGTGACCTCTTTTGTGTCCCCAGGGGAGACCAGGAGTCTTCACCATGAAGGGTCCCTGGAGCCTTCCTTTGTCTTTCAGTATCAATTTCCTTCTGTTTTGCTGTCAGGAAAGGAGACGTCACTTCATCCAGGAGAGGGCACTGTGCACAAGGTCTAGAATACTCAGTTCCTTCTGGTAGAGGCACAAATTAAGGATTAATGAAACCCATATTCAAACGCTCAAACTATAGCACCTATCATAAAACAAACCAAAACACCACACTAGGAATGTACTCTATAAAAAGGGAAGAAATGCAATTTATTAACAACTTGTACATTCCAGAAGGTACAAACTGCCTCGTTAAATCAACCAAATATTTTTAGTGGCTGCACCTCTTCTTTTCTTACAATACGAACTCAGGCTCTCTGAACCAAAGCCTGCCCTCGTGTTGGCTGCTTCAGTGAGGTTCTAGGGACCTTGGGGGCCAAGGCTGTAGGAAAGATGGGAAGGTTAGGTCCTGTTGTAAAAAGAATAATTTGCCCCTTTCGGGCATTTTTCCCAGAAGAAAGTGAATTAACACTTCAGGGAAACTTAGTACAAAATGCGGGAAGCAAATCTAACTATATTCAAGGGTTCCCTAAGTGCTAAAATGGAAGATACCGAATTTTGTAAATGGGGAAATTTTGAAAAGACAACTTGGTTGTAAACTTCTTTGTCTCACCCTCTTGGTTCATTTGTACTTAAGCATCTATCTCTCTATAATGTCCATACAGAGCTTTTTTTGCTGCTAATGTCTACTTAGTCACTGAGCTTTCTCCTTGGATCCTGATTATGACCATTGGGTTCCTAACCCCTCTGTGCCTTAGTCTTCTTGTCTGCAATATGGGCGTAATTACAATGCCCATCTCAGAGGTTGTCATGAGATTCTTAATTATCTTGTATTCTTTCGTTGTTTCTTCAGCAGCAAAGATGAAGGTGTTATGTAACCAAGTAGACATTTGAAAGAACTGGAGGATAGGTCACTGCAGTAGCAGGTTGGAACAGAAATAGCAAAAGCTATAGAAATACAATTGATCAGTTAATGAAGTCACAGTGCTTTAAGTCTACACAGTGAGACATTTCAGAGAGATTAAGAATTCTCTGCAGTTGGAATGTCAACTCAAATAAAAAAAAAAAAAAAGACCAGTTAAACATGAATGCATGTAAATTAGCATGGAAAGCAGATTGGTGTGGGACATGAAAGAGAATTAGCACAGCCCAGAGAAAATACATGGTGACCAGTGTGGAAATAAATGAAGACCAATCAAATGACAACAAGCCAAGGTTATTTACTCAGAGCTTGATATAGCAAGAAAGTTAGCCATTATCATTTGCATCTGGCAGACCCAAAGGCAGGCAGAAGAATGGGAAAGCTTTATAGTGGATAAAAGAGAAGGCTTCAGGGGTGCCCTGATAGGAGGCTGTTCACCCGAGGAAGCTGTAGGCAGGTTAACCGGAAGTGGGGCATTCTATGTGATTGGTTATGGGTGTGTATTTGGCTCTCTCTAGTTGGTCCTAAGCTGGAAGTGGGGATGGAAATCAGGAAAGCTGTTAGTTGTTAATCAAGTCTTGGCCATTTGGGGTCAATTGTGTCAGGGGCTGTTGATCGGCTTCCTGGACCCATTGCTGGAGACAGTGTTCTGACTTGTCGTGTCTTCTCACTGTCCAGAAATCTCTGCCCTGTGTCTGCTTCCTCAGTCCCATGACCAATGTCTGTACTTCTCTTCTGCCAGGAGCTGCCCCAGGGATTAGAAACAGTCCAGCTGCTGCTTACTCTGGGATTTTTCTGTCCAAATAGTTCCCCTGTCTTCAAATACCACTAGGTGAAAAATGGTATCGGTGTAAATCTGAGCAGTTAACATCTTAGCTAGAAAGTATGGGTTTAGTCTTAAATTCCTTTAATTGTTAGGGCACCCCCTCCTTGCTCTGGGTTGTACAAAGTTGGTTCTGTAGCATGGGCTGCTCCTTGAACACTTACTACATGTTAGGAATTGTGTTAGGGACTAAGGAAACAAAGATATGTGAGACTCTGGTTTCCAGGCAGGGAGATGCCATACATATAAAAGAGAGGACATAATGCCAGGTCTTACATTCTGAGTGTGGGATCAGCCACTTCCCTGATGCCAAGCCACTTTGTTGGCCCCAAGACCACCTGTCTCAGCCAGGCCTTGCACTTGCCACAGTGCCGTGCAATTGAAAGCATGTTGCTGTCTATTCCACTGGACTGTGGTCCCTTGGGGACAGGACTGACTCTCACACACCTGCTGTGTTGGCATCTCAGCTGGTACCTGGTTCCATTGTAGGCAGGTTAAGAATATGAGCTATTTGGTCAAAGAGAAGCAAGTTCAAGTTCTAGCTCTTTTACGTATTAGTTATGAGACCTGGAGCAAGTGACTTAGCTTTTCCAAGGCCTTGTGTTTTCATCCGTAAAATGGGGATAATAATAATTGTAACAGCCCACTGTCCCTCATAAGTCATTTCCACATATCATTGGCACATATTAAACACTCAATAAATCTCTTCTGCTACAATTACGAATTCAATTGCCTTGAGATTCCAGAGGTGCAGATGATACGTGCTCCATCGTGGAAAGGAAGGAGGGATTGCTGGAGCACATCGTGAAAGTTGGGTGTTTTTCTGGGGTGGAAGCCAAGTGAAACCATTCCAATGTTATGTGACACCAGAGCAAGGGATAACATCATGTAGCATTTCTGAACGGCACACGGTAAAATAAAACATCTCGTTAATGATGAGGGCATGAAGAACATAAGTTGAAACATTTGGGAAGTTCTGTTCCACATCTCAAATGTTGGCAATCATCTTTCCACAGATGTACGGTGGAATCCAGATTTATTTACTGGTGCTTCAGCAAAAGGGCTTTGATTGCGGGGAGACCTGAATAGGGCTTGTTGATTGAGTCGCAGGAGGAGAAGGATTTAGTGAAATACATTTCAGAGGGGAGAAAACTAGGAGGGGCTCTAAGCTTAAATGTTCTCATTTCCCATATCAGAGCTGCAAATCTTAGTTTCCCCAAATGAGGATGCTACCTCGTGAAGACTGAATGTGGTAACAAATGTGAAAGCACCAATACAATGCCCAATGTTTCTTGAACACTGGAAATATTTTAATATTATTCTCCTTTTGTAGTCCTTTAGTGACAGAAATAGTAACACTTAGAAAATGTGCAGAATACTAGAACAGTCATCCTAAAATGGAAAATTATACACACACACACACACACACACAGCTTATAAATATATGAACAATAGTGTGGCTGAGTTTGCTGATTATCCTCCAAAATCCATTTTCCTTTACTCCTACTATGATAGAATCCTTCATTCTTAGATGAGCCCATGGCCACTCGGAATGATGACTACATTTTCCAGCCTCTTTTGTAGTAGGTGTGGCCATCGGTGGTGGGCTGTAAGGGAAAGCAGAGTGTGAAATCTATCAGATATTTTCTTAAAGACAAATAGTGTGTCTCTTCCTTGCCTCTTCTCTCTGCTGCCTGAGATGCAATGGCTGCATCAGTTGTCCAGGCGCCAAGGTTGTGGGCCTCGCTTGAGAATGCAGGTGCCTGGGTCCTTGTTGACTGTGAAGCTACCATATCAATGCTGGACTGCTGATGCTTGTTGGAGAGAGAACACACTTCTGTTTTTTCAAAGCCACTGTTGTTTGGGCTTTTGGTTACTTGCAGCAAAATCCAATTCTAATAATTATATCGTCATTGATAAAGTCATTGAAAGACATGACTTTAAAGGGACCCGAACATTTTTTATTTTGTTTATTTTTAAAATTTAAATTGAATTTAATTTACATATAGTGTATTATTAGTTTCCGAGGTAGAATTTAGTGATTCATCAGTTGCATGTAACACCCAGGGCTCATTACTTCTAGTGCCTTCCTTAATGCCCATCACCCAGTTATGCCATCCCCCCACCCAACTCCCCTCCAGCAACTCTCAGTTTGTTTCCTAGAATTAAGAGTCTTTTATGTTTGCCTCCCTCTCTGTTTTCATCTTATTTTATTTTTCCTTCCCTTCCCCTATGTTCATCTGTTTTGTTTCTTAAATTCTACATATGCATGATATCATATGGTATTTGTCTTTCTCTGACTGACTTATTTCGCTTGGCATAATACCCTCTAGTTCCATCCACATCCTCGCAAATGGCAAGGTTTCATTCTTTTTGATGGCTGAGTAATATTCCATTATACATATATTACTATATAAAATATATTATAATATATAAAATATATATTTTACATATATTATGATATATATATTACATCTTCTTTATCCATTCATCTGTTGATGGACATCTGGGCTCTTTCCATAGTTTGGCTATTGTGGACATTGCTGTTATGAACATGGGGGTGCATATGCCCCTTCAAATCACTATGTTTGTATCCTTTGGATAAATAATATAGTAGTGCAATTGCTGGGTCATAGGGTAGCTCTATTTTTAACTTTTGGAGGAACCTCCATACTGTTTTCCAGAGTGGCTATGCCAATTTGCATTCCTACCAACAGTGTAAGAGGGTTCCCCTTTCTCCACATCCTCACCAACATCTGTCGTTTCCTGACTTGTTAATTTTAGCCATTCTGACTGGTGTGAGGTGGTATTTCATTGAGGTTTTGATTTGGATTTCCCTGATGCCAAGCGATGTTGAACACTTTTTCATGTGTCTTTTGGCCATTTGGATGTCTTCTTTGCAGAAATGTCTGTTCATGTCTTCTGCCCATTTCTTGACTGGATTTTTTAATTTTTGGGAGTTGAGTTTGATAAATTCTTTATAGTTTTGGATACTAGCCCTTTATCTGATAGCACATTTGCAAATATCTTCTTCCATTCTGTAGGTTGCCTTTTAGTTCTGTTGACTGTTTCCTTTACTGTGCAAAAGCTCTTTACTTGTTGAAGTCCCAATAGTTCATTTTTGCTTTTGTTTCCCTTCCCTTTGGAGATGTGTCTAGCAAGAATTTGCTGTGGCCAAGGTCAAAGAGGTTGCTGTCAGCATTCTCCTCTAGGATTTTGATGTCTCACATTTAGGTCTTTCATCCATTTTGAGTTTATTTTTGTGTATGGTGTAAGAAAGTGGGGACCTGAACATTTTAGGAGACAAAGTCAAGACCCAAAAAGAATGTGAGTTCCTCACAAGAACTTATTTAAAAAATGACATTCCATCAAAATAAGGAAGGAAAACAATCAAGTTTATTGGTTTCCAGTACAAAGGCTGGCCAAGGCAAGCTTTGATTTCATATTTTTAATCAATGAAAAAGACATAGTGTCAGCATGGACAGGTTACTGTAGTCTAAACTTGTGCATCATTTTGGACCGTGGCTGTCTAGAATTGCTAAGAGTCCTGAAAAGAAGTGCTATAGTAATAGGTCTTCTCCTTTTAGACTGGATTTTGGGATAGTTTGTGGTAGTGCAAAAAATCATACCTATGTGTATTTGATACTTGTACTAAAGCACACATTTTAAAAATTAGGACCCCACCTACAGCATAATCATATCACTGCATTTGTATCTGATTACTGATAGTT
Organism: Phoca vitulina; assembly: GCF_004348235.1. NCBI lineage: Eukaryota > Metazoa > Chordata > Mammalia > Carnivora > Phocidae > Phoca > Phoca vitulina. The sequence goes on along the minus strand of NW_022589722.1, from coordinate 12,328,796 downwards.
TAGTAATTATTAATGATTTGATAAGTTTCAAAAGAAATTGGTATAAATCCCCTCCCTCCCTCAATCTCTGGAATAATCACTTCCTTCGTGTTTAACTGCTGTCCACAGTGCAGCTGGTGGCCGGCTCACCTACTAGCAGAATGAGCCCATCTTAACTGTATTACGAAGAGTTTGTTACCCCGGAGGCTAAGGCCAGTCAGAATTATTTTGTTACATGAGTCTTCCCTTCATGTGTAGCTCTTGGTTGATTTGTAGTGTAAGTGTCTTACGTAATAACGGGAACCATTAGGAGTTATTCAAGTAGGTGATGGGGTTAGCTCTGCTTCTCCCTTCTGTGAAGGCTTCCCTGGTAATCCCACTGCAAGTAGTTTTGAATGGCTTTCAACAGGTGTAGTTGGTACCATCAACTTGCCATTAAATTTAGTATTTTGTTTTTTAGAAGTGTACATTGATGACTCTCTTTTGCTTCATCACAGCCAATTTGGTGTCTTGCACAAAGTAGGTACTTAAATGCTTGTTCATTTATTACCCAGTGGCTATGAAGGCTCAGGATGGGAGTTGGGGCAGGCTGGGCTTTGCTGTAGTCTGATCTTAAGAAAAAGTTGATCCTAATTTTAGGGTGAGTTTTTTGAATTTTGAACAACTGGCTTACCACAATGCAACCTGCAAGTAATCACTTAACCAACTTAGTAAGGCAAATGGTTGATAACAGCTCGACTAGTAAATTCTAGTTATTATTTTTTTTTAAATGTAAACTGAAGAGGACTGAATTAATCATACTTCCACACTTGTATAGAACTTCCTATGCTCTAGGTTGTGTTTTAAGTCCTGTATGTACAATCATAAATCATTTATTTAATTGCCATAACAAACTTATGAGTTAAGTACCATTATCATCTCTATTTAATAGAAGAAAGAACTGAGGCACAGAAAGGTTAAGCAACTTGCTTAAGGTCACACAGCTACTAAGCAATGAGGTTGGGATTTGAACCCAAGCAGTTGAGTTCTTGAATCCATGCTCTTAATCACCAACCCCACCACCAAAATGTGCACTGTGCTTTGTGTGTCTGCGTTTTAAATTTATGTAAATGGTATTGTGTAAATGGCACTGTTAGAAATCTCATTAGTTTCTCATACTTTGCCTTTAAGAAGTGCCCATGTTGTTTTGCCCACTTACGATCCATTCTTCTGATGGCTGTATCCCAGGGTGGACATCCATCACATTTTGCCTCTCTATTCTCCCAGTGCCGACACTCCAATTTCCTGTCTCCACAAATAATGCCGCAATGAACATCCTCCCTCAGGGCCTGTGGGAGAATCTCTTTGGGATATAAACCATGATTTTTCTTTATATAGAAAACGTGTGCCTCCTATGAAACAGAAGGTGGTAAATTTAGAGCCCTTTTCTGAAAAAATTGCTTATGGCATTGCAGTCATGTCTCAGGCACTGTTCTAGATGTAGGGAATGCAGATATTCATTTATATGAAGTCAGAATCTTTTTTTTTTTTTGAAGTCAGAATCCCTTTTAAATTACTAAATAAATAATCACTTTGTAAATGTTTATTCATGCCACTCATGTGCTAGTAAGTATTGGAGGGGCGACACAGGTTGGTGAAGGCATCCTTGGCCCCAACATAGTGAAGGATATGGACTTGGATTTGGGGTGATATGGGTCTGGGGCCACCTCTCTTACATGTACTCCTGTGAACTGTGTCAAGTTTCTTGAACCCTCCAAGGCCAATTTTCTCAGATTTAAAATGAGGATGACAGAAGGTTGTTGTGGGGATTAAATGTTGTTGGGATTAAATTAAAATGGCATCATTGTTTTTGTTGTGGGGATTAAGTGAGATAGGGCCTAGCCCAGAGTCTGGCCTGAAATAAGTGCTCGTAAAGGTTGGCTAATCCCTGCCTTTGAGAAGCTCCTAGCCTCATGGAGAAGACAGATATGGACCTAAATATTCACAGTGCAGTGTATGAGGATGATGGCAGCAACATGTGCAAAGTGTGGTGGGGGCACAGAGGAAGGGGCACTGAAGAAAATATTAATATTTACCATTTACTCCATGCCTACCTTGTTCTATCTAGACACTGTCTATGTGTTATTTTATTCTGGCTTTCTAAGGTGTATATCACGATTTCTATTTAATAGAAGTAGAAACCAAGGCTTGATGGCAACTTGCCATTCAGAGTCACTCAGCCAATTGCGGTGCAGAAAAGATTTGAGTTCCTGTCTCGCTGACTCCAAAGCCTGTGTTTGTTTCAACTACACCAAAGAGGAGCCAGAATTTGATCTGGACCATTAAGGATGAGCAGGCATTTTCTAGGTGAACAGACTATACAAACATGTTTCTTGGCACTTTTACTTTGGGGTTTTTCCAAAGAATGATATTTTTTATTTTTTCATTGACATTACACATGTTTACCCAGAATTTATTCTGGCTGGCTGCTAGAAATGCAAAGACCAAGAGATAAGGTCCTTGTCTTTCAGGGGTTTATAATCCCATCACAGAGATGGCTGCATTCACATACACCATCCATAACCAGATAGGTGATGATACAAGGTTGCATAAATTACATGCCAGGAAAATGATAGGGGTATCTAGTTGAGTCCAGAGGAGGGAGACATCACTGAGGGCTCAGTAGTTAGAGGCAGGAGTAGATGGGACAGCAACTGGGCATCAAAACAAAGAGGGGAGTAGATTGGACACTTGGAGTACGTACAGTAGTGTTATATATAAAGCAAGGGTTGCATTCAAAAGAGGGACATATAAACATAAATTCACGGAAAGTCAGAATTTACTCTTAAAATTTCCTTAAATAAGCAACAATGCGTGGGCTCTTACATTGATTCTGTGGGGAGCATGCACTTTCTATATTCAAGCTCAGTACAGTCACTTTTCCCTGCAGAGTTAGCACAGATTGCTGCTTCTTTGGAGTATAGAGCCTCTTCCAGACTTCAAATTTCTCTAGTTGGCTTGCTTTTGAGATGGTGTTGAACAAAAATAGCATTGCTTTAATCGTTAGAGTCAAATGGGTGAAGCATGATGCCTATACTATTGGGAATATGAGGTATCGAGGGCTGGTGAAGGCATGGAGGTGGTCCTTTACCTCTGTGGCCAGCTCCTTGACATCTGCAAGCTCTATCTCAGTCTGCTGAGGACAAGCCCAAGCCAGCTCAGGCGTGGAGGAATGAACACATGTACACTTCTGATGTGCATAGATAAGCTGACATGAAAACATGTTAAATATTGAGGAGCTAGTTTGAGGTGCTGATGTTCAGTTTGAGGAGGAGGGACAGTAGGTAGCAAAGGGAACTTCATTTGAAAAGAAGACACAATCTATGTATATCTCGTGTCATCCAGTGGAATGGAGGAATGACTAGGATGTGGGAGGATTGCATAAAGGCTGAATTCTCATAAATTTAACCTATTTAGGACGTGACATTAGTGTATAAATGGAGTTATGGGAATTCACATGGATATATCTGGGTTTGTTGGGAGAAAAGGCTTTGGGGGAGAAATAGAGATAAATTTGAAAAGGGACCAGGTGGTAGAGGACTGTAATGTGTAGGATAAGTGCTCAATCTTCTAGGGTGACATTTTGGTGTCTTTGCATATGCCTGATAAGGGGGATTGCCAGTTGAAAATAAAACTTTCTGGAAAACTAAACAAGTGATTATGTGTAAGCTGGATTGGTTGGGAGCCCATAGCTAGTGTTCTGGGGCCCGCATGGAGGTGGCGGCAAAATTCTGGTGAAAGGCAATGAAGGTCTAGAAATGGTGATGGAAAAGAAGAGGAAGCAGCATAAGAGAGAGATCTGAAGAGAGTTATGAAGAATCAGTAGAGCTTTGTAAGCTGGAGTGGCACTGGTAACAACCACATCTACATCATAATCACGAACTCCAACATAAATCCAGACTTGCCTTTCTGGCTTCCTAGCGTCCATGCAACTGACGACATTTTATTGAGGTTGAAGGGGATCTCTGGGCTAAAAGCTAATTGAAAAATAAATGTAGAACTTACAGAGGGGCAAAACCTTGGATTGTTGTCTTGCAACAGTGTACTGGAGGACACTGCTTTGGACCATTGCCCAGCAGGTTTCCTATCATTTTTCCCCTCAATCTAGATCTTGGGACAACCCATCACAGGGAGTGTCTAGGTCAGTTATTGTGCTGACCAGCTGTGGTGCCCCTGATGGTGTGGGCAGAGGGTACACACTTGAGGGAACCTACCCAGGTAATAAATGTGGACTCTTCCCACCTATCCAGTCAGATGTATGGACACTCTCCATTTGGAGGGGAGTGAGCAAGGGATAGGACACGTCAGAAGTTTTACTCTATGGGAAGGGTGCAGTAACATGCAGTTATACAAGGAGAAGGAAATGGATTTCCCATGACATGGCTGGATATGACTGAAGATGAGAATGGAATCGGGAGAGAAATCTATGATCTAGACTGCCCCTCAGGAATTAATGAATGAACTGGTTTCACCCATTTTGAAGGCAAAAGCTGAAGTGCTCACCAGCAAACTCAGGAAGAAACACAAAGCACTGGTGATTGGCATTGGAAAAGTAGCCTCAGGAGTATGTCCTGGTTAACCACTGATCTGCTCCCCCATAAGGACTCCACAATCTCTGCACATATTCTTGGTTGTCCATGGTCTGGATGCTTAAGCCTGGTGGGTTAAGATAGCAAAATCTTTGCAGTCATAAGGGAAATCCTTCTTTCTCCTGTTTTTTTGTTTTGTTTTGTTTTTTGTTGTTGTTTGCTTTGACCCATAAAATAGGAACATCTACCTTATGGAAGAATGGGAGACTTGGGAAGAGAGCCCCTGTCCCTTTTTCTGGCCCCTTCCCTGGGTGGGAAGAGAGTCATTTTATGTGAAAGTCCAGCCTGTCAGGGTTCTCTGTTTCCCAGTGGCCTGTTCTCCCCACATGTTCATTCTCTGCCCGTCCATACCATAAACTCAGTAGAGCAGCTCTGGTCCTCGGAGGGAGGCCTGGCATTCTGGTTGGCAAAGTCAGTTCTGTTCACAGGTCAAGGCAGGTTCTCCAAGGTAGCATTATTGGAAATAGAGCTGATCATTGCAGCTGTGTAGATCTGGGTCTATCTTCTCAATGAGTTCAGAACCCATAAGAGAAGAGGTGTGATTAAATAACATTATCCTTTATATCCCAACATCCATGTCAATGTAAACATCCTAATTTTGAGATTCTTTGGAATTTTCTTTTTTCTTCTCCCCTTTCTTCTTCAAAAACATTTGCCAAACCGAGTGACCACTATGAGCTTAGCACTTAGGTTCAATTCTTTTAAATAGTCACGGTTGGCCCTGATACACTGTGTATAGGGCCACAGGCCACCCAAATGGGCACACGTAGCCACAATATAAGACTTTGTATACAGTAACACCCTTGAACCCCAGGGTCTATAAAGGACTCTGCAGATGATATGTATATATGTAAAAAAGGATGAGACCTTACCATTTGTGACGTGGACCTAGAGGGTAGTATGCTAAGCAAAATAAGTCAGACTGAGAAAGACAGATATCATACAATTTCATGCATTTGTGGAATCTAAAAAACAAAGGAATAAACAAACAAACAAAAAGCAGAATCAGACCTGCCCATATGGAGAACAAACTGATAGTTGCTGGAGGGAAGGGGGTGCGGGATGGACAAAATGGGTGAAGAGGAGTGGGAGATACAGGTTTCTAGTTATGGAGCGAATAAGTCATGGGAATAAAAGGCATAGCATAGGGTGTATGGTTAATGATATTGTAATAGTGTCGTATGGTGGCAGATGGTAGCTACCCTTGCGGTGAGCACAGCATAATGTATAGAGCTGTTGAATCACTGTGTTGTACACCTAAAACTAACGTAACATTGTATGTCAACTATACTCAAAAAATTAAAAAAATATGTATATATGGACATGTGAGTGCACATTCACGTGTTCACACACCCACCACATGCACACACATATGCTATGTGCAAATACACCCACTTCACATGTACAATGAACACATACCCAATATCACATGCATGAACACACACTACACATAGACAGTGCACACAAACACATACATTACATATGCAGTTCCACATCCCTCCCCCCGCACATAGCACATGAACACACACAGGCCACACAGGTATACCACATACAAACAGACTGCTCACACAAACACCCCAAACCCCAAACATGCATGGGCAGACACACATACCATTGCGTACACATGTAACCCCAGGGCCTATGCAGATTTATAGAAGCTCCCCAACACATTGTCTCTCTCTGTCTCTTTGTGTGTCTCTGTCTCTGTCTATTCTTTTCTCTTTTCATCCTGGGGTCCATATATATTGGACTACACAAAGCACACACACAGACACAGAGCAGACCTCTGGACTCATGTAAAAACAACCTCCCAGACTCTGGGAAACTCTGCCTTTGTGCATAAGCCCCTACTTCTGTGGGCCACTCCCTGCTCCTGCCCCCAGGAAGGTCCTTCAACAAAGAAGCACCTGCGCCCAAGCCAGACATCTTTATTTCTTTTTGCCTTTGATTAAGTCTCACAATAAAATGGCACACCAAGGAGCGTGACATTACAGTGTCATTAAAGTGAGCATTTTGTAAGGAGCATTGCCTGAGCTGAGATGCTTCTGATGTTTTTATTTTCACTGAATCTTTGAGTCCAGCCGATGGAAAAAATTATTATGGCCAGAGCTTGAGGAGGCTAGCTTCACCTGAGAGGTGAGCTGGTCAGGCTACCCTGAGCCTTCACCTAATTTCCTTAAGAAAACATAAAATAGTTGAAATGCTCGGCACAAAATCAATAAACAAGACTCACAGGACAAAACCCACACACGCCATACTTGACAGAATCTTAATGCAATTACAAAGAAAGTCGACCTTGTCATGCAAAGAGTATGGCTAAATTGTTTTTCCTTCATAATGTATCTTCTTTTTATAATGGCAGATTTCCTCCTCAAACACACACACACACACACACACACACACACACGTGCACGACCACATACACACACATGCTCACACTGATATTTCTACTTCAGTTCTTTTAAAGTCCAATCTGGTAGGAATAACAGTTTGTTCTAAGGGAAACCTTTCCATGTGTATATTTAGTGAATTTGGAGCTTTCCATGTGCTTTTGCTAAAAGTGGCCCCTGCTCATAGATGAGACACCATACTCCTGTTAATGTATTAGCAAGCAGAACAGCAGTGTCTACAAAGCTCAGAGAGGAGAAATACTACCCAGGGGAACCACACGAAACCAAATAAATGTGAGGTGATAGACTATTTTCATCATGACATCTGCAGACTGGAGTCCTTTTATAAGGGGCTACCTTGTGCTGATGGGGAGGGGGCCATCAGAGAATCTGGGGGCAATTTCCATTGTCCTCAAAGACACATCATTCCCAGGAACAAAGCCCTGGGTCATACCGTTTGTCCTGAAGAAGCTCCTGATAAATTTTTTTTTTAAAAAAAAAAAAAAAAAGCCCCCTTTCTTTGATTAGCCATAATAAAAGCTTTTCCTTCTAAATATATGTCCTTACACATCGAAAGCCTGAGATGAAAAATTCATTGTCATTTGCAAAGAATAGTGTCTCTTTGTGACTTGTTATCTGTTGAACTGGATGTTATGAAGTCTCTTTGAGTGTTCCGATAGCAACTAGAATATTCTGCCTCTTGTGACAAACACGTTTGAAGGCATAATTATGGGGTGTGGGCTGGGGTGACCAGCACATTCTCCCAGACCTACCAGATAGTCAGTGGGTTTTGTGTATGCAGGAAAACTTCCTCTCCTTTATCCTGTTTCAATGGAAGTGGGACTGACATCAAGTGATAAGCTGTTCCTATGGTTAGAAACTGTCCTTGTCATCCAGTCTGGATTTACAAATAGCTGTCTTCCATTGTTTAACTTTCTGAAATCAAAATTATGAATAGGGCCATAAAAATCACAGAATAGCATTAGATAGGGGGTGGTCTCCAAATACTTTGAAGTGATTAAGGATGACTTTCTAATTAGAATAAACTTCATCATATTTGAATTCTTGAAAATCTTTTAAATTGTAGTAAATTCTGTTTTAAGAAACAAAAGCTAAGTGGTTAAAGGAAAATGATCCTAGTTAAAAAAGTTATTTGATTTAGAAATTAGAATTCCAAGGGAGGAGTGGAAGCTATTGTTCAATGGGTACAAAGTTTCAGTTGTGCAAAATTGAAAGAGTTCTGGAAATGAATGGTGGTGATGGTTGCACAGCAATGTGAATGTACTCAGTGCCATGGGCACTATACGCTTAAAAACAATTAAGATGGTAAATTTGATGCTATGTGTATCTTACCACAATTAAAACAATAAATAAAAAATAAAAATGATAATTCCTAGGTAAGTGCCAGTAATAGAATATAGGCTTTTTGTGTGTACTGTGTCAAAAATCTTGCCCCCAAATGTCCTGCTTCTTTTATCTTCAAGTTAACAGTTTGATCAGACTCTTTAAAATTGACTTACTAATGTTGCTCTGTGGATAAAGTACTGCATATAAACTTGAGCAATTGCTAATGTGATCTTTTGTTTTAACCTGATATAAACTGTGGTACTCTAACCAAATCTTTAGAGATTTAATTATACAGGAAAATATTCTTAACCCCTCTCATTTTAAGTCAGCTGGTTTGCTACTCATTTATCTTTTAAAATAAAACCTTTGGCTTCTTTTGGCTTTCTTTTGCTACCTTACTCAGTTATATGCCACATTTCTCTTCATGAAAGACTTTAACCCACACCCTTTATATGTTGACTTTTCAAAGATTTTTTTTTTCTTTGCCAGTTGAGAGGCTGTTGGGAGTAGGGGAAAAAACAATGGAGCCAGAAGACCTGGGTTTGAGTTCCAGTGTTGTGAATTACAGGCTTATTTCTTGGGGTTTCAGTTTTCTTATCTATAAAATGGAGGCAATAACTACTTGTAGGGTTGTTGAGAAGTTCATATCAAGTAATAATAAGAGCTACTACTTATTGAGTGCTTACTCTGTGTTAAGCACTGCCCTAACTAATTTAAGGGTATCAACTAAATTAGTTAACCTTCCCAGTGACGTGGTAGAACTCTTATCATGTCCATTTTACAGATGAGGAACCAAAGCACAGAGAGGTATGGAAACTATCCAAAGTCACAGAGGTGGTCAATGGTAGAGCTTGAGTTTGAACCCAGACAGTCTGATTGCTGAGGCTGTTCTTAATCACAATCTCAGTTCACAATCTGCTTCTGTCAGATGTGAAGATGCAAAGCAAACTACTTAAAGCATTATATAAAATGGAATGAGTGAGCAGAGTCGACTTTTTCTAGATTTACTTTCCATGCAGAATGCTATGAATGTTGGTTCTGTGTTTATTAGATCATTTCAGTAAATCTGCCTTCAATTCAGAGGCCCCAGTTTACCAAGGATGTAAACAATCTGGAACATCTTCAGAGTATTTATAATTCTGACAATATAAATAATTATCTGGATAATTATATGTATAATATTTTGCTTTTATACTGTAAACACTACAAGACTGGGGACAACCTATAGCCTGTTATCCATGATCTTCCCAATAAGTAGCACAGTGCCTAGAACATACTAGCTGTTTGATAATGATGAGAGCTAACATTTATTGAGAGTTTATCACATACCTGGTGCCAAGTGCTTTGTATACATCAACCCATTTCATGTTCTCAACGACCCCATGAGGAGGACACTATGATTACCATCTCCACTGTATGGATGAGAGAAATTAAGTAATAATGTATCTAAGATCCTCCAGCAGTAACTAGTGGAGTCTGCATTGCGACCAGGCTGGCTGACTCCAAAACTTGCCCCTGTTTCCGTTCCTGATAGATCAGAGCAGCTGAAACCGGAATCCTTTCTAACATGGAATTGGAATGGCTGTAAAACCCTACCACTATGTCGTCTTGGCTTCCTGGGCAGGGGCCTAATGTTGGTCAACAGGAAGGAGAGATTACAGGCTGGGAAGTTGGGGACCCTTCTTTTGATGTGGGAAAACAATTAGACGATTGCTTGGGACAACTTTGGAACAGACACTGTGAGTCTCTGGAGCCCGTTCCTTTAGGGGCAATGGTTGAAAAAGGTCAGGATATCAGTGTTGGCTGCTTCTTGACATTTTTAGCAAACTTCTAGAAGAAAGAAATGTGGCCAATTTGTAAACAAAGATGAAAGGTGATTGAGCTGTGCCAAGGAAATTTCTGCCGTCTCCACCTGTGGCCTGCAGCCGAAATTGACTGAGGGTCTGATCATGAGAGGCCCTTCAGGACTGACACAGCCAATTGCTTCTGGTTCCAAAGCGGGGGAGCTAAGATGCAGTGCAAGATCTTTGCAGCAGCCTCCTGTTACCTTGCTCTTGGAGAGGTCATGTGTGGAATGGTCCAGATATATTAGTGCTGAGGTTTGGGAAATTATCATCATAGCTATTACATGCCAACTACGGGCAGAAGCACTTTATAAACCTACTTTATCTCATTTATTCTTCATGATTACCTCTGAGGTAAGTATTCTTATCCCCACTTTACAAACAATGAGACACAAGTCAGAGAGAATCAATAACCTGTCCTGAGTCATGCTGTATTAAATGATGGAGCTGGGATTTGAACCCAGGTGGGACTGATTTCAAAATCTAGGCTTTTCTCCCCCTGCTGGAATTGAGGCATCCGTCCCAGAGCAAGGCAGTGATGTGGTGGGGCCATGTTGTCATGTGAAGCCACGGCCTGAGAGTCTGTCCTCTCTGACACCCTTTCTGTCAGGGCTCTGTGGTGGGCACTGGTCCGTGTCAGAATGTTGAGCTGCTTCCAGCGCTGCCTGCCTGAGGTGCTGAGGCCCCTCGCTGTGCTCAGAGCTGCTGAGGCGCATACACATCGCAGTTCCTAGCAAGAGCCAAGCCCCTCATGCTGAGCACAGCAAGGCTCTGACACTGGGATTTGCCAGGAGGGCTAAAGAGTATTTTCTTCCTCAGTAAAAAAAAAAAATAATTTTTAATGACACCTAGGAGAGAAACATTCCATTTTTATTCATAATTAAGGCATTTATTTTCCATTTCGAGGAACGTAGTGGAAGAAAAATTAGCCTGGAAGGGTGCTGGCTGGGTTGGGACAAGTGAAAGGCAACAAAGGAAAGAAATCAGCTGGGGGCGTCTGAGTGGCTCAGTTGATTAAGCATCCGACTCTTGATTTCGGCTCAGGTCATGATCTCAGGGTCTTGAGATCAAGCCCCGTGTTGGGCTCCACGCTCAGCTCAGCGCAGAGTTTGCTTGAGATCCTCTCCCTCTGCTCCTCCTCTGCCTCAAATAAATAAATAAAATAAATCTTTAAAAAAAATTAGCCTTATTTCCACACTATCAGGTCATAAAGGTAAATGTAAATAATTGTCCCTGGGACCAACCCACCCCTGTTTGCAGCTGACATTTATTATTCACTCAACTGTATGTCAAGTTCTGTTTAAGCAGGTTTCATGGATTATCTTATTTAATCTTTACAACAACATGAAATGGATACTACTTCTACCCATTTTATAGATGCAGACGCTGAAACACAGAGGAATTAAGTCTGTGCCCAAAGTAGCGCAGCTGGTAGCTGGTAAAGTCAGAATACGTCTCCAGGCAGTATGGCTCCAGGACTTCACCCCAGCCATTACACTATAAGCTCTTTATGCCATTCATCACTGTGACAGAATCCCTCAACTCTCAGTCATCAGTAGGCAATAATCGTGCATTTATTACTGTCAAGTCTTTTTATGCAATAGTTCGTTTAACCTCGTACCAACAGAAGAAGATAGCTAGTATTATAATCTCCCATTTCAGAGAAGAGGAAACAAGTCTAGAGAAATTGAGTGCTGTGCTCATGCTGGGGCTGGGCTTATAATCTACATCTTTTGGACTCTCAGTCTGCTTTTACAGCACAGAGTCAGCCTTGGCTCTTCTACACAGAGACTTGGACCTGAGAAATATTTTAGGATGTTAGTAATCACTGAAATAATGCACCTTTTAAATATGTGCATTGATTCACATAGTAATAACTCTTTTAGTTTGCTGAAGAAATTTGCTGCCTCAGAATATTTACATTTATAACTCTACTTCTCTAGAAACAATAAAATAACCTCTTGATGTGGGTAATTAACAGAACCATAAAACATTCCTGCAAATAGTATCTGCAGAAGCCAGGTGAAATGAAGAGCTGTCATTTGAGCCAACCCCATTTGAAACTCATTTCAAAACATTTAACCAAAGGGAGATAAGGGAGAGATGCGTGGCTGTTGGTTGTAGGATCATTTAACTAGCAGCAGTGCGCTTCAAAATTAAACCTTCCATTTGGAAGTGCTGAATGTATGTGTGTGTGTGTGTGTGTGTGTGTGTGTGTGTACATGCGCACACACATGTATGTGAGCAACTCTTTGGTTATATGAACAAGTTGCACCGATTACCTGGAAATAGGTTTTTCAGTTCTTTTAAAGAAGGCAGCCCGTGCTCCCTGATTCTATGAACACTGCCAATTCGGGACATCTGTGCTATAAAGAATACTTATAATTTGTGACCTTGGGCATATCTCACAACCTCTCTGGGCCTTGGTTTCTTAGTGGAATGTATTCCTGCAAACTTGTGAGGGAGATAGATGAGTAAACAGATAAATTATGCCTGCATATTTTTTTTTAAAGATTTTTATTTATTTATTTGACAGAGAGAGACACAGCGAGAGAGGGAACACAAGCAGGGGGAGTGGGAGAGGGAGAAGCAGGCTTCCCGCTGAGCAGGGAGCCCAATGAGGGGCTGGATCCCAGGACTCTGGGATCATGAGCCGAGCCGAAGGCAGATGCTTAACAACTGAGCCACCCAGGCACCCCGCCCATGAACTTTTAGATATGTGCCCAGAACAGCCACCCAAAGGGCTAAAATGAAACAGATAATATGAAGTGTTGGTGAGGATGTGCAACAATGGAAACTCTCATGCACTGCTGGTGGATATGGAGATTGGTACAGCCACTTTGGAAAGCTCTTTAGCATTGTCTGCTAAATATAAAAGAACACATACTTTATGACCCAGTACTTCCAGGCATATACCAACAGAAATGTGCTCATGCATTTAACCAAAAGACTTGCACAAGAATGTTCATAGCAGCATATAGCCCCCAATGGAAACAAGATAAATACTGTCTATGATAAATTGGAAAAAATATCATGGTATGTTCACTTAATGGAATATTTTATGGGAATGAGAAAAAATGAACTCCAACAACATGGATAAATATTACAAAAATAATATTGAACCAAAGAAGCCAGGCACAAAAGAGTATGTATTATATGAGTCCATTCATAGAAAGTTCCAAAATAGGCAGATGTGGGCACCTGGCTGGCTCAATTGGTAGAGCATGTGACTCTTGATCTTGGGGTTGTGAGTTTGAACCTCACACTGGATGTGAAGCCTACTTTAAATAAAGAAAATTAAAAAAATAGGTAAAAGTATCTCTTTATTAGGAATCAGGATGGTGGTGACCATCAGAGACCTTGGTGCTGGCGGGGGTGGGGTGGGGGGGTGGTTGTTCCTAGAAGGGGAATGAAGGGGCTTCTGGTTTTCTGATAGTTTTATTTCTTGACTTGGGTGTTGGCTACACAGGTGTTCACTATGTGAAAATTCGTTGAGACCTACCCTTATGCTTAGTGCTAGTTATATGGCATACTTTGATATATACATAAAAAGAAGCATTCACAGAATACTACATGATTACCCGAAAGGGACATTTAATCCAGAACTGAGATAACCAAGGAAGGCTTCCTGTAGGAGATAGTTCTTGATCTTTATCCTCTTACCTTTATCATTTACCCCTTATCCTTTATTGTAAATACATTGGAATCTGTTTAACTGTGAAACCATTTCCATTGATCTGGCTTTCAATTTTTATTTTGTTTGTATCATAGTTTTAAAATTAGGAATGTTAGGTCAAGCATGTATCTGTCATTCTTCATTTTAAAACTTTCCTTAGCTGATTTCATTTGTTTATTCCTTCACATAAACTTTGGCAATGTTCTCAAAGTATATAAACCACCATTACCCCCAATTTTGACTGAGAATTACATAAATCATAGAAATGAAATTAATTGAGTAAGAAATAGATACCTTAACGATATTTAGTTTTATCAACCAGGGACAAGGTTGGCATCTGTACCACTTACCCTATTGATTTATTTATTTATAAAGATTTTATTTATTTATTTGACAGAGAGAGACACAGCAAGAAAGGGAATGCAAGCAGAGGGAGTGGGAGAGGGAGAAGCAGGCTTCCTGCTGAACAGGGAGCCCGATGAGCAGGGAGCTTGATGAGCAGGCAGCTCGATCCCAGGACCCTGGGATCATGACCTGAGCCAAAGGCAGATGCTTAACGACTGAGCCACGCAGGTGCCCCTACAGGATATTTTTGATAAATGCTACTTCATCCCCAAGGTGTATCTCAGATTGACCAGTTGCCTCTGACCATTACAAAGGCACAATATCATGGCCAGAAAGAAATGATTAATTTTTTTTTTTTTAATCAGAAGAGATGGAAAAAAAAAAACAAGACAGGGGACATTTTGAGTTGAGGAGAAAAATCTCTTTGTGAGAAGAATAACTGGCCTACATATGAGTCAGTCACCAAGAGGACGGTGGGGTGCACTGTCTTTCTGCAGATTTCTGGGATAGAATGTACAAGAGAGACAGAAGAGTTCAGAAGGGGGACAGAGGTGACTCCCTCATTGAGCCTCCATCCATCTGCCTGCCTGTTTTTCTAGCCCTGACTTATTTAGTGATTTTTTTTTGCCCTAAGAGCAGAAGATACGAGGTGGTGCAGGAGGGCTGAGTTCCACCATATCTCAGTGTCATTACCTGCCTGGCCATCGGGATGCTCCTCAGTGAACTTAATCCGTGAGACTAGATGGATTTTCAGTGGGTGTATCTACTCTGTGGATCACACTAGAGGCACAAATGGATGCAATGTGAGTAGAGGAGTTCTTGAGTCTATAGCTGGTTCCATTAAAAAATCATAACCCTTCCCATGTTAGAAGCACAGTACAACAGACAAAGCCATTCCTTAGCCATTGTCTCATTTCACAGCCCCCAACACCCTAATTCCCGGCCAACAACTCTCTGAGGTAGAGAAAGAGAGCCAGGGCAGGGCTTGCAGCACCATTTTGCAAACAGGGAGGCAAATTCAGAGGTTGAACAACTTGTCTGGGTTCATGGGTAGTGAATGGCAGAGCCGAGGTTAGAACTCGGGTCTGTCCGAGTCCAGATCCCATGCTTTTCCTCTATATTGTATGGTACTCTGTTCAAGTCTTTTAATTCAAGACTCCAAACAAGGTTCTGCTGTGGAGAGCCAACATGACTTGAAAGTGATCATTCTTGTTTGTTTTAGTACCAAAGGCAGCATTAAAAACTGTTTGATATATAGTCATATTTTAGTTCATAGCCTGAAATTAAAACTGTAAAGTAATTTCCTCTCTCAGTTTTAGGGGCAGCTTCTTGCTGTGACTATTATTAGTGGGCTTTCAATATTATCACTGAAGTAGGGAATCTTGCAAATCATGCAGTGACTCATTGTAAATGAGCGAGAGACTAAATAATGCTATGATGTATCATAGTTGTCAGAAGGCTCAGGAAGTCTAGACTTTTAAAATGGGTTGTTTTCCCCATAGACTGAGCTCATCTTCCCTGGGTGGTACAGCTCATGTCTGGAACAAGGAAGTCTATACCCTGGGAAGGGGAAGTGGCTGGCTTGCTCTGTGTCATACATACCTTATTACCTTATCAGGGCTCAGGAAACTACAGGCCCCCAGCCAAATATGGCCCACTCCATTTTGATAAATTAAGTTTTAGGGGAACACAGCTACCCTTATGTGTTTACTATTGTCTGTGGTTGCTTTCTTGCTACCACGGCAGACTTGATAGTTGCCGGAGGGACAATATGGCTGGTAAAATGGAAAATATTGATTATCTGGCCCTTTACAGCAAAAGTTTGCCAAGCGACTGCTCAAGACTCTTTGGCAGATGCAGTCATTAAAATTCCTGTTTTGAAAAAGGATTGGTCAAATATATATCAACTTTTGAGAAGAATTAAAACACAAGCAAATGATCATAAAAGGGCACAGCAGAGACCTCATCAGGCAGATTAAAACCTTGGTACAGACTTGGGTTTTGACTTTTCCAGGTTTATTTTGTTTCATTGTGGGTAGGATTTTTTGTTGTTGTTGTTGTTGTTGTTCTTGGCAGGGTTCTCTCTAAGGATCTGCTGAAGCTTCAAGCTGCTCAATGTGATTCCTCTCAATATGTTTGGGAACAATCTATCCTGCACTCTGAAAAGGGTTATTAGTAGTTTACCTTAATTACCAGAGTCATCTGCCAAAAAAGAAAATGAATATTTGCTGGTTTCAGCTTTTATGCATGTGGAACTTTCCAGAGTCATTAAATTTTTCCCCCTTTATTTTCTTATACAGCTGAAGTGAGTGACAGAATGAGATTGGAATTTTGTAATTGATTTATAAAGTTGGTCTCAGGATGGACTGAATATCCTTTCACATGGGAAGCTGGCCTGCAGAGGTGGATGGTGCCCATCTAAAAGCAGCCATATGGGGTTCTTGAAATAGGCAGCAACCATAGCATGTTTATTTTTTCTGCTTTGTAGAAATGTGCTCATCATCCAAAAAGCCTCTGGCTAACTGTATCCAAACATTTATTGCAATAAGAAAGAACTGATGGCTGAATACAGGAAAGAGAATAATGGTCTGAAGGCCCATACAGGGCTGTAGGAATTTAAATTTTAGCTCTGGCATGAATGCCCCCATGTGTAGGCCCCGGCTGGAGGATTCTCTCTCCTTACTTGAAGGCTAATTTAGCTGTCAGCATTTCCTTCTTACACTTCACCGTTCCTTTTCTATTCGACTTTTTAATTTCTTGCTATGAGTAAATCATCTGATTTAAAGAAAAAAACCCCCACAATTCATCTTTGTAGGGTTTAACTGTTTTGCTTTGCTTATATCTCACGGATACTTAGCTGCTTTGATTGCTGTTTTTCCCGAGCTCAACGAACCCACTTAAGATAAATGTGGAGACTCCGATGAGAAATCACAACCAAAGGCAAGGTACGCACCCCCCCCCCCCCCCACCATCTTGTAGAGCCCATTACAAAACACTTC
>NW_022589722.1:12111457-12311488 GCF_004348235.1 Phoca vitulina | reverse complement strand
AAAAAAAAAAAAAAAAAAAAAAAAAAAAAAAAAAAAAGCAAATTCCAAACCTATGGATGAGCAATGCCGCTAAATGAGCTGACAGCAGAAGTAATTTAAAAGAGGAAGCTGGGGCCAACGTTCAAATACGAGGGGAAGAACAGCCGTTACATTGGCAGTCGGGGAACAAGGGAAGATGCAGAGAAGCAGCCAGAAAACCACATTCTGCAAACATTAGCGATTTATAAAATGCCCACAGAGTGCGAGTGCATAACAAATAAAAACAGACCGAGGAGCAAATTGCTGAGCAGCCTGTCCAGGTACCCCAGGGCAGAGGCTCCACGCTTTCCCTAGCCTCGCAGACCCCGGCGGAGGGAGCCTGGGACTTCCGCGGAGCAAGGGTGGGGAGGAAGTACAGAAGGAAATATTTGGAATTTGTAGAGCCTGAGTGCATGGAGGTTGGAAACATGTCCTTTTCCATCGCCCGGAACAGTCGTGGGATGTGCCCCTTTGTAAGCCCCGTGGTGCGAATAGGCTCAGGCACTGCCTCGCCACTCTGGGCAATAATAGCTCAGGGTCTCGGGTACCACTGCGGCCCTTGATGTCCCAAATCGCTCTTTCATCTCGGCATTCCCTGTACTTCCAGTGTTGTGCCCAGCAGATATTTGATGTTTGAACAATGTCTGTTGAATGAATGACCATGTGCTTTAGGAGGAAGTGACAGAGGGTCAGCACTGTGGTTAAGAGTACCAGCCAAAGGTAGGTACACATTCTGGTTGTACCACTTACCAGCTGTGTGACCTTAAGCATGTTAGTTCTGTTCCCTGACCTCTGGTTTTTCCATCTGTATAATGATACCGATGTCATAGTGCTGGGAAGATTAAACGTACGAGTGTGTACAGCATGCCTGTGTAGTGTCTCAGGCCTAAAAAGCATTTAGAAATGGTAGACATTGTTAGGTAGGGTATTGGCAATTTAACAGAGCAACTTAGAGTATAAGGAAATGTATAAGGAGTATAAGGAAATGTGATAAAAGGAGAGGGCTATGGGTAGAAAGAGAGTTGAGTGTGGAGCTCCAACTGGGTCAGGGCGGGTAGCTTGGGACCAAGACAGAGAATCCTAAGGTGAATTTGGAGGCCTACTGTGTAGCATCGGGATAAGACTGAGCTTAAACAAACCATATAGAATCAAGGAGGGTGACTCGGGGGTAGTCCTCTAAGCTAACTGAGCCTTGGTTTCTTCACTTAAAAATGGGGGGAGTTAGACTACTAATTGGTTGTTAACATCCCATGGTTCTAGGACAAACTTGAATTGAGACAGATTTTAAAGGGTATGTTAATAAGTCCAACAGATCAATGACAGGACTAGAATTGGAATTCTATCTTCTCACTCCCCTGAACTAGCACCAGAGGCAAAGTGCATTTAATTCCTTATGCATTCTTCATATAATTAGCTAAAAAGTGTTTGAGGGAAGATAAGGAATGCCCCAGGAATCCTTTTCTCTTCCCCAACTTGCTGCTTTCCACGACATAGGTTGCTGTTAGACTGATGGAAAAAATATTGCCTCTGCCCCCATGGTCCTTAGGCTCAGAAACTCACTAGAATTCAATCCTGAGGAAGACAATGCCCCATGCTTTGTATACTATCACACACAAGAAGTAATACAATCATTAAAAAATAATCATCCTGAATTTTTGATGGCGCTCCGCTTGTTTGCAATTTTATTATTCATAGGTGTTAGCTTTGCAATTATAAAACATGTTGTTGGTATTTTTGAGCGGATTCTGACATCAAATTTGGTTTGCCAATAGATGGGATGAACATGTCAAGGAAAATAGAAGACGATGACAATGGATAAAATCCCATTTGGTTTCTACGGCTAATAATCTTGTTCAGAGCACAAGATATTTGAACACCATAATACGATTTCCACATTAAAAGCATGTTCCAGTCAATTCAAAAATTAAGTAAATAGAGCAGAAGCATACAGTTCTACTAACCCACCAATGTCATAAATTTAATGATTTTAGCAGCTCAAGGAAAACACATCCTAACGTGTTACTGCTTTTAACAATGATTATTTGTCATTTATCTGACACCAAAGGTGTGAACTGCACATTATAGGAGTCAAAGGTTTTGCATAAAACAAAACAAAGCCTCTTTCTCCAAGGCTTACACTCTGAAAGTGTGCAAGTGACTCATGAGAATGTGTCAAAAAACCAACAAGAGGCCTGGGGCTAATATATCTGAAGTTGGCCTTGGAAAGGACACATTTCTCATAAAGGGAAACCAGGAATGTTTCTGTACTGTACAAACTACTAAGCTATTCTAAGATGAAATAGGTTATAGAAAAATCTAGAATCTTCTTTGGAGGCTACTCATGGTACAAAATGGTCTTGGATATCTATCATTCCTGTACATTTTCTTCCAGGATCTTATAAAGCTTTGGAAGAATAATGGAAATGCACACATTTTAATCTCTGACTTATCTGTGGAAGAATTAGGCTTTCAAGCATATTAGTAAGTTAGTAAAGGTTTTGTGATAAGTCTTATATTCAGCACTGGAGGTTTAAAAAATATTACTTATTCCATATACAATGAAACTTGTTCAGGAAGAGTTCATGCTGCTTACATTGTCACTCCTCCGGAGATCAGAATTTTTGGAGCAATTGTCAGTTGGGTCTGATCACTATTAGCAACAGCAGTAGAAGCAGTATCCCGGATTTCTGGTACTCCTCTCTTATTTGGAGTGGTTCTTTTAACATGGAACTCTCAAAGATCACCAATGATTATTTGAGAATGGCTGAATCTACACTAAAGAAAAAAGTGATGCAGTCTACATAGCAAGTACATTACGCTGCAAACAAATTACACTGAAAAACATAGTGCCATGGTCTAGAGCCATTACTATTTCCTACCAATCGCTCTTAATACTAAGGTATTAATTAAATATATAAGGGCAACGTCCTGGTCCTGTTTGTGTCCTTTTCTTCTTTTGGCATCTTGAGTCTGTCTGTGTCGTGAGTTTTGGCACCCCCATTCTGGCCTATGTTACACATATCCAAGCTGATGTAGGAGGCAGACTTGCAGTCTTTCCATCTGTAAGTTTTTAATAATTAGATTGAAACCATGGGATTTTCATCAATTGCCTTTCTATAACACTGGTTATATTCCCATTCTTATTAGCTATTGCATTACTATTTGTAATACTGGAACTTTAATAAGTTCTAATTTTGCAGATGCCTGGCTTCTATAGCTGTCGGGTGATGAGAAAGAACAATCTCCATTCTGAGAATTATCTCCTACTGACTTGTCCATTATGCTGAAGTCAGTGGCCCCTATGTATATTTGTTTTTTAATTGTTCCAGAAAAGCAGCGTGGTAGCAGAAAGTGCATCGATCAGAAGAGTTCTGAGCCTTTATCTGTCACTCACTGCAATAGAACTTAAGGTTCTTCAGTTCTCTCCTCTTTAAAATGGGGTGATTAACATTCCATGAGCTTTCATGGATTTAAATAAGACAATGAATGTTAAAATGTCTTGTTTGGAACTTAGTATTTAGTAGACATTCACTAATTGATCTCACTTCATGTCCACTTATGTTTGGCCTGCATAAGATGCTGAAAGATAAAGGAATGTTCTGAGAAGTAATGTTTTAGGGTTTCTCCCCACCCCATGGTGCAAAATAAATCTATATTTGCCAGAAAGATTCCAGCTTCATCTAAAATGGATGTGTATAGGGAGAAAGTTTTGATAAAATGATCAATAAAGAAATAATTATTTAAAAAAAAGACTTACTTATTTGAGAAAGAGAGAGAGCTTGAGTGGGAGGGGCATAAGGAGAGGGAGAGAGGGAATTTCAAGCAGACTCCCTGCTGAGTGAGGAGCCCAACTCAGGGCTCGATCTTATGACACTGAGATCATGATCTGAACAGAAATCAAGAGTCAGATGCTTAACTGTGCCACCCAGATGCCCCAAGAAATGATTATGTTTTACGTCAATTGTATCTCGATAAAACTGGGAAAAAAGGAAGTAATTATAAGTATGAAAAAAATGGAGGCTTTTATTACTAAACAAAAAGTAGGACTGTGATATGTCCTTGTGGCTAAATTGAGTATGTTTGCAGTGGTCTAATTTACTCCACGGACTACTCTGAGAATCATTTGTATAGGGCAAGAATATTGGAGACCTTCTTTCCCCCCCTGGCTCCCAGGGAAAGATTTCTGGTTCACTTTGAAAAGTACATATGCAAACATCTCATCTCAGACTTTTAGTTGTTATGGACTGTGATTTCCCAACACCTGGTCTTTGAACTTGGAGGTACTGCCCACATTTTTCTTCTTTTTTTTTCTTTTGCTTCCTGAGGGAGCCCTTTTTGCATTTGAACTAAAAAATAGGATGGAAAAAGAAAAACCCAACAAAGAGACGGAGAGATAAGGTAATAAAGAAAATAGTGCCCATTCAGTTACGTTAAAGATTATTATTAGCTTAAAACATCAAAAACTCCTGATAGCAAAGAGAATTTCTGGAGCTCTCTGGTTTTTCTTTTCTTTTTTCTTTTTTTTTTTACATGAAAAATTTAAGAGTATTTGGCATGGAGATAAAGGCATAGTTTGAAACCCAAGTGTCATTGGTTGAAGCTTCCACAGTACCTCAGCAAAATGCAGATGATACATGGGCTGCTTTTCTTCAAAAAGCACAATAGTTGAGAATACTTCCGTGTTTATGTGAATAAATTCTACATAAATTTACACCTCTTGAATTCTATACACATAATACCTGGGAGACAGACTTTAGACTTTGTGTCTAAAATCAAAGCAGCAGCTAGAACATGAAGAAAAAATCCTGGCATTTATTTTTCAGTGATCTTGACACACAGGATTATGAGTAGACATGAAAATATCAACCCAGCCATAGACAACCAGTCTGCAGCTGAGAAATAACCTGGCGGAAGTTTCATTAGTGACTTAGGAGAGTGACCTAGTCGAATTCTCAATTGGCTTTTGGGGTCATGAAAACTGACACGTGCGCCTTTAGTTTTCCTAAACAAGAAGTGGAAATGAACATCTGCATATGCCCCAGCCACATCCCCCTCCCACCTTTGTCGGTCCCACATGATGCTGTTGGTCTTAATGAGAACCCAAGACAGTGGGTGAACTGCAGGCAGCCGGGTTATGACCAAGAATTTTGGAGCCAGAGGAGCTGACTAGATTTTTTTTTTAAGATTTTATTTATTTATTTATAGAGAGATAGAGAGAGGCAGAGAGAGAATCACAAGCAGATCCACGCTGAGCGCAGAGCTGGATGCAGGGCTCGATCTCACAACCCTGAGATTATGATCTGAGCTGAAATCAAGAGTTGGACGCTTAACCGACTGAGCCACCCAGGTGCCCCGACTGACTAGATTCAAATTCAGTTCTGCCACCTGCTAGCTTTGGCAGTTATTTAACCCGATTCTGGCCTCATTTGCCTTATCTCTGAAGTAGCCTTAAAAAACCCCACAAACTATCACATAGGACTGTTGTGATGGTTAAATAAAGCAAAATGCATTATGTACTTAGGAGCGTGCCTGGCACGTCGTAAGTGCTATATGAGTATCAGCTTTGTTATTATCGGGAGACTGTGATACAAGTTTTGTGCTCAAAAGCTCCACATAGGAGACGAACAATTTTGGTTGCAATGAACAATTCTGGTTGCAATGAACAAAAACTCTAACTCAAACTGGCCGAAACAATAAAGGGAATTTCTTAGTTCATGAATTTGAAAAGTTGAGAGGGAGAGCAGGTTTGGGTTAAGACTTGATCCAATATGTCAGTGACATCTTCAAGGAATCAGACTATTTTCCCCTATGTCTTTGCTTCGTCTTCCAGCTGTGGTGATGTCAGTTTCATCTGAAGACTGGCTTGCCTTTAGCTCCCTTGCTCAGCTCCACCAAGACCAAGGCATCCGGCCAAGTGAGCCTCTGCCTCTGGAGTAACTGGGGGCGCAGGATAGGCTGCTGTCTGTTGATTTACCTCCTGCCAACTCTGGCATTTATTCCTTGAATATTCTTTTAATATTTATCATTTCAATGTTAACTAAAGAACACATGATAAAGCTAGGAAACCGGGTGGAAAGATCTGCCAGGAGAGCTCTCCACGGCACCTCTGGGTGAGGTCAGAGAAGCAGCAGTGTGAGCAGGAAGAGCCAGGTTGGAATCCCAGCTTGTTCACAGAGCAGCGTCATACCTGACAAGTCGCTAACTCTCCCTGAGCCCCTTTCCTCATTTGTAAAATGGGAACAATAACTTAAGAATAATATCTTCTTAGTAGGATTGTTATGAAGATTAGATGAGATAATCTACGAATACCTTGGAGTAAATGCTTACTAAATGTTAAGTATTATCATTACTGTTGTTGTTATTGTTCTTTTTTTTTTTTTATGTTATGTTAGTCACCATACAATACATCATTGGTTTTTGATGTGGTGATCGACGATCCATTGTTTTCGTATAACACCCAGTGCTCCATGCAGTACGTGCCCTCCTTAATACCCATCACTGGGCTAACCAATCCCCCCTCCCCTCTAAAACCCTGTTTGTTTCTCAGAGTCCATAGTCTCTCATGGTTCATCTCTCCCTGCAATTCCCCCCCCCCTTTTCCCTTCCTTCTCCTAATGTCCTCCATGCTATTCCTTATGTTCCACAAATAAGTGAAACCATGTGATAATTGACTTTCTCTGCTTGACTTATTTCACTTAGCATAATCTCCTCCAGTCCCATCCATGTTGATGTAAAAGTTGGGTATTCATCTTTTGTGATAGCTGAGTAATATTCCATTGTATATATGGACCACATCTTCTTTATCCATTCATCTGTTGAAGGGCATCTCGGCTCTTTCCACAGTTTGGCTATTACGGACATTGTTGCTATGAACATTGGGGTGCATATGGCCCTTCTTTTCACTACATCTGTGTCTTTGAGGTAAATACCCAGTAGTGCAATTGCTGGGTCATAGGGTAGCTCTATTTTTAAAATTTTGAGGCACCTCCACACTGTTTTCCAAAGTGGCTGTACCAACTTGCATTCCCACCAACAGTGTAAGAGGGTTCCCCTTTCTCCACAACCTCTCCAACATTTGTTGTTTCTTTCCCTGTCCATTTTTGCGATTCTAACTGGTGTAAGGTGGTATCTCAATCTGGTTTTGATTTGGATTTCCCTGATGGCTAATGATGATGAACATTTTTTCATGTGTCTGTTAGCATTTGTATGTCTTCTTCAGAGAAGTGTCTTTTCATATCTTCTGCCCACTTTTTGACTTGATTATTTGTTTTTTGGGTGTTGAGTTTGAGAAGTTCTTTATAGATCTTGGATACCAGCCCTTTATCTGTAGTGTCATTTGCAAATATCTTCTCCCATTCTGTGGGTTGCCTCTTTGTTTTGTTGACTGTTTCCTTTGCTGTGCAGAAGGTTTTTATCTTGATGAAGTCCCAAAAGTTCATCTTTGCTTTTGTTTCACTAGCTTTTGGAGATGTAGCTTGAAAGAAGTTGCTGTGGGCGATGTCAAAGAGGTTACTGCCTATGTTCTCCTCTAGGATTTTGATGGATTCCTGTCTCACATTGAGGTCTTTCATCCACTTTGAGTTTATCTTTGTGAATGGTGTTAGAGAATGGTCGAGTTTCATTCTTCTGCATGTGGCTGTCCAATTTTCTCAGCACCATTTATTGAAGAGACTGTCTTTTTTCCATTGCATGTTTTTTCCTGCTTTGTCAAAGATTATTTGACCATACAGTTGAGGGTCCATACCTGGGGTCTCTATTCTGTTCCATTGGTCTATATGTCTGTTTTTGTGCCGGTACCATGCTGTCTTGGTGATCACAGCTTTGTAATATAGCTTGAAATTGGGCAACGTGATGCCCCCAGCTTTGTTTTTCTTTTTCAATATTTCCTTGGTGATTCGGGGTCTTTTCTGATTCCATACAAATTTTAGGATTGTTTGTTCCAGTACTTTGAAAAATGTCATTGGAATTTTGATTGGGATGGCATTGAAGGTATAGATTGCTCTGGGTAGCATAGACATTTTAACAATGTTTATTCTTCTGATCCATGAGCATGCAATATTTTTCCATCTTTTTGTGTCTTCTTCAATTTCTTTCATGAGTGTTTTGTAGTTCCTAGAGTATAGATCCTTTACCTCTTTGGTTAGGTTTATTCCAAGGTATCTTATGGTTTTTGGTGCTATTGTAAATGGAATCGTTTCTCTAATTTCTCTTTCTACAGTTGTGTTGTTAGTGTATAAGAAAGCAACTGATTTCTGTGCATTGATTTTGTATCCTGCCACATTACTGAATTGCTGGATGAGTTCTAGTAATTTGGGGGTGGAGTCTTTTGGGTTTTCCACATAAAGTATCATGTCGTCTGCGAAAAGAGAGAGTTTGACTTCTTCTTTGCCAATTTGAATACCTTTTATTTCTTTTTGTTGTCTGATTGCTGTAGCTAAGACTTCTAGTACTATGTTGAACAATAGTGGCGAGAGTGAGCATCCTTGACATGTTCCTGATCTTAAGCGAAAGGCTCTCAGCTTTTGCCCATTGAGGATGGTATTTGCTGTGGGTTTTTCATAGATGGATTTTATGAACTTGAGGAATGTTCCCTCTATCCCTATACTCTGGGGAGTTTTAATCAGGAAAGGATGTTGTATTTTGTCAAATGCTTTTTCTGCATCAACTGAGAGGACCATATGGTTCTTCTCCCTCCTCTTATTAACGTGTTCTATCACATTGATTGATTTGCGAATGTTGAACCACCCTTGCATCCCGGGGATAAATCCCACTTGGTCGTGGTGGATGATCCTTTTAATGTATTGTTGGATCCTATTAGCTAGGATTTTGTTGAGGATTTTGGAATCCATGTTCATCAGGGATATCAGTCTGAAATTCTCCTTTTTGATGGGGTCTTTGCCTGGTTTGGGGATTAAGGTAATGCTGGCCTCATAGAATGAGTTTGGAAGTTTTCCTTCTGTTTCTATTTTTTGAAACAGTTTCAGTAGAATAGGTATTATTTCTTCTTTGAATGTTTGGTAGAATTCCCCAGGGAATCCATCAGGCCCTGGACTCTTGTTTTTTGGGAGGTTTTTGATCACTGCTTCAATCTCGTTACTGGTTATTGGCCTATTCAGGTTGTCAATTTCTTCCTGTTTCAGTCTTGGCAGCTTAGAGGTTTCCAGGAAGGCCTCCATTTCATCCAGATTGCTTAGTTTATTGGCATATAGTTGTTGATAATAATTTCTAATAATTGTTTCTATTTCCTTGGTGTTAGTTGTGATCTCTCCCCTTTCATTCATAATTTTATTAATTTGGGTCCTTTCTCTTTTCTTTTGGATAAGTCTGGCCAGTGGTTTATCGATCTTATTAATTCTTTCAAAGAACCAACTTCTAGTTTCGTTGATCTGATCTACTGTGTTTCTGGTTTCTAATTCATTGATCTCTGCTCTAATTTTAATTATTTCTCTTCTAATGCGTGGCTTAGGCATCGTTTGTTGCTTTTTCTCTAGTTCTTTAAGGTGTAGAGTTAGTTGGTGAATTCGGGATTTTTCTATTTTTTTGAGTGAGGCTTGGATGGCTATGTATCTCCCCCCTAGGACCGCCTTTGCAGTATCCCATAGGTTTTGGACTGATGTGTTTTCTTTCTCATTGATTTCCATGAATTGTTTAAGTTTTTCTTTGATTTCCTGGTTGACCCAAACATTCTTGAGCAGAGTGGTCTTTAGCTTCCAAGTGTTTGAATTTCTGCCAAATTTTTTCTTGTGATTGAGTTCCAGTTTTAGAGCACTGTGGTCTGAAAATATGCAGGGAATAATCTCAATCTTTTGGTATCAGTTGAGACCTGATTTGTGACCCAGTATATGGTCTATTCTGGAGAAAGTTCCATGTGCGCTTGAGAAGAATGAGTATTCTGTTGTTTTAGGGTGGAATGTTCTGTAAATATCTATGAGGTCCATCTGGTCCAATGTATCATTCAAAGCTCTTGTTTCTTTGTTGATTTTCTGCTTAGATGATCTGTCCATTGCTGAGAGTGGAGTATTGAGGTCTCCTACAATTAATGTACTGTTATCTATATGACTCTTTATTTTGGTTAACAGTTGGCTTATGTAGATGGCTGCTCCCATGTTGGGGGCATAGATATTTACAGTTGTTAGATCTTCTTTTTGGATAGACCCTTTAAGAATGATATAGTGTCCTTCTGTGTCTCTTATTACAGACTTTAGTTTAAAATCTAATTTGTCTGATATAAGAATTGCTACCCCAGCTTTCTTTTGAGGTCCGCTGGCCTGGAAGATGGATCTCCATCCCTTCACTTTCAGTCTGGATGTATCTTTAGGTTCAAAATGAGTCTCTTGTAGACGGCATATGGATGGGTCCTGTCTTTTTATCCAATCTTCAACCCTATGCCGTTTTATGGGAGTGTTTAGGCCATTCACGTTGAGAGTGATTATTGAAAGATATGAATTAATTGTCATCATGTTGCCTGTGAAGACGTTGTTTTTATAGATTGTCCCTGTAAATGTCTGTTGTATATCACTCTTGGGGTCTTTCTCCTTTTATAGAACCCCCCTTAATATTTCTTGCAGGGCCAGCTTAGTGGTCACATACTCTTTCAGTTTCTGCTGGTCGTGGAAGCTCTGCATCTCTCCATCCATTCTAAATGAAAGCCTTGTCAGATAAAGTAATCTTGGCTGCGTGTTCTTCTCATTTAGTACCCTGAATATGTCTTGCCAGGCCCTTCTGGCTTGCCAGGTCTCTGTGGATAGGTCTGACGTTATTCTGATGTTCCTCCCTCTGTACGTAAGGAATCTCTTCCCCCTAACTGCCCTTAAGATGGTTTCCTTGGTTCTAAGATTTGCAAGTTTTACTATTACATGCCGGGGTGTTGGCCTGTTTTCCTTGATCTTAGGAGGGGTCCTCTCTGCCTCTAGGACTCGAATGTTTATTTCATTCCCCAGATTAGGGAAGTTCTCAGCTAAGATTTGTTCAAATACATCTTCTAGTCCTCTCTCTCTCTCCACTCCCTCTGGGATTCCAATTATTCTGACATTGGAATGCTTCATGGTGTCACTTATTTCTCTGATTCTATTTTCATGGATTCTGAGTTGTTTTTCCCTGGCCTCCTCTTTTCCCTTTTTATCTATTATATTGTCTTCCAGGTCGCTTATTGGCTCTTCTGCCTCAGTTACCCTAGCTGTTAGATTATCTAGATTGGATTGGATCTCATTGATAGCAGTTTTAAGTTCTGCCAATTCACCTTTTATTTCTGCCCTTAGAGACTCTATGTTGCCATTAATTGATTTCTCCATTCTAGCCATTGTCTTCACAATTGCTAGCCTGAGTTCCATCTCCGACATCTTGGTTATATCTGCATCCATTTGTAAATCTGCAGCATAAGTCATAATCTCTGAGTCTTTTCTATTTTGGGGGCTCTTCCTCCTAGTCATTCTGTTGATGGGTGTTTGAGGGAATGTATAGAGTCCAAATTATTGACCAGAACCCAAGCAAGATGCACCTGTTTTCTTGGGACCTTAGGGTTGCTGGCCTCTTGTTTTCCCAGCCTGTCTTCTGGGGGAGGGGCCTGCCGCGCTGTTATTCAGGCAACCCTGTTTGGGCGGAGTTGCCCTGCCCCCCTGTGGTGGGGGATGGGCTCAGCGGGAATCAGTTTTTGGGGCTTTTGTTCTCTGGCGG
This sequence comes from Phoca vitulina, assembly GCF_004348235.1. Lineage (NCBI taxonomy): Eukaryota > Metazoa > Chordata > Mammalia > Carnivora > Phocidae > Phoca > Phoca vitulina. The sequence goes on along the minus strand of NW_022589722.1, from coordinate 12,299,797 downwards.
CTTTCCCTGGCAGCTTTCTGTGTCTCTTCCGTGAGTCAGAGCAGAAGAGACCGTTTCCAACCCTCTGCCTCAGAGCAGAGAGATCGCAGTCTGTTCTTCAGTGAGCCCTCCAGGCCACACTGTCTCCGTTTCTGTCCGTGCTGCTATAAACTGCAGCATCCTGGGTTGTGTGCCCCTCCGCAGCACCCCCAGTCCTGCCTCCAGGTCGGAGCACGTCTCTGCCCTTTGTGCTTCTAAAACCGCCAGCCGCTCCTAGTTCACACGCGGGACCGGCCGCTCAGGTTTCCGTCCCGGGGGCTGCCCTAAAGTCCTTTCCCTGCAGCTACCGGTCTGCGAGTCTGTGCCCGTCGGCAGCGCGTGAGGCTGTCACTCACCGGCGGTGTAGGATCCCCATGGCCAGGCACCCTCCGCTGCCGTTTATCCTCCGATATCTGCCCGTGGAATCACAGCTCCCCGCTTCGTACCTCAAAACCAACCGCCTGCGATATTCTGTTTGTAGAGATCCAGATCTTCTTACATCTCAGGCTGGTTTCGCGGGTGCTCAGAGTGGTCTGGTAGATATCCAGCTCAATTCCAGGGACCAGTTGAAATAGGTTCCCCTACTCCTCCGCCATCTCCCCCCCCCCCCCGTTGTATTGTTCTTAATGCTGTGAGCAAATAGACTAGAGGAAGATGTCCTGACCCTCTTGAGATGGTAAGCAAAGCAGGAGACATTGGGTATGGGGTTAAGACTCAGAGATTATTTTAGTTTCCATGTTTTTCTCTATTGAATTGGTATTTGTTACATTGTTTCCTATTAACCTCTTCTTTCCATATTCTGGTTTGAGTAATTCCACTTGAGTAGGAATTATTTAGGGATCTGTGCTAAGGAAATCATCAGGCTTACATAGAGATTTAGCAACAAAGATATTCCTTGTGGTATTTTGCTTGGGAAGGTTGCAAAAAAGTTGAAACTCACTTAAAAACCCAACAGTCCAGGACTGATTAAATCAGACATTGTTATAAGACATTATATCAGTTAGCATGCTTTTGGCTACAAACAGGACCATCCTCCTTGCCCCATGCACCTGTAAATAAGGTATACAATTGAGGACATTTATTATCTAAATAGCAAGTGTAAGGGTAGGACTGGCCTCAGCCCTGTGGTATTTCAGGGTCTAGCTCAGTTTCTCCTGATTCTTCTTGTTTGGACCTTGCTGTGTTGACTTCATTCTCAGGCACCATTTCCAGGCTCTCATCTAGATAGAGCAACCTCCAGGGAAAGAAGAACCATCTTTTCTCCCTTTGGAAGTGCCCAGCCAGCTGATCCTTTCTCCCCCAGCATAATATACTAAGTGAAAATAAGCAGATTATGAAATGATAAGGCAAGTTTCCCTGACTTTAAAAACAAAACAAAACAAAACAAAACAAAAACCTAGCCAATTTTTGTTTTCTTTTCTAGATGAATTTTAGAATTAGCTGATTAATTTTCATAAAATACCCTAGAGGTTTCAGCTCAATTATTTTGAACTTATAGATTTATCTGGGGAGAAATGGCCTTAAGTATTATTTTAATTTAGAAAATTCCAAAGTGGTAGCATTGTTTATATTACAGAAAAACAGGAAGAAATTCTTCCTCTATATGTAGGAAAATGGATGAATAAAACATAGTGTAGTCATACACTAGAATATCATATAGCAGTTAAAAGTAATGAACTGGCAGCCTAGGGTAGTGCTTAAAGGTATGATACCATTGATGTGAATTACAAAAGCACACAGTACAAAATTCTCTGTGGTTCACAAATACATGCATATGTATGTAAAAACCATAAAAAGGCATTGGAAGGATGCATCAAATTCATGATAATGGTTGCCTCGAGGGAGCATTGAAAGAGAATGAGGAAAAGGAGACTTCAACTGTATCTATTATGTTTTATTTCTTTTATTTAAAAAGTATCTGAAACATGGTAGCCTCCGGGGGCAGAGAACTGGATGTATGGGCAACAGTGGATTTGGGGAGATCTGTGCTATATCCCCTTCCTTACCTTTTATATTTTGAACCATGCAGATGTCTCACCGACTTAGCATTAAAATAAAATCATTAAAAAAAAAAAAGACTAAAACACACGACAATGTGGTAACAGTGGTCTATTCTCCGTGGTACTTTTATTCTCTATATTTTTCATATTGAAAAATTTTCTCTAAAAAGGAAAAAAAATAGTAACTTACAGGTAGGTGGTGGCGGCTGAGCAGGAGGTGGACGTGTGGAGGGTTGGTGGAGGCTGCTGTATGTGCTAGGCCTCCAGTGTGGTTTATGTTCTCACATCCTTTCTGTGTGAACTCTGCCCAAGCAATGAACTTGTTCCCCGGTGTCCCCAAGTCCAGAAGCTTGTGCAAAAGTTTTGGAACTTGAGAAGGATGGACAAGACTTAGATTCTGAGTGCTTTGCACTCTACTGCTCCCTAGACTGGTGATGATTTGGACTCCAATCTCATTGGTTTACTTTCCATGCATGGCCAACATCTCATTCCTCCTAGACCACAAATTCCTGGACCATATTATTCAATAGGATGAAAATCACAGCTTTCTTGCACCTGACCTTTGCCCTCTTAGCTCCCCACCCCTTCTCCTTCTAAGAACATATCAGAAACTCTAGGTGGATTCTCATGAGAATAATAGAAGCCTAGAAGAATGACAGCTCCTCTGGGGTTTAGTGGAAGACACAGGCGCCAACAGCTTGTTCCTGAGGGCAAGGAGGAGAGAGGCCACTGATGCACCAGCAGGCTGGTAGGGATGGGTAGTTTGGATGAAAAAGGGAGAGAGACAGAGAGAGAGAGAAACTTTTGGGGAGGTGGAGAGAGGCACTCCTGGGGGTTTTATTTATTTATTTATTTATTTTAAAGATTTTATTTATTTGACAGAGAGAGACACAGCAAGAGAGGGAACATAAGCAGGGGGACTGGGAGAGGGAGAAGCAGGCTTCCTGCTGAGCAGGGAGCCCGATGCGGGGCTCGATCCCAGGACCCTGGGATCATGACCTGAGCCGAAGGCAGACGCTTAATGACTGAGCCACCCAGGTGCCCCACTCCTGGGGGTTTTAATGAGTTCCTGTGAATACCCATTAATCTGAAGGAGATGAGTGAAGATTACAAACTCCTAGGCTTTGCTTTGTTAAACATGTGGCTGTTCTGAGGCTATAATGTAGAGCTTTATATATATTACTGTTATAATGGGCTGACCCTAGAGGGCATACCGTGATCATGTGGCATTGATTGATTGATTGGACTAATTTTTTTTTTTTTAAGATTTTATTTATTTATTTGACAGAGAGAGAGAGAGAGACAGAGCACAAGCAGGGGATGCAGCAGGCAGAGGGAGAAGCAGGCTTCCTGCTGAGCAGGGAGCCTGATGCAGGACTCCATCCCAGGACCCTGGGATCATGCCCTGAGCCGAATGCAGATGCTTAACCAACTGAGCCACCCAGGCGCCCCTGATTGGACTAATTTTTATTACAAATGTAATTCCAGAGTTGTTGAACTCTGAGGATCCTTGTGCCAGGGTTTCAGGTGCACCTCTTATAGGACCACGCTGTGAATTACCACCTCCCTCACCTGTCTTCCTGTATTCAGAGGGTGCAGTCTCTAGAAACCTGTGGGAATAGGAAGTGGGAAGGAGGAAACAACAGATGTACAGGAAGTCATGTCCTCTGTGAACCAAGAGACATGAGAAAAGATGAAAAGGAAGGAACGGAGGGTTACAGACCAAATGGGTTCCCCCTTCTCCTGGCAGATTCATATGTTGAAACCTAATCCCCACTGTGATGGTATTAGCGGGGCCTTTGGGAGGTAATTAGGTCACGAGTGTGGAGCCCTCAAGAATGGAGTCATATAGGAGAGCCCAGAGAGCTCCTTTGCTCCGTCATCCATGTGAGGTCACAGTGGGAATATGTCTGTCTGCGAACCAGGAAGTTGTCTCCCACCAGACCCTGAGTCTGCTGACACCTTGATCTTGGACTTCCCAGCCTCTAGAACTGGGAGGAATAAACTGGGGGGTTGTTTAAGCTGCCCAGACTATGGTATTTTGTTATAGCAGCCTGACTAAGATACTGGGTCTCTCAGCTCTTTATTTTTTTGTGCTTGCTCTTTTTACACTACCAGGAAATGTGTTTTCTGGGCCGCATTCTTCCCACCATAGTTCAGATGGTCATTGTTGCCATGTTTGAGAGCCACTTGGAACAATAATTAGTGTTATTCTGCAAGTACTTACAAAGAATGACAAAGCGATTTATATGCTGGGGCTCCTGTGCCAGAAAAATTACTGAACAAATCCTATTTTTCTTTCTTTCCACAAAATCAGAGTTGCAAAGAGCGATATATTAATGATATTCTTCGCCAAAGTACTTGAGCGATGGTATTCTGCTTCTTTAAAATTCGTATTAATGAACTTAGACATTGGGTTTTTAAGGAAAAAGCTCTTTGCAACATCATCTGTGTAGAACCTGGGTGTTTTCTGTGTTGAATTTACTTAAAAAACTAGTCTCTACAGTTTGATTTCAATCGTGTAAAAATATACAGGAGGAAGGCTGTTGGGACAAACAGTAAAATGCTTTTCATTAATTTTTTCTGGGCATTGACATTCTGGCTGATTTTATTTTTCCATACTCCTTCCTGTTTTTTAAATTTTGCAATCTGTATTCATAACTTGAAGAATAAAAAAGCTATTGTTAACAACCACTCTATGTAAGTTTTTTCTATGTCATACGTTTGCAAAGGTTTAAAAAATTGATGAAGCAAAGAGACTTCAAGTTGAAAAACCAAAATATGAACAGTGATTCTTATTGAGTTATAATCCTTTTTTATTTTACAATTACTCTGTAATGAACAGGAACTACTTTCAAAAGAGAAAAAAATTATTTTAAGAATGAATTTATTAGACTTGATCTAAAGAAATGCCAAAAGGGTCAGGCCAGCTTAGCATTCTCTCTCTCACGATGGCATTCTAGAATCTTTTTTGAAAGGGTATGTTTTCCCCTGGTATCAGTCTCAGGAGGTTGAAGGACATACCCCTAAACACCTCTAGCTTCCTTTAATAACTGGTTTGAATGTGTTATCCTCATATTTTTAGAAATTCTTCTTGAATCTCACTGTGACTCAATTTGAAGGAGAAAATGCATTTGTGTCTAACTTTAATAAAAGCCTTATGGAAAGTATGGCTGAATTAATGTCTAATTCCTTGTTATTGGGGAGCTATAGTGGGGATACTGGTTTATGTGCATTTACCCTGGGATAGAGCTAGTCTCCACTAGAATGGGGAAAGGGTCAGTGTTCTCAAGGGTCTGGAGGCTGCCCACCTTTGGGAAGAATGAATGTGTAGACTGTAGCTGAGAAGGGAGACCAGTTCAATATTCAAAAAGTGGTGTAGTGTCAGCTTCTCAGAAGAGGCAGGAATCAGGAAGCAAATAGTCAGAATACAGGGTTTAAGCCAGGTAGACCTTGGCCCAAATTTGATTCTACCCCACATTTAGCTTTGGCCAGGTCACTTAATCTCTTTGACCCTCCATTTCTCCATCTCTAGAATAGTTGTGACCCAGATGTCAGCTGAGGTGATTGTGTTCTTTGACTCTAAAACAAGATTGGCTTCTGGGTGAAGTCCAATGTCCTCTCTTTATCGGCTAGGGTTAGGATTGGCTGTGATTAATAGAGACTTGAAAGTACTAGCTCAAAAAGAGTATTTCTCTTTCCTAGTAAAATCCGGTGATGGGGAGTCTGGGGATGGCATGGTGGCTCTAACCACGGGGCATTCAGGCTGCTTCCAGCTTTTCCTTCCACCTTCTCTAGGGTGTGGCTCCTGTCCTCATGGCCCCTGATGGAGTTCCAGCCATCTCTCCTAACTCCATGCAGCAGAAAGGAGGAAAGGAGGAATAAGAAAAGGGGGAAGGATGTATGCTATCTGTCTTTTATGGGAGTGACTATTAACCAATGCAGTCCTCTCCATAAGAGCCCTCTAATACCAGCTGTTAAAAAGAATTCTTTATTCATTCTTCCACATTAGAATAGTAATAATAATATGAATATTATTGAATATTAATGAATAACCTTAGAGTGTTATTGCAGCATATAATACTTGCACAATAACATAGCAGATAATATTTTTATTAATAACTAATACTAATAACTAATATTAATTATAATATTATTAAATGTATGTTAATATATTACTGATAAATTACAACTCATTGTGAAATCAAGACTGGCTGGGAGTAAGCTCACACTGTGGTGGATGCGGTCTTATTGGATGGGTGCTGGTGCATGATATGAGAGGCAGGCAGTCTAGCCAACATCAGAGCTGCAGGGCCATACTTGGCCAACATGACTCTTAGTAATGCCTTTTCTCAGTCCCATTCAGTCTTTTAAGTAACCCTAAGATATCATTCATGTACAAATTTCCTTTACAGACAATTAATAATAATTGCTCAATAAATCAGATTTACTGAGAGCTAAATCTGGGCTGGGCACTGAGCTAAGCAGTTTCCCTGTTGTCTGATTGAATTTTCAGTCTTAGGGACAAACGCAGTTAGTTCCTTCATGCTGTGTGTGCGGAACTGCGGGGTAGAGAGAAGAAGTCATGTTTTCAAGGTCACGCAGCTAGAAGGTCCTAGAGATCGAAACCAAATCTTCACCCCTCAACCACTCCACTTTGTGCCGTCCAAGGATCCTTGTCACTGTCCTCAATAGGGGTCATGTCTGTTTGCAGCTCCAAGGACACCACTCAATATCTGTGTTCCCGAATGTGAACATGAGCTCCACTTGTAAGGCCCAGCTTCTGCTCCACGTCAGGTGCATTGAACCTCGAGGGCAGCTTCTTGCCACAAATACCAATTGCAGCCAGAGCTTTGACTTTGCCCATTTGTGCTCTAGTTCCACTTTTGAGTGGCTTGAAAACACTTGTGTTGCTGTTATTTACTCCACATACATTGTTTATGTCCAGTTTGTCAGTTAGCTCTAGTATATTCTATGCGTTTAACACAATTCCCTCTATCATACCTCAACAAGGACATTTTGAGGGTGGGGTCATCTTCAGTGAATTTATCATTAAAGATGATTTTTTCTTCACAATCTCCTCTTTATTTTGAGGTCTGTTTTCCCTTCTTTCCCTCAACCCCAGCAAATCATGGATTCCTTAGCTGATGTCTTTTCTTTACTAAATATAAACTAGCAAAAAAACCCAAAACAAAACAACAACAACAAAAAACAAAACCCCACCAAAACAAACCCAAACCCCCCAAAACCATGAAAAGATGACTTGCAAATGAAGATGTGATATACAACTGTGAATAAAACTGGGAAAATATTCAGTCTGCCTTGTAATCAAATAATCTTATTTTGAAAATTTAAAGAGGTAACTTGTTTGCCTATTATATCAACAAAAATGATTTATAAATGATAATATCTAATACCTGCAACACTGTGGTGAAATTGGTATTCTTCACTCCAGTGAAAATGGCATAACCTTCTAGAAAACAGCATCTCACTATCCACAAAGTGCCATAAAAATGTTCACAACTATTGATCTAATAATCTTATGTCTAGGAATCTTTCACAAGAAACTGATATGAAAGGGGATATTTGTGTGCATAGATAAGTTCCTTTCATTATTACTTATTTTAAAAACCCCAAACTGAAATATCCCACTGTAAGAGAATGACTAAACAAATATGATATTTTGGATTTGGGAATATTATTCAGTCATTAAATATATGTAGCCATATGCTTATGGGCAAATATTATATTAAAGAAGGGAAAGAAACTTGTAGGCATAACTTAATTACAACTCCATGCAAAGATTAGGATAAATTTTTAAAGAAACTGACTTAAAAAGAAAATATTCCATTTTATATAAAGGCTTATCACAAATTCATTTCCACAAATAGATTTTCACTGGGTGCTAAATAAAGTTATTTTGTGAAATATAGCTCATCATTTTTGCCGATTCTGACTCATCTTTGGGCATTAGTACTGCTCCTTGGAACTGGAGGCAAAGAATTCGTGACTGTCTGTACGGAAACCATAGTCTAGTGGCACTAAATATGTGGCTAAAGCAGAACTTGGACCCTATTCAAATTCTAGATTTTTATGGATATCAAAAGTTTTCACTGACCTCGGGAATTGCTTCATTAAACCCCAAAGTCTGGCAGCAGGGGTTAAAACTTCACAAACACATTCTAGTTCTTCAAAACTCAGTGTAGCTTTCACAGAATACCCATCTGGACCAGGTTTAAAGTAAAGCATTCTTTCACTCAAAGTTTTGTCCAATGCTCATCATTCCCTTGTGTCCATAGATCAGTGAAGCCACCCATTGAGGCTCATGCCTTTTATACTTCTGGATCATACTTTCTAATTCTAATTCTTCAAATTCCTGAACTTGTCTGCCACCATTTTCCTACTCTAGATTTTATTTCAGAGGAATCACAGGTACATGAGTTGTAATTTTATTGGTGTGCACTCTGAAAGCTGTAGTTGGCCTAAATAAAGTAAAATATACACGAAAAACACACGGCTAGAGATGTTTTAAAAATAATTCAAGTTTATACCAAACATTTATTTTCAATTCAAGTTTCACATTACAAACTTAGTAACAAAGGACCCATTCCTTTTTGGGAAAGAACGTTGAGACCCCTTAGTAAACATATTCATTTGAGAAAGAAAAGAAATTGAATGCACCAAAAAAACAACTGAGTTATGGTTGTGAGTTTGAGGGTGAAACATTTTATCTTAATTTTCTTTTTTTTATTTTAAGATTTTATTTATCCGTTTGACAGGGAGAGAGAGAGAGCATAAGCAGGGGGAGTGGTAGGCAGAGGGAGAGGGAGAAGGAGACTCTCTGCTGAACAGAGAGCCTGACGTGGGTCTTGATCCTAGGACCCTGGGATCGTGACCTGAGCCAAGGGCAGATGCTTAACCCACTGAACCACCCAGGTGCTCCTATCTTAATTTTCTAAACTTTCTGAACTATATTTTTATTATTTCTCCTGGATAAAATTAAAATAATTCTGGTTGATCCTTAAGAAATTCACATACCCCCTAGTGTCTTTTAGTTTAAAAAATTTCAAAGACTTCAAAGTATGAAGATTTGCTATTACTGAGGATAATTCAAAGATCTGTGCTATAAATAAAGAAAGCAATTTTAAAAAGCATTTCCCCAGCTATTTTGGAAAATAGGACAAATCCATGGATATGACCATGTTCTGTATGTGTGTTTCAAAAGCAATTATGTTTTTTATAGGCTCATCTTACACATAGAATTATATAATTTTCTTTTAAAAGAGTGTTTTAGTTTACTATTGTTAAATCAGTGCAGCATAAAATCTTAGTAGTATACGCAGTAAGCACCTATATAGCTCATAGACGTGTAGGTTAGGTGGGTGTTGGCTCAAATGGGCTGGGATCAGCTGGGTGTCCATTGTCCAGTTGCAGTGTCTGGGGTGGCTCTGTGACTCACTGTAGGTCTACACTAGATGGGCTCCATATGTCTGTTGCCCTCGCTGGAGCAGCCATCTAGCTCCATCTAGAGGGGCAAGTTTTTCTCATAGTGATAGCTGAGGAGCAAGATGGCAAACAGAAATACACATGTCTAGGCTTTGGACTGTCCCTTCTTTTCTCCTGCCAATGATGACAGCAAGCCCCGTAGTAGAGCCCAGCTTTAAGGCCAGGAAATGCATTCTGGCCATAACAAAGCCATGGCAAGGGACGGTGAAGAGCTAGAACTCATTATTCAATCCACCTGTAGAGGGTGTCTATGAAAGACAGTGTCATAAACCTGGAAAATGACCCAATGGTAAATTAGGCCCACATTGCAGAGAGTGATAATTTGAGAAGCAGGAGTTATTCTGATGACCCTTTCTTCGGCTGACTGATTGCCCTAAGTTTTTGCCCACTCTTTGGTCAATTTAGGAATTTAAGGGCAACAACTCATAGAAAATAGAGTGGACCTCTCATACCGAATCTTTCATTTTGACCAGAACAGCAGAAATAGAAGGCTTCTGAATCCTGTCCCAAGTAAAAGTTTTATAAAGAAATATTGATTTCTTTTTTCTAGTCCAGAGCAAGTCCAGCCTATGCCAGGCTAAGAGTACCAGAAGGATCTCAGTATGCCAACATAAGAAATGCAGACAGTTGTCTGCTATTGGATCAATGCTCCGAAGAGAAGAGTGTTTGTGCCCCCAGCAAGGGAATATGAACAAAAGAACTTCATTGGCTTTCTCCATCACCTGCTTTGACATTGATTTCCAATTTTTTAAAAAAAGGAACCCAAAGTTAGTCCCAATGGAGTCAAGTATGAGACTGGAGCAGCTGCTACAGAGCACAGATGGCAATTTTGTAGAGGGTTTATGAAGGAAGAAGGGGACCTTTCCTTCGAAGAGCAACTGCTCATTTAGGATATTTTCTCTTCAGCAGTTTCCACTCCAGTCAAGAAGCTGCTAATATCTCAACTGTTTAAAACTCCAGATTTAACAATAAATTAAATGAATAAAAAAGGCAGTAAATCTCCCCAAATGCTAAGACAGATGTACCTTTAACAGATACCATAAATCTTATTCTAAGAAAACTAGATTTTAAGTTCTGGTCGTGGTGCTGACTGACTTTTAGTGGCTTTGGGACATATTTTAGCTTCTCTTAGCATGTTTCCTTACCTGTAAAGTGAGGCAAGCTCCAGATGTTACCTAGGGCAGCTGCCTTCCTTCGGGCTAGATGAGGGTCATGGGAGCTAGTCCTCCATTTTGTATGCAGAGAAACTTTGAAAAGAAAAACAAACCCATGTAGTAGGATGCCTTAGAAGGCAATCTCTAGAGTCTAGCCTGATGGGAATACAGTCTCCATCACTGATTAGTTGTATGATCTTGGGCAAATTGAATAAACCCTCTATGCTTCAACTTTTGCATCTATTATGCATGTAAAAATACCGCCTGTCTTGTTGGTCATTATGCAATGTTTGCAAAATGGTTAACCCAAGGCTAGTTTATAGTAAATATAAATATGCAAGGAATGTTAGTGCCCATTTGGCTGCTTACCTAGCACCCCCCTTCCCTTCCTCTTTCCTAAAAGCGCATTAATTTTGTTTGTTTGACAAACCTATATATTCTGTGCAAATCATTTTGCAATTTTCTTTTTTCCATCAGCATTCTATCAAGATTTAGTTTACTATAATGGCTTCAAGTGTTACACTTTATTAATAAACCACATTTTATTGTCCGTTCTGAGGAGCGCTTTGTTCTGGTTGTTTCTTTTCACACACAGTACAGTGGACATTTTTATACATCCCTCCTTGCATGTGTGTGCCAAAGTTTCTCTAGGGTAGACAACCAACGGTGGGCCTGCGAAATTGAAGAGTGTGCATCACTTTGCATTTCCTAGGTAGTGTGCCTTCCTGTGAGCGCACCTATGAATTTCCATTTCCCACATAATTGCTAACAGTTTGTGTTAATAGATATGCCATTTAAAAATGATTTTATTTATATTCTGAAAAAAATAGATCAGGCTTTTCCCACTAATTTTTAAGGCCTCTTTTTTTATGTACTAAGTTCCAATGTAGAAAGCCAGGTCTGTTTCCAGGCTCTCCATCTAGGGGATAATTGTCCATTGTTTTACTGTGCATTATGATACAACTTTATACAAAAGCTCGATGTCTTCTAGGGTGCATTCCCTTTCATTTATTTTCTTCAAAATTGTCATGGTTATTCTTTGCTCTTTGTTGTTTCATGGGAAATTGAATATCAGCTTGATGAGGTCTATAAGAAACCTTCTAGGAAAATTTGACTGGAATGCATTGACTTTACAGATTAATATGGAGAGAATTGCTATCTTTAAAAAGCTGTCTTTCTCACCCATGAACATGCTGCATTTTTCCATTTTTTCACGTTTTAAAAATTTACACCCTTCGATAAGATTTTATACTGTTTCCATAATATTAATGACTATCTTTTGTCAGCTATGTTCTTACATACCTTATATTTTAGTTGCTACTGTGACTGATAGGATTTTTAAATTATATTTTTTAATTGGGTGTTGCTGGTTTATAGAGATTTTATTGATTTTTGTATATTGTTTTGTATCCACCAAGCTCTTATTGCCTTTAATGGTTTCTTTATATAATCTCATAGATTTTTCCATGTAGACAATCATATCGTCTGTGAATAATGACAATTTTGATTCTTCCCATCCAATCTTTACATCTTTTTTCCCCTCCGGTCTTTTTGCTTTAGCCAGGACATCCAGGAAAATGCTAGAATACAAACGGTGCTAAAGGGCATCCTTATTTTTGAAAATGGAATGCTCTAAACATTTCACTATTAAACATGATATTTTTTGAAGTTTTTTGATAGATACTCTTTGTCAAGTAACGTAATTTCCTCTTCAGTCCTGGTTGCTAAGAGTTTTTACTTGAGTAGATGTTAAATTTCATGTGTTCTTATTCTGTATCTTTTGGGATTATCACATTGGGTTTTCTCCTTTTATCTGTTACGGTTGTATATTACTTTTATTGATTTTCTAACATTAAATCATTCTTGCATTCCTGAAATAAGACTTACTTGGTCATGGGGTATTTATTTTTAAATACTTCCCTGCATTTGGTTGCTAATAAATTACTTAAGACTTTTACATTTATGTTAATGAGGGAACTTGGCCTGTAATTTACTCTTTGTACTGTCCTTCTCCACTTTGTGCACTAAGGTTACATTAGTCTCATATGATGAGTTGGGGAGTTCTCTTTCTATATGCTTGGTAGCATTTGCATAAATTAGGAAATACTGGTTCCTTGTAGGTTTGGTACTTACCTGTGCAGTCATCGTGGCCTTTTCCTTGGAGGCAGGGGAGATCATTGGTTTTTAATTATTGATTCAACTTCTTTGGTGATCATAAATCTGTTCAGGTTTTCTCTATATATACATTTTTTAAAAAGATTTATTTATTTGAGAGAAAGAGAGAGAGAGAGAGTGAGCAGGAGGGAGAGGGAGAGAGAATTTGAGGCAGGCTCCACGCTGAGTGCAGAGCCCAACGTGGGGCTGGATCCCATGACTAGAAGATCATGACCTGAGCCAAAACCAAGAGTCGGATGCTTGACTGACTGAGCCACCCAGGCACCCCTCTGTATTTTTTTATGAGACAGTTTGGTAATTCAATTTTTTTTTAAGCATATGCCTTTTTTAGGTTTCAAACTTATTGGCATCAAGTTGTTCAAGCATTCTCTTGAGCCGCTTTAAATTTCTAATGTACCTGTAATTATATATCTTTTTAAAGTCTAATATGGCTAATTTGTACCTCAGTTCTTTTTCTTATTCAGTCTTGCTAGAGGATTAGCTTCATTTTGATGTTTACAAAGACTCAGGCATTGGTCCTGTTGACCCTCTTTATTTTGTTATTTGTTTCTGTATGATGAATTTCTGCTCTTCTCGTTTTCATTTCTTTTCTTCTACCCCTTAATTTGGGTTTACTGTTTTTCATTTTCTAATTTTTTGAATTAGATGCTGAAGCCATAGCCTTTTGATTTCTCTTCTTACGTAATATATGCATTTAAGGCAACAATTCCCTCTTAGTACTGAGTATTGAGTTGCATATATCAATTTTGATATGTAGTACCTTTATTGTCATTCAGTTCTGAATAGTGATACTATCCTTTATGATTTATTTGTAATCCTATAAATGATGTACAAGAGATTTTAAAATTTCCTAACATGCATGGTTTTGAGGTTTATTTTTAAACTACTGGTTTCTAATATTATAGTACTTTGGTCACAAAATGTAGTCTGTATGCTACAGAACGTTTTGATTTTATTGAATCTTGCTTTGTGAGCAAGTATCCAGTCAATTTTTGGTAAATTAGTCATGTGTTCTTGAAAATAAAATGTATTCTTTAAATTTTGGTGTAGGATATAAGTTGCAATCCATTTGGTGAAGTTTACTAATTGTGCTGCTTAAATGCTTGTTTTCTTACTGCTTTTTATACGGCAGTTACAGCATGATGTTAAAATCTTCCCCCAGTGTTTGTGGATTTGTTCATTTCTTCTTGTGAGTTTTTTATCTTTTTTAAAGCTATGTTATTAAGTATATACAGGTTCAAGATGATTATGTCTTTCTGAAAAAGTATTCATTTTATAACTACATAGTAATATTTTTAGTCACATTTTCTCCCTTAAATATATTTTTGTCTGATTTAGTATGACTGTATCAGTTTAATTTCCATTAGTGTTTGCCCATTATATGATTTTTTTGCCTCTTTACTTTCAATGTTTTTGGCATTCTGTTTAGGTATGTCTCTTGTAAGCAGTGTTTAGTTGGAGAGTTCACATGTTTAAAAACCAGTGTAAGATTGAGTAGTTTAGTTTGGGATGAGTTTAGTCTTACTGATGTCTCTATTTCCACCATTTTATTTTGTATTTTATAATTGCCACACATTTCTTTGATTCTTTGTTTTCTTGTCTGTGTGTGTGCACATGTGTGTTTGTATATATGTTTCATGGGGTCTATTAGATTCATTGAGCTTCCTTCTTCTCAATGCACATTCTCACATTCCCTTCTCCAGAAGCTGCACACCAGTGTATCTTTTTAGGTGTTAACATTCCTTTTTTGCATGCATACTTGGCCTAAAAAGTTTAAATTTAGTCAATAAATCTCTGCTTTTTTTAATGAAAAAAGCAGTAGCTCTGCCTTTCATGTTATTATTGTATAGTATTTAATTCTACCTTTTAAAACACACACACATAAGATTAGTGAATTTTTTTGGCATTCTTTTATACAGTTGATGCTTCCCTCGTTCCTTTTGCTTCTTTACTTTCATTTTTTCATTTCTTCACTTAATTTTCTTCTTTCTCAAGAACATCCCTTTGTACATATTTCAAGGAGGGCCTATGAATGGTAAATTCTTTCAATCTCAGTCTTTGTTAATCTGAAACGTCTTTATTTTGCTCTCACGATACTGTTTTTAATTGAGTGATAATAGGAAATAGTAAAATACAAATAGCTCAGTTCAATGAATTTTGATAAACTACCACCAAAACAACATACAGGACATTTCCTTCACTCCCCATATCACCCATTCCTGTCAATCCCAACCCCCAGCTCCATTCCAGAAACAACCACTGTTTGGTTTTCTGTTATCATTAGATTATTTTTATCTCTTCTAGAACTTCATATAAATGAAATCAGGCAGTATATACTTTTGTACTTGGCTTCTTTCACTCACAATGTTTTTGCAATTCATACACGGGTTGTGTGTTTTAGTACTTACTTTTTAAAATTTTGAGTTGTATTCCATTATATGAATAGACCACCATTTGTTTATTCATTCTCCTGCTGATGTACAGTGAGTTTTCCTATACACCAGCCTTATCTCTGGCCAGGTGTCCATTGTTCTGAGATCTTAAACAGTTATTCAGAAAGCCAAAACCCATTCTCTGACACATCTAGTAATACCAGCGACTCAATTCCTGAACTTTGATTCTTCTTTCATCTTTCAAATTTCTTACTGTTACTTGGGATAAAAACACTGATGCTACCCCTCAGTTCTTTCAGTTTTTTGCCAAGTCCTTGAGAAGTATCCCAAAATTCAAGGCTTTTTCTGATGGTGCAGTTGTTTTCCAAATTATTCAGCAGAAATTGGGAGTGGTTGGTGCATGGGGTAACTGTTAATGGGATCTTCATACATAATAGTCAGTCATGGGGCACCTCGGTGGCCCAGTCGGTTTGAAGAAGAAAAATCTGTGTGCTAAGATGGCCGACTGAGCCAGCAAGGGAGTCCTAGTCCTTGCCCCGGGGCTCTTCTGGGTTCTTCTCCCTGCCTCGCTTCCCACGTGCACCAATAAGTATGCGGAAGTAGAAGTGTATAAATTATCCCCTTTGTTTGTGCTCGGGGCTCAGACCTTTGGAGATCATTCTCCTCTGAGCCCACCGGTGTTAAATAAACCTCCCATCCTCCAAGATCTCCGAGTGCCGCTTGGTTCTTCCGTCAGGCGATGCGGTCCAGGTTCCGTAACAGGTTAAGTGTCCAACTCTCGATCTTGGCTTAGGTCTTGATCTCAGGGTTGCGAGTTCAAGCCCTGCGTTGGGCTCCATGGGCTTTACTTAAAAAAAAAAAAAATCAGTCATAACATTTTAAGAGCCTTTACCATGTGCAACTTTTTAGTCAAGTACTTAATTTTGACGATTTTATTTAATCCTTACTACAAGCCTATGATTACTCCCACCCTACAGATAAGGACACTGTGTTTAGATAAGCACAGCAAGACGACACCTCTAGTAAGTGGCAAATCAGAATTTGAACTCAGACCATCTCTATATTTTGCATTTTTAAGAATTGTTTGGCTTTGCTGGACAGTTAACTCCACTTTTAACCTTGCCAGGAAACCTCTGTACATTTTGCCAGGGTCATTACCTCGAATATCTTTTCCTTCTGGGGCCAAGGCACCAGTTACCTGCAGATTTTTCTTTCTGTTTCATGATTCATGGGTTGCTGTGTTTTCTCTAGGAAGTGTGGCTCCCTCTCTAAGGAGAGCCTCATTTTTGGGTGATGCTTCTGTGTCCGCAGATCCATTTCCTTCCATTTCTCCTTAGGGATAACCAGGTTTCCTGCCAGCCAGAAGGAAACCAGAAGGGAGGAATTCAATCTCTGCTTTTCCAGGCAGGCCCAAGTGCTATTCTCTTGGCTTCTGGAACACCTTTTGGTCACTTAGTGATTATTTTCACAACTCAGTTGGGCATTCAGTTAGAGTCTCTTGGATTAATTAAGCAGTGGTAACAAACAGAGTCTTGGGCCTCCATGGAGCAGTTGCAGTTGGTTATTTCTAAGTTACCATGATGATAGTTTTAAATCTCTCAGGGTATCTTACACAATTTCTTTCTTGTACCTTGAGAGTAGCAGAGCTGATTTCCCAGAGAATTTTGGTGCCATATTTATGTAAATAGAGATAAAAAGTATAGATGAGGTAGATAAGCCAATTGGCTACTTGTAATTCAGGCTTTCCCAGATTGTCCATGAACTTATGGCATAAGAGAAAAAAATCCAGAATATAGTGAATGGAGAAGAAATATGTTGAAGTTTGGTCTCTAGAGCAAATGTGAAATAGAAGGAACATGTAGTTATTGGAATAATTCAGGTCAAATCCATATTGGAGGGAGACTAAACAAAGAGAAAATGGCAAAGAGGGACAAGGGAAACAAAGCATATGAAAAACCGGAGCCATCTGGGAAGAGATGAATCTTTCCTTCTGTAGGCTTGAGTCAAGAACTCAGTCATCTTGGTAATACTGGGTTGGATGCCTAAAGTTGCCAAGAAAAAGACCAGGAGAACTTTCAGGAAAAAACTTAGCTATACCCAACAATTCAGATATGGTGAAGTGAAGTCAATGTTCCCAGAAGTTCTTCCAAAACAAGTTGTCTGTGGAAGATATAACCACAGTGGTGCTGTGTAAACCCAAATTTTTACTCTTAAAATCTCTGACTCTGGAAAAACTGGAGAAAAATGCAGCAAGCAACCCAGGATACAGTTCACCAACAAGAAATGGCAGAAAAGGAACAACAGCAAATAACTCAAACCTTCTAGAGGATACCCTACCTTACTTACTATTAACAATAGCTAGAAAATAATTTGCATCTGTATGCTGAAGATAGTATGTGTTATAAAACTGATAGTACTCATATAAATAATATGAAAATATCCAACACTAATGAAACTTGTATTGTGAATTACACTCTGGTTTGTATTGAAAGTAAGCAATTAAGAAACTCTGAACCACCCCCCCCACCACCACCACCCAAAGAAAACCATGTAAAAAGCTAGTTTTTACTTTTAAAAGATGAAGAGTAATAAAACACATTAAGGCCCCCGTGGAAAGGGTATGGATCAGGAAGATTTATCCTGGTTTGGAGAGTCATGACTCTGAATTACTAATGAATTTAAAAGATGATTCCAGAGTTTGATTTATGCCTGCAGAGAACAATCCAGGGTTCAGATTAAAAAGCCAGAAAGAATGAAAAGCCTCAAGGTAGAAGATGGGTGTGTTTTCCTGTCCAAACTCCTGTTCCAAGGCAAGCAGGGAAATGGAATCATGTAGTTTGGTCTTACTGTCTTACCGTGGCTCAAACATTATGAAGTGTATGGTGGATACAGACACATGTCCAAAAGTGGCCGACCAGCCAGTTCCATAGTCTGTCAGATGATAAGTTCTCACTAAATGGAGGAGCTATTTGTCCTCAGGAGCAGTGGCCAAGGGGAGAGAGAGAAGGAAAGTGTCCCCTTGGGTTTGGAGAAGAGCCAAAGTCCCCAGGTCACTGGGTGTGAAGCAGCAACATTATTTCCTTTTAAGCCTAGGGGTCAGTGTAAAAGGCCCCGGAGGCTTGTCAGAATGGAGTCACATGACTGGGCTTCACAACCTATACCCTGCAGGTTTGGATGATCGTTTTGTTGAGGGGATTGGGATCCTGAGAGAACAGGTTCCCCTTTTAGGCCCTATATGTTGTCCCAGAAGAGGGAAAAGCTGCTGGGGAAGTCTATCAGTCAGAAGTTTTCAGAGAAGCAGAACCAACAGGGGAAGCAGAACAAACAGGAACCATCGTAGATACGTGTTAAGGAATTGGCTCATGCAGGTGTAGAAGCTGGCAAGTCTAAAATCTGTAGGGCAGCCCAACAGGCTGGGAATTCTGGCAGCAGTGGATGAGGCAGTTTGAGCCTGAAGGCAGTGTGGAGGCAGAACTCCTTCCTCCTTGGGGGATTTCAGTCTTTCCTCTGAAGGCCTTTTGCTGATTGGACAAGGACCACCGACACGGAGGGCAATCTGCTTTACTCAGGGTCTACTGACGTAAATGTGAATCTAACTAATACCTTCACATCAACATCTAGATGGATGTTTGAGCAAAAAACTGGGCACAACAACCCAATCAGTTTGGCACATAAAATTAACCATCACAGAAAGAGAGGAAGGATGCTCTCTGTCACATTCCTCCTCTTCTTTCTCTCCTCAACCAGCAACCAAGCAGGATCTGAAGCCTCAGAAGTGGTGGAGGTGGGTCCGGGCTGCCCTGGTGGGTGTTAGTGTTCGGGGCTGGACACCAGTGGCTGCCGCAAAGGAGTAAGACCGGAAACTGTTAACAGCACCGTGCGGAGCCCCATTCCCTATGGGACGGAACCCACGATGAAAGGGAGAGGGTCTCCTATCCATACTCCCACCGTACTGAGAAGTTGAAACCAGAGCTGAGCAGAGTTAGTTTCAGAAATAAACTTGGCGGGATCCTCTGACCTTGAGATCTGGGCTTTGCTTTTCACTGTGGTGGGCCTGGCCCTGGAGACACGGGTCTTGTGGCAGGTTGGAAGATTTTCGTAAGACTTCTTTAAAGTGCTGTAATTAAAAGTTTTGGAAATATCCATGGGCAGTGCATTAATGCCACTCCGGCACCTTAGTCTCCTCACTCAGCTGATATACAGAAACAGGATTCTGAGCCACAACAATGGGATCAACTGATTTTGTTGTTAAGTAGCTTCTAGGAGCATTTTGAAGTCTCAGAAAAGCCACAGAGGAAAAGCTCTTCAAATCCCTGTCTCTTCTTTCCAGTTCCCCCTCTCTGTAGGCCGCAGAAACAGATTAACATTTGTTACACCTCCATTGTAAGCAGTCAAGCAAGCAATCAGCATTTTATCTTTGGTGTTTGATTGAAGGTAGTAGGCATTTTTCATTTATATTTTTTGCCTGAAGGGAAAGGGGAAGCAGATAAAAGGAAGAGACGGCAATGCTATGAGGTACTTCTCCTGTATATGAAAGTTGTAATCTAATGTCATACTCTAGCTCTTTTCAATTCCGTGAGTATTCCCTCATTATCTGACAAAACAGGGCTGGGATGCGGTTACCTGATATGTAGGGGAATATCACAGTGTTAATAAAGTTGTGTCGAACAGCCTCTAAAATAAATTTATAATTTTGTTCTCATGCTTTACTTTTACCTTCAATAGAATAATTTGGATTTATGTGTTTGCTATTTTAGAATTTACTTTGAAAAATAACTTGGGTTGCAAACGGACAATTAGGAAAAATTGCAATTAATTTATTCCAGGTTAAAAATGTACATGAAAATCTTTATTATTCCAAGGATTATTGAAGGATGATATTAAAATAAATAGAAGTTTATACACAAGTAACAACCTGTCCTAGAAAACTCATGTATACTAAGTACAAATGAATATTAGCTATACTGCAATGTTGTAATAATACCTTATATTTACTTAGCTTTAGATTTTAGAAGTACACTCATGCACATTGCTCATTTAGGGTATTTTTTTCCTGTTGATTGATCCTCTCAACCTCTGCATTTTCATAGATGGAGAAAACCTTCTTATGTACCCTGACGATTAAATTTCAGATCGTGGAAATGAGATGGAAGATGAAAATCAAAGGACTGACTACCAATTTTTATTATTAAAGTATTTTTCTTCTTCAGACAATTTAATGGAGGAAATCAGGAAAAAATATTTTCCTTGAATAATTACTGTATTTCCATTTTTTGACATTAACCAGTGGCCCTGGGAGGAGTTGAGAAGACATTAATCAGATTTGCCTGAGGCACAGTGATTTGGAGGAGGCGGTGGTATAAAGGAAAACCTATAAGAACATCTAGATTTCTAAGGAACTTTGCCAGTCAATGCCAAGTAAGGTTTCTAAGATGAACTGGAAGAGAAACTTCTAAAGATAAAGAATGACTGGGTCAAATGGGTGGCTCAGTTGGTTAAGTGTCTGCCTTTGGCTCAGGTCATGAACCCAGGGTCCTGGGATTGAGCCCTGCATGGAGCCTACTTCTCCCTCTCCCTCTCCCCCTCCCTCCACTCGTGCTCTCTCTCTCTCTCTCTCTGGTCTCAAATAAGTAAATAAAATCTTAAAAAAAACCCCAAAAAACAAAAAAAAACCGATTGCCACAGGTGCTGAGAATGACCAGAAAATTGGTAACCAAATGACTGTGTATTCTGCCTCTCTTATTCATCTTAGAGTTAAGATAAGAAGAATTTGTAGGAATTATTCAAGGAAGACACACACACACACACATAAAAATAATTTTTACTATTATAAAAGCAATCAATGTCTGTTATGGACAAATTAGAAAATACAAATTAACCAAAAGGAAGTAAAAAAGTTCCTAAACCCATGACTCAGCAGTAATTTTATTTTTTCTTAATATCTGTGTATCATACATGGAATAAGTGTGAACAAATAATTTTTTCAAAGCTAATGGTAGAATTTCTTTTAGGGAGATACTTACCTTTGTTTAAAAGAATTCTATGTTGGATTTGCCAGGTATGAAAGAGAGCACCCAAGGATTGAGCTTAGTGGAGAACGTTAATGTGTTCACTAATACCCAGTTTCCTTCTTCTGGATCCCTTGGAAGCTGGAAGGTCACATGGCTAGTTCTGGCCAACAGGTTGTGAGTGAAGTGTGTGTGTGTGTGTGTGTGTGTGTGGTTTATACAGAAAATAGGGAGTGATATCTCCATATGTTTTCTTTTCAGTGATGTGTTGGAGCTGATATGTGCATCTCTTCCTAATTCTGTGTTCAGTGACTTCATATTGGTAGCTAGAAATTGGCCATGATGGGAATATTTTTTGATGATGTTTAGCTACTATAATGTTCATCATGATGGTCATCAAAACATGATGATGTTTGGCCATATCTTGTGCATATCCTTATTTAGTTCTTAAGGTCAACTTCCTGCAAATAAAAATTAGGATAAAAAAGTCTGAAAAATTTTAAAGTTTTGCATATGTCTTATTAAAGGAAAGGTTAGGTCATTTTATTTGCTTAACAACAAAGACCTATTGTGAATATATCCAGTTTGATGAAAAAGCAATATTGTTATTGTTCATATTCTATGATTTGGCAAAAGCTTATTGAAAGTTAGTTCTATGTGTATTCAGCATATAGAACAGGTAGATTTAATTATTTAAAAAACAGTTTGGAGGTGTATGGGGGTAGACTCCTATGTATAGTGTATCCACAATTACCTTTCCAAAATTAATATCCTCTTATACCTATCTTGCCTTACACAGTTTTCCCCTTTCCTACAGT
This sequence comes from Phoca vitulina, assembly GCF_004348235.1. Classification (NCBI taxonomy): domain Eukaryota; kingdom Metazoa; phylum Chordata; class Mammalia; order Carnivora; family Phocidae; genus Phoca; species Phoca vitulina. The sequence goes on along the minus strand of NW_022589722.1, from coordinate 12,277,725 downwards.
GACTACATGTTTAGGATCAGAATGTAGTGAGGATTAAGAAAAGGGAAGGAAGAGAGAGTGGAAGTAAGAAAAGAAGTATGTAATGTGTTCATGTCCATATGCTAAAACCATTTGGACCCAAAGAATAGTTTCTGAATTATATTACTTGGTTTTAAAGCATATTCTTTTTAGTTTCTCTTGGCCCTAGTCATGGCTCCATATTGGGGGCTAGGGTAAGTCCAAACTCATTGCAACAGAAAAGAACACAGAAGCATCCAACATTTCTATTCTGAGCTTGTATGTAAAGAATGAGTTAGCCTGGTGCCCAAGGCTCTCCAAAATGTCCTTCCTTGCTTTCCCCCCAGTTCCAGTCTCGTGTTGCCCCTCCTCATGCACCCTTTCTACCCCAGGCATGCGGAGCTGATGCTGTTCCCCAATCCATGTTTTTTTTCTGTTAAGTCTTGATCTTTGTAGTGTGCTTTTCCCTCTGCCCAGACTCTCTTTCCCCTCTCTTTCCACTATGCATACAGTTTCAGCTTTGACATCACTTCTACCAAACCTCCAGGTCCCCCTCTGAATGGAGTTTGGTGCTTCTCATATGTTTCCATCATGGTTGGTGTTTACCACACAATATTTTAATTTCTGATTTCCTTATTTGTTTCCCTCGCATGAGACTGGGAGCTGCTGCAGCATGAAGACGATACTTGGTTTACTCTCATCACTTAGCGGGTTGACATTTAGTGGGCTATCAGCAAGTCTAAATGAAGACGATTTAAAAATAGCGAACAATTCTTGTGAATCTTTAGGTTTACCATATGACTTCAAATAAATCAGGAAACATTTATAAAGGCCTGCTTTGTGGCTGGAGCTTTGTTGAGTGCCCAGGAAGGTACAGAGATGAATACGTCTGAGGAATTTACAATCAGTGATTCTGATGATAATCCAGGCTCCTGAACAATCGAGCAATTGAAGGAGAGGAAGTGGCAAATATTGGGAGGGTTGTTATTTTTTGTAGATTGAGAAACTAAATAAAAGACCCAGAAGCATCAAACGTTTTAACCTTAAAGTTGTACATAAAGAAAGATTTGACTACTTAAAAATATAATTACACACTTCCACAATTGCTAACATATCGATAATTGTGGGGTTTGTCCTTGTGAAGCTATCTCCTAGCTTCTATGATCTAGATGATCATAAAATTACAATTTAACTTTCCCCACAAAATCTGTTAGCAGTTCCTGTTTCATGTTAGTTTCCTGGGCATGCAGAACTCAATATAAGCTGTCTTAAATGTTTTCCTCATTATTGAACAGTTTTCTAAAATCCATAATTCAGTGAGACAGTAAGTAGTTGCATTTATTTCTCTACAATTCAGCTCTGCAAAGCCCGACTGTGAATTCAGCGGGGCATTCTTGCGCTAGCCAGTTTTTGTTATCAGCTACACAACATGAAAGAAGATTGTATTTCCCAGCTAATGGAAGAAAACTGAATGAGAATAAAGACCCTAAGTATTTTAAAACACTGGCTTGAATTGCAGCCTTGAGATCTAAAGGTAAAGAACAGTGCAAGTCCCGAAATAGATACATGAGTTACCTGTTTGGGACAAAAGGATCTTATTTTCCTTTTACGTTAAATGAAAATACCCATTCTATTTGTTCTGAATCTAAACATTCCAGTCTTAAAGAAAGTTCCTTTCCTCCTCAAACTCCATTCTTCCATTTCCTCATCTCTGAAATTTTAAGGACAATAGGGAAATAAGCCTGAACTTTAGTTTCAACATTTTCAAAATATATCATTAGGAAGCTCTTTTTGTTTCAAGAGGCGTGTTAGGATAAAAAGAGACTTTCTATGTCAGAAGGGTCTTCTGACTGCCGTATCTTCAGTGCAGCTAAAGACATTTAGTTCAAAATGTACAATTGTGATCTGAAGCTGAGATGAAACGAATCACAGGTGCAATTTCATTTTCTATGCTGTTTTTATGTTTTTTGACATTCTTTTAATGTAAGTCTGTAAATGGTTTTTGCGAGCACAGGGCAGTGAAAAACATCTTACAGGTGATTTTATTTCAAGAATCTTTCCCCCCACTCCCACCATGACTTTTTGATTCAGAGTGCCTTTCATTTGGCAGTATGTATGCACTGTACCAACTGGCAAAGCCCAAACAAACAGCAAAACCCTCCTAGCAAAACCTACCTTTTTTCACTTTCATGCTTTGGAACACGTTGATATAGGTCAAATCCCATTAAAGTGAACAGAAATTTGAGTGTGATGTTATTTGTCAAAACAGAATTTGACATATCTCTCTAATTAACCAATCTGGGATCAATGGAATTATTCTCTTTTGACTCAATGGATAGGAAATTAGTTCCAAATGCTTTTCAACATGTTGGGTGTTTTTTCCTGGGCTAACCCCACTCTTCAGAAGTTTTCCTTTAATTTCCTTCCAAAATTTCATTTTCAAATTACATGGCAAATTCAGATACCACCTACATGAGGACCATGAGAAATGCTCCAAGAAACAGCACCCAGTTAAGCTCATTTTCTACATTTCTGCTTGATATAAGCTGAGAAACTGATGATATGGAAGAAATGACCACTAAAACTTGACTTTTTATGACAACCTCATCACTATTCACATTTACTTTAGGAGAGACTAGGGGTTATAATGTTTCTGTACTTGAAGTTCTCAAATTTAATTTTGAGAGGTGGCTGGAGGTAGTGGAGTTGGCTGGGTTCACATTTTAGTCCAACACTAGATGGATTAGCTTGGGCCAAGTAACTGAACTCTCTGAGCCTTTGTTTCTTCATCAGCAAAATGGGTGTAATAATACCCATGTCACGGAGTTGGCATGAGATGAACTTTGATTGCATATAGAAAGTATCCAACCCTGTAGCTGGCATCTGGTAAGTGATCAATCAGCACTAGCTCTTCATCCCCCCCACCCCTTTCCTTGCCCTTCTTGGATGAGCTGGGACCCTGGGTGTTTTCCAAAGTGAAGGATGAGGATGCTGAGATGTGGACAGTTAAAAATCTTCCCTGTCCCCAGGTACCTGCCTGCCATATTCTCTACATTTCTTGATTTTAGGAATTAATTTTTGAGGAGAGAGTCAGGCCTTATAAATGGTAGTCCTCCACTCAAATACACAGGAATGTTAAAATGTTAGCTGGCATACATAAGTAGAAACAGTTACCATATGTCCTGGTTTACTCAGCATGGCCTCACTTTTGTTCTGGTCTGATTATTAATAGCACCCCCTTTTCACTCTCAAGTGTCCAAATTTGCTGATAAATTATGTGATCATCCATGTTTCGTGACAAAAGGTCCTTTTTTTCCCGTTCGCTGCTATATTTCTAGTGTTTAGCATAGAGCCTGATATGTGGTTGGTGCTCAATATATACTTTGTTGTATGAATGATGCTACATTTGTTTTCCTTTTTTAAAAAAGATTTATTTACTTATTAGAGAGAGAGAGAGAGAGAGGGAACGTGCGCATGCTCAAGTGTGGGGAGGGGCAGAGGGAGAGAATCTCCAGCAGACTCCCGGCTGAGCATAAAGCCTGATGAGGGACTTGATCCCATTACCCAGGAGGTCATGGCCTGAGCCAAAACCAAGAGTCCAATGCTTAACTGACTGAGCCACCCGGGTACCCCTACATTTATTTTCTTAATACATAATGCGATATTCCTGATTATAAAAGTAGGACAAATTACTTGGAAAATTTGGAAATTTCTGAAAAGTAGAAGAAAAAATAAAAAAACTACAACATGATTATTAATTGTTAATATCACAAGCTAGATTGCTTTATCACATAATTAACTGTTTCTTGGAAAACAGTGGGCTGTATCTCAAGAATATTTGCGATAAGGAGGGGTTGGCATATTAAACATGTCTGTCGCAATGTCTGCTTGCTCTGAGCCCCTTCTAAATGGGCAGGTCTAGATTGCTGTGTTTTATACTGTGGGACTCTGCCCTACTGGCTGGAGCTGGTTGTATAAGGGGTGGGCTTTGATCCAGGAATAGTCAAACCCGAGGCTGGCCAACCCATGACCTGGTGCAAAAGGATGAGCAGGGCTAATCGTATTCCCTCTTTTGAAGCTGAACTAGAAAATACTGCTAGCAGTGGAATCTGAAATAGAAGGAATCTATAAAGAGAAGCTGTGAGGTAAGGTAGGGTCATGAAGGGTCCTGGCCAGCTGAAGTTATGAAGAAACAAAAGCTATGAGGATGCAGAATCTTTGAAGTAGAGGAAAGTTTTGCAGAGTGGAGGGAGAGAGTAAACCAGCTGGTATAGACAGGAGAATGGAGCAAGACCCAGAGAGGGACAGAGGCACCATCAGAGACAGACTGCGGAGGCTCTGACAGAAGCAGAGAGACAGAGACAAGATGGTCCCTAACCTGTCATGGTTCTCCGAAGTTTCTCTGGGTATTTTTATGATAATTCACTCTCTCTTAGGGATGCCTGAGTGAGTCTCTGTTCTTTGTAATCCAAAGAATCTATTTGGAACAACTGGCTGGTTATAACAATGGGGTACATGCTGCATGTCAGGGATCACACTGGATCAGGGTGTTTGGTTATATCATAAGGATGCAGGGAATCTCAGAGATCTCAACCGAGGGAATTTATACCTCTTGGGAACTGGAAAATCGTCAAGACAGCTACTCTCCCCACTTCCTTTTTCTTCTGGGATCACATGTGCTCTTGCTTTTGCTACTCCCTGCATATCTTTGTTTGTCTTTCCATACCAGCTTCCTTCAAAACTCATCATTTCTGCTCCCCTGTCTGGCTTGCATCTGACACTGGGTGGTTGTAGCATTGACTCTGGTCCCAATTCTCTATGACTTTTATGGGATCTTGTGTCCAACACTATTTGACTAGCTGTAATCAGCTTATCTTTTATTTTAATTCTTGAGAGAGAGAGAGAATCAGATGGTTGCTGGTCAGCTGATGAATTGGCTGTGTTTGAGTCAGAGGTTCCACTGGTCCCATGAGCTGTGGCAAAGGTGTGTGAAGCTACATGAGCCCCTACTCCATCAACTGGGGTTGTGGACATCGGTTTTCTGATTGGCAGAGAAGGAGAGGGCAAATTGAGCAACATACAAGCTTACATACATCTTGGCCCTGCCCTGCCATTTAACATGATGTTTATTCCTAGTGCAAAACCACTGTTGGACTGCTCAGACCCCGGCCCTCATGACTCCTAGTTTCTAGGGAGGCTTTCTCATTTCTACCATTGCCTTAGCTCATAGGCTTTTTTTTTTTATTTTTTAAGATTTATTTATTTATTTGAGAGAGAGAGAGTGAGCAGGGGGAGGGCAAAGGGAGAAGGAAGAGAGAAAATCCTTAAGCAGAGTCCCCACTGAGCACGGAGTCTGTCACAGGACTCGATCCCAGGACCCTGAGATCATGACCTGAGCTGAAACCAAGAGCCGGATGCTCAACCGACTGAGCCACCCGGATGGCCCTAGCTCATCGCCTTTCTGATGCTTTTCCTGTCTGTTCTTGGAGGTGTTCATGGTTCCAGTTCTGCCAGTTTGCCTTCTTCCCAATTTTGCCACTGGGTTACCCCTTGAACTCACACCTCTGGCAGGCAATCTTAGCTCTTCCTCAGATCTGGCAGGGCTGTAAGAACCCACTCAGCAAGTGCAAAGGGAAGGCTGTCCTCTGCGTAGGCTCGGATGAAGAAATAGTTGAAAAAATGACACAGTCTGGAATACTGACAGATTCAGCACGACTTGCCCGAGGGCGCCAATCGTGTAAATTCTTCCCCCAGCAAGATGACAATCTCTTAGCAACTCAGAGCTTCTCTGGTTTCAGTTTAACAGCAACAGGGCAGCAGACCACAGGGGAACTCATTTCATCCCATGGAGTGTGTTCACCAAAGCCATCTCAGCCTAGCTGTCCGTTTGAATCAGCACACCCTGGTGAAGGATGATTTGGCCTTCTTTCCGACATGTCTCAGTGGGAGTGACAAGAGAGACGTGAGGATGCACAGCCTTAGGGAATTGTCCACGTGGCCAGCCGAGGCTCTGGGCCACACTCTGTCCACAGAGACCCATGTCATTTGTTGCAACTGCTCCTTCCAGGTCCAGGGTCTTGTTCATTCCTTCTTGGGGAGGGAGAACTTCGTGTTCATCACCTCTGTGATGTCTTTGCGTTTGCATTCTGTGCAATTTTCATCTGACACCACAGATTCTGTGGTTGTCGTCCCCTCAAGACTGTGTGGCCAGAACAGATTATATCTGACAAGTTGAAAGCTCCATGGAGCCATTTCCATGAAGGAGGAAAAAAAAAATCAGACCAAGAATTGAAGGCTTATATTTCTCATGGTGGGGGCGAGTTCTATTTTATTTAGAGAACAAAAGGAAAGCCTTGGACTCTGAAGAGAGGGAAAGATGTGGGGTATGGGTATGCATCTGTTTTTTTTTTTTTTTTCACAGCCCTGTCCCAGGTGGCTACACACTTGGTTTTTAGAACAATTGCTGACTCTCATACTTCCCTGTTTCTCAAGTAGTATTAGAAAATAATTAGCAACAACAGGAATTCTATAATTTTTTCTGCAGTCAGATCTTCTCAGTGGATGGGCCACTGCATTGGAGTAAGTCAGGCACTTTCTGAAGCTGGGTAACTCTTTCAGGCAACCGAGGGGCCATTTAGTAAATTAGTCCTTGGAATGGTACCCATGGAAGTTGTTGGCTAGGGTGAAATGTACCAAAATTCCTCCCTGGTGACCTGAAAGAGCTAATGAATGCTTAAAGGATTCTTAGAGAATTTTCTAAGTGACAAACAAAAAAGGCTCCCCAAGTATCAGTTCTACAGTATATACTATGTAGATGTAAGAGGCAGGCAGAGTTCTTGGTCACACAAGGGGGCTTCTGATCCTGGGACATTGCAGTAGCAATGATGATCCTAATGATAGGGTTCTGACAAGTATTTCCTCCTACAGAGCCCAGTGAGAAATATTTGGAATCACCTATGTAGTCGGCCAAATGGAGACCTGGTCTGCAAAAGCCTAATTGGAGTCCTGGTGGGGCGGGGTAGATACCAGTAGAGGGATTGTCTTTTAAGAACATAATCACTGGACGCCTGGGTGGCTCAGTTGGTTAAGCGACTGCCTTCGGCTCAGGTCATGATCCTGGAGTCACTGGATCGAGTCCCACATCGGGCTCCCTGCTCGGCAGGGAGTCTGCTTCTCCCTCTGACCCTCCCCCCTCTCATGTGCTCTCTCTCATTCTCTCTCTCTCAAATAAATAAATAAAATCTTAAAAAAAAAAAAAAAAAGAACATAATCACTATTTGGAGAACTAAGGGAAAGATTACAATTTCTAGGTTGGTGCAGAGGTAATTAGCAAGCTATGACAGTCATCTTTTTCAATTCCTCTGTTTATTGTAGAAATTAAGTATCTGATATTAGTATTAGATAAACTGGACAAGAGACTGCTAGATACCTACCCAATATCCCCTATCTCTCTTTTTTTTTTTTAACATATGGAATCCTGATTTTATTAAAGAACATCATGCTTAGCTAAAATAGGCTAGATTTCATAGCCTGCCCAGAAGATGGGAAGGATATGTGACTAAATTTTGGCCAGTAGATATAAGGAGAGTTTATTAGGTGGGTTTTCTGGTAAAGTTACATAACAAAATGGCAATGGCTCACCTGGTATGCTTTCTTTGTTCCTTGTCTTTTTCTTTCTTCTTACCTGGAATGAGGAAATGCTGGCTGGAGTTCCAGTAGCCACATTGTGAATGTGAGGCAGCCTTAAAGAAGGAAGCCACAAGCCAAAGATGGCAGAAAAGAGGGATAGAAGGTCCATGATGAGGTTGCAGAGCCACCATACCACACCCCAATTTGTTTAAGCCTTGTTTTTCAGGTCCCTGCTACTCATAGTTGAGCATATTTTCTAACTGATACAATATGCAAAGCTGGAATCCCACATCTTCTACTCTTAAATAGAAGTTATTCTGTTCACACAGCAGGAACATCAATGGGGAATAAGATTTTAAAACCCAGCCAGCCCATCCATATGGATGGGCACCATATGGTCTTCCCTTGTTGCCAAGGCCAGTGTAACAGATACAGGGAAGGATGGAAGTATAAAGTCAATAATGACATCCAGAATGCATGAAATGGAGACAACCTGAATAACCTTGAGATACTACAGTGGTATTGATTCTGAAGTATTAAAAAGAAAAATACTTTAGAGTGCATACCAACAATATTTTATGAAGTCTATAGAGCAACTCTCTCACCTTTTTAAAACCATCATATAAGTCAGCTACCTTTATTATTCTTTATCTGCATTATTCATCAAATCCACTATATTGTAGACTGCTTTGGTCAAATTAGGTCCATTTTTATCCTTAATATATGTTGGTTTTGCATGTATATAACTCAGAGATGTGTGAGAGCTGAGTACATTGTTTCTCTATTTCCTACCCCCCCGCATAGTATCAACCTCCTTCTGCAAAACATAACCCTGGTCATTTGCTTTCGTATTCTGCTTCCAGAAGCCTCCACACTGCCTAGTAATGGCCTTCATTTATTGGACATACAAGGCATCACACTCTGTCAGTTAGGTATTGCTAACCTCATTTCACAGATGAGGAGGTTAGGGTTCAGAGAAATTCTGAAACTTACTAAAGATTACACAGGTGCTAATGAACGATAGAGCTAGGATTTAAACACAGTCTGTGTAACCAAAAATGCATTATTTTAACCACTCTTTATTCACTCAACAGATATTTGTTGAGCACTCCCTATGTGCTAGTATTATTCCAGGCCCAGGGGATGAAAAAAGTGAAGAAAAATTGCAAAAATTTTCTGCCCTTCTGAAGATTTTTTTCTTTTCTTTTCTTTTTAAGATTCTAGTGGAAGGGGCGCCTGGTGGCTCAGTCATTAAGCGTCTGCCTTCAGCTCAGGTTGTGATCCCAGGGTCCTGGGATTGAGCCCCACGTCGGGCTCCCTGCTCAGTGGGAAGCCTGCTTCTCCCTCTCCCACTCCCCCTGCTTGTGTTCCCTCTCTCACTGTGTCTCTCTCTGTCAAATAAATAAATATTAAAAAAAAAGATTCTAGTGGGAGAATTAAAATGATAAACATGATAAGTAAGTAAATTATGTAAGTGGGCTATGTATGATAAGTAGGAAGGTGATGGAACAGGCACACAGTAGGGCAAGTGGAGGACAAGATGGCGGTATTCAGTATTGTCATCAGGAAAGGCCTCTCTGACAAGGTGGCACTTGAACTGAAACTTGAAGGAAGTGATAGTGTGAGCTATGTGGATATCTGCTGAGAGGAGAGCATTTATGACCAAAGGAAGAGCTGGTGCAAAGGCTCCGGGGTGGAGCATGATTGGCAGGTTTGAGAAACAGTTAGGAGGCTGGAGTAGAGTGTATGTGCGTGGAGGATAGTAATTGGAAATGAGGCCTGAGAAGGAATGGAAGGCAGATCATATAAGGTCTTATAGACCATTGTGAAGACTTTGGTTTTTAGTTTGAGGGAAATAGGGGGCCGTTTGTGTTGACAGGTGATGTGACTGACATGTTGCAAAGGACCACTCTGGCTATGTTGAGAACAGCCTGGACAGAGGTACGGAGGCCGGGAGTCCAATTAGGAGGCTTATGCACTATGTTCTACTTTATAGGTGATTAGAGAATACTGTCAGAAGAGGGACTTCTGTTGCCCTTTTCATCATTTTTGATTAAAGAGGGTGAGTAACAGGAAGGTGAGGTTAGTAGCCAACAGTGGCCTCGGCCTTGGCGAGTGGACTGGGGGTGGAATCAGCATCATCCCTGTTCGTTTTCCCCTCATGGGAGAACAGGTAGGCTGAGACAGGCACTATTGGGATGGACATCTTCAAAAATCCTATAAAGGAAACTTTCCTGGGACCAAAGTTCTGAGCATTTATTTTTCTTTAAATTTTTATTTATTAATTTCATTAATTTAACAAGAATTTGTGCAGCCATTGTATGGTTTAAATTAGTGGTGGAAACAACAATAATCATTAAGCATCATAAATATGCAAATTATATAATGTGTTAGATTGTGACAAGAGTTATAGAAAATTGTAGGATAAGGTAGGTGGGAATTCCAAGGGCAAGGTGGGAGGCAGGTTGCAGTATTAATAGGGTGGTCAAGGTAGGCCTCACTGAGAAGGTATTTTGGTTTGGTGGCCAACAGCCCTTCGTAATTCTAAAATGTCATGAACTAGAGACACTGTGTCATCACTTCACCTTTTATGCCATACCTCCTTACTGGTAAAGAAGATAAGTCAGCTGACATCAGTTCCTTCTCTCCAAATGGGCTAAGAGAGCTGCTGATGCTCAGCTCTTATGTTCTTTACTACCATCATCTCAATCCTGCTGACTCCTTTGACCTTTGAGGGGAAATTCTTCTTACAAAATGTGAGCAATCCCATTCCAGCCAGATTGGTTTTCTGGGAAAACCACTGCTTCTTGTCATTCATATATATATTTTCAGTGTCATTGAAAGGACTTCTGAGATTGGGTCTGCTTTGGCTGGGCCTGAACTATAGGATGGTAAAATATGATACAGATAATAAAAACATCCGCTGACCAATCTGTCCTTCTCTATTTTCCCTCTGTTCATAAATTCCTGAAAATGAAGCGGTTGATCACATTGTCAAATAGTTCTTTAAATTTGGTCTTAAAGATGATAGAGAAAGAGGAAATCTGCAGTGTCATGGTTGAATCAGCTGTGTAATGGTCATTACTGATTAATTAGTCATTTTTGGTCTGAAGGGAGTAATTTCATAGTTTTGAACAGATGTCGTGACCAAAGCACTAACTCTAGGTAATACTTACAATAATAATCTAATGTAAAAGTCTGGAGGAGTCTAATTGAGAACTTTTTTGTAGTGTATTCCATAGAATATCAGTCCCACTTGTCCTCAAAGAAAAAAAAAATGTATTCAGTGTAAAATAAGTTTGGCAAATGCTACAGGCTATAGTCTTCTCTTGGAGATTCTTGATGTACACTGGTCTTTTAATAGCTTTGAGAACCCATCAACTGAATCCTACAGAACTACCAATTTACAGGATGTACTCTGGGAAAAGCTGATGTGGCTGATGTTAAATTTCTTAGAATAATGAACAGAATTGCTTATTAGCAGAATGGGCTTCAGGGTGAACTACACATTTGAACTTATTTTAATTCCTGATCTTTATTGTGATTATAGTGCTAAAAGTTTCTCTATATTCTTCTGAATCTGCACCTTAAGAAGCCTTCTTAGGCTCATGTTAATTTAATTTGGGGTTTGACATAAAGTCATAAAAGAGACGGGGTCCCAGTGGTCACCAAATTTACAAAGCTACTTGTGGCAAAGCATTACTGACATTTAAACAAACCAGGAATATGGCTTCATGTAGCTTCTAATTTGTGACCTTGCTCTAATAATCACATCAAGAAACTGCTGTGGGGCGCCTGGGTGGCTCAGTTGGTTAAGCATCAGACTCATTTCGGCTCAGGTCATGATCTCAGGGTCGTGAGATCGAGCCCCTGCATCGGGCTTCGTGCTGTGCATGGAGCCTGCTCAGGATTCTCTCTCTCTCTCCCTCTCCCCTTACCCCTCCCTCCCCTAAAAGAAAAAAAGAGAGAAATTGCTGTGATAACATTTACCTCCCCGAATAAAAATAAAAACAGTGTCTCAAATACGGACAATTTGTTGTACAATTTGGGTTTTAAAAAATATTGTCCACAACACTAAAACATTTTTAAGACTTAAAATGAATACTCTTAGCTTTCTAAAACCTCTCAAGATTTTTCAAGTACAAATCATAAGGGCACCTGAGGTGGCAATTGATTTTGGCAGTGTTAAATTGTCAAAATTAGTTTAAATGCCACTTTTTAAGTGTCTGTCTCTTAAGCATATTCTCCATCCCATATACAAAATGAAATTGAAATGCAAGCTTCTTTCACTGAAATGCTCTTAAGAGAGTTCTCTAGAAAATTTCTTTTCATAAATGATCATGTCCTTTAAAGTTCTCTGTTACAAAAATAAATAAATATAGTTCTCTGTTACAGTGGACATTCTATTCCTCTCTTTCCTTGTTGAAAATACAAAAATCAGTTTTTGTAACCTTGAACCCAAACTTGTTTTTCAGGTGAGAATAGCTTTTTCATTCTTTGTCATACTGTTTAGTTGTTCAAGTCAATGAATAACTTATCTGGAATTTTTTTTCTTAAGTGAGAGTTGCTTTTTCTCTTCAATGAAGAGACAGGACCAATATTGCCTTGGGAAACAAATAGTATACTGAAGTGACCCTTTCCTCATTTTTATGAGAAATATTAGCATGGTCATTGTGGTGTATCCTCTGACTGTGTACCATATATTTTGGTACCCATCCTTGTGGTAGCTCTTCCTGTGGGAGGATTATACATTTTCTTTCCTGTTGAGGCAAACTTGGTCATGTGACATGCTCCGGCCAATAAAACAAGAGTGCAGGTGTTGTGTGGCACTTCTAACAGAAGCTTATAGGGCCATCTCATGGTTTACTATATCTTTATTTTCTCCCTGCTATAGAGATTTGTGCTGTTCCAGATTTTCTGTCATTCTAGGTCCTAGAGGGAAGTTGATGTGGGGGCAGATCCATGGCCTACCAACAATGGGTGTGTACCACAAGAGAAAAATAAACCTTTGTTTTTCTTGAGATTTTGGAATTGTTATTGCTCATAACCCATTATATTTTGACTAATACAAACACCTTTTTCATTGGATTCTTTCCAAATTTCTTTTTTTTTAAACTTGATATAAGAGCAGAGAATTCAGCCAAACCATCATCTATCACTTAATCAATATTAAACAATTAGAAGACACTGTCAATGAGTTGATACGAAGCTAAATTTCGACATCAACAATGTAAACTGTAGAATCTTTAACCATGGTAATATAGCTAATAACTGCTATTTAGTTTTAAGTAATGAAGCAAATAAAAATATAGACCACACTGCAATGCTGCTGTTTAATGGACCAATTACAACGATTCTTGAGTTGAGGATGGTATTTAATCTAAACATTTTCTATTCAGACCTTAAAAGCTGTCTTTGTGAGTTGCAGTTTAGTCTCTCAAAAGAACCAAATAAAAAAAGCAAAATTGTTTTTAGCAACTTGTGTTTGAGTAAAAATGATTCTTTGAGGCAACACTGGTTAGTTAGTGCAATGCATTCTCAGAACACCAAATGCACATTTTTTTTTTTCCTCAGGTGAGAGTAGACTCTGCAGTTGAACTTCCAAGTTAATTCCTTGGGGATAGGGCAACACTGATCCTGATAATTATTAATTCACAAATTAAATCCTTATTATTTAAGGATCTGCCTCCTCCCAATGCAGGAAATGTAAAAGGGATATTTGAGAAAAGTTTTTAGGTGACTGTAAGAGATGCTACTTTTGAGAGCATTTAGGACTTTCAATTCTTAGGGCAAATGTATATTTTTATTTTTGATTTGCAAAGTATATAAATTGCTAAGCTAATATATCTACAATTGATGGAGAATTTCAGAGTTTGAGTCACTCTCAGAAACAAATATTAATCTTGGAGACTAAGTAGTACAATTAATTGTGTGAACTGCCTCACAAGTAGGTAAAGAGAAAACATCTTTCTTCAGTTCTGGACCAAAACCATTGTCTTTCAATTTCTAGAAAAATACTAATATCTTCTAATGGGAGGAAGAAAATATTTAAAAAATACCTTTACAACAGTTTATATTAATCACACGAGAAGGATATAATCTTATTGTCAGAAGCTTTAGGAAAAAGAAATTTTAATTACCTTTCCTCTACTCATAACCCAAACACAACTATGGCATAATCTTTTCTCCTTTAAGCTAGTTGGTTTATTTCCCCTCTATCATTTTCCTGAAAAAAAGCAAGAATCTTAGAATGTTTGAACTTTTCTTTGAACTCGCCCCATCTTTCATGTTATCATTCTCATATTTTAGCCCTACTGTGTTTTTAGACAACCCTTATGATTATTATTTTGCAAAGTCTGTATTTAGATTTGCAAATGAGAACCAAATTCTTTTTTTTCTTGCACTCCAATCCATTTTTGCTCTTTTGCTGTTTTGCTCAAGTTTAGCTTTTAGTGGTTCTTTTAGTAGAGAGGGAGGGTCTATGAGTAGCAAAATCCTTTATTCTTTATATGTCTAAAAATGTCTTCATTTTACTCTCATTCTTTTAGAAATTTTCTTTTTCTTTTTTTTTTAAGATTTTATTTATTTATTAGACAGAGAGAGAGAGGGAACACAAGCAGGGGCAGTGGGAGAGGGAGAAACAGGCTTCCTGCTGAGCAGGGAGCCAGATGCGGGGCTCGATCCCAGGACCCTGGGATCATGACCTGAGCTGAAGGCAGACGCTTAATGACTGAGCCACCCAGGCACCCCAGCTCTCATTCTTTTTATGTTAGTTTCACTGGGTAGAGAATTCTTGGTTGACAGTTATTTTACTCAGAACATTGAATATGTTTTTCCTTTGTTTTCTGGAATCTGTTTCTGCTGATGATAACCCTATGTCAGTCTGATTGTTGATTTGCAGATAGTTCTTTTTCCCAGGTAGCTTTAAACATTGTCTCTATTTTTGATTCTTTGAAGTTTCACTATGATGCATAATTTAAAAAAGATCATGCTAAGAACTCATTATGTCCTTTAATCCCCCTCACTCGTGTGCTCTCTCTCTCTCTCTCTCTCTCTCTCTGTCAAATAAATAAATAAAATCTTTAAAAAAATAAAATCTCAGGGGCGCCTGGGTGGCTCAGTCGTTAAGTGTCTGCCTTTGACTCAGGTCATGATCCCAGAGTCCTGGGATCGAGCCCCGCATCGGGATCCCTGCTTGGCGGGAAGCCTGCTTCTCCCTCTCCCACTCCCCCTGCTTGTGTTCCCTCTCTCGCTGTGTCTCTCTCTGTCAAATAAATAAATAAAATCTTTAAAAAAAAAAATCTCATAACTCATGCTTTTATTCATTTCTGGAAACATCTTTACCATTATCTCTTTGAATATTGCTTCTTTCCCATTAACTTTTTCCTCTTCCTGAAACCCCTTATATGTGTACTAAAGCTTCTTATTTTGTTTTTTGTATTTTATAACTATTTTTTTCCCCATATTCTGGATGATTGCCTTAGTTTTTTACCTTCCAGCTCATTAATTTCTTTGTCAGTTAGGACTACTGCTTAAGGCATCCATTGATTATTTTAATGAGTATGGGTTTTATTTCTAGAAAATTTTTTTCTTTCTTAAGTCTACCTGTTCTTTTTTCATAGCATCTTGGCCTTTTAATACTTGTCTTTCTTTTACCTTGTAAAACATTACTAACATATTTATTTTAAAGATCTCACTTTTTAAAAAGATTTTATTTATTTGAGAGAGAGCACACAACGTGCGAGAGAGAGAGAGAGAGCACAGCAGGGGGAGTAGCAGAGGGAGAGGGAGAAGCAGGCTCCCGCTGAGCAGGGAGCCAGATGTGGGGCTCGATTCCAGGACCCTGGGGTCATGACCTGAGCTGTAGGCAGACATCGAACTGACTGAGCCACCTAGGCACCCCTAAAGGTCTCATTTTTGATTGCTCTATTATCTCAATTCTTGCCAACTATAAATCTTCCTATTTATTGTATTTGCTTTCTCTCTCAGGGCTATGGATTTCCACATGTTTTACAATTTTGTATTATGAGCTCATCTTCAATTAAATTTGTCTCCTAAGGGAGCCTTATTTGTACTTTGAGTTGAGGAGACACCTCTATGGGGTCTTTCATCCAAGTCTTTGCTAGGGCTCTGTTTTTCAGTGGTTCTGGGCTAGTTTATATGTGTTTTTTGGCTACAAATTTTTATATCACTTAAATAATGTCTAAATTCAGGTCTGACACCCAATACTTTTAGGTCAGAAAAATGTGGAATTAAGCCATAGAGTTGCTGTTAAGAGTGTTTGGTGCCCAAGAAACGATAGGTATTGGTGAGGATGTGGAGAAAGGGGAACCCTCTTGCACTGTTGGTGGGAATGCAGACTGGAACAGCCACTTTGAAAAGCAGTGTGGAGGTTCCTCAAAGTTAAGAATAGAACTCCCCTATGATACCAGCAATTGCATTACTTGGTATTTACCCAATGAATACAAAAATACTAATTCAAAGGGATACATGTGCACTTATGTTTATAGCAGCTTTATCTACAATAGCCACATTATGGAAACAGCCCAGGTGTCCATCAACTGATGAATGGATAAGGAAGTTGTGGTATATATACACAATGGAATATTACTCAGCTGTGAAAAAGAATGAAATTTTGCCCTTTGCAATGACATGGATGGAGCCAGAAAGTATAATGCTAAGCAGTATAAGTCAGTAAAATACAATTATCATATGATTTCACTCATAAGTGGAATTTAAAGCAAAACAAATGAGAAAAGGGGGAAAAAAGAGTGAAAGTCAAACCAAGAAATAGACTCTTAATTATAGAGAACAAACTAATGGTTACCAGAAAGGAGGTGGGTGGGGGGATGGGTTAAATAGGTGATGGGGATTAAGGAGTGCACTTGTGATGAGCATTGGGTGTTGTATGGAAGTGTCGAATCATTATATTCTACACCTGAAACTAATATAACAGTGTATGTTAACTAACTGGAATTAAAAAAAAAAAACTTAAAAAAAAGTGAGATCAGCAATTAAAAAGAAAAGAGTGTTTGGTGCCAACAGGAGTTTCAAAACTTCTCTTTGGAAAGTAGTAGAGCCTGTTAAGGAAACTATATTAAAGTTGCATTTGCAATTTACGCAGGAAACACAATGCTTTTACTAGATTTGCATGTTTATCTGGAATAGCTTGGGGATAGGCTGATGGAAATCTGGTTTGGCCTTCACATTGTACTAAATGTAAGAATGGTGGTTTTACTTATTATATGTGTTTATTTGGAGTAGATTGAAAAGTGCTGACAGAGAAAATGGTGAAGTGAAAATCATCTTAAGCCTCCCCCTGTCATTGCAGCTAGATATCCAGTCTGGAATAATATAAAGACACCTATCAGCTCTTGGAGAGGTGATGGGAGGCAACTCTTGATAAATATATCTTTTAAAACCCATGCATCTGGATTAAAATTTAAAAGTGTTAAATGATGTTTAGGTTTATTGTGAATTACAACACAGTTGACCTAATCAAGTGTGAGGTGTCAGATTGCTTAAGATTGCAGAAAATAAGCAAATCAATCAAAATATTTATCTCCTAATTTAGTTTGATATGACCTTGAGCTATAGCCTCATGTACAACCAAGAGGAAGACATTTAAATTGAAAACTAAAGAAGATTTTTATCAACTTGAACTGAAAAGGTTCTGATTATAGTCTTTCCCTGACCAGTGGTATGTCTAAGTGCAAACCTTAGGGAGTCCAGAGCTGTAACAAATTAAGAGGAGAATGCTGCTATTCCTGTGGCAGTGTCTGGAGAGGGTCCAACAATACTAAGTCCAGGAAGACTTTGTCTTGATGTATGGCCTGAAAGTCAGTAAGATTAAATAAAGAAATATGGGACCTCCGTACTGATGGTTTCTGAATTAGCCTTAGAAGAAACCAAGTAGCCTGGCTTGAGTTTAGGAAAGGGAAGTCACCGCAGTTGGTGCCACATCTGCCTAAGTTTTTGAAAGTAAGGAATTCTTCCTAAGGTTGTGTGAAGGTAAACTCCACTGCTAACCTGGTCAAAGTGCGTGGGTGGGAGATTGAGTACTAGTGATGTGTAATACTCAGTACTTAATACTCTCAAGGTCTAGTGGCAGGAGCATCGATAAGAGTTTCTTTCTTTCTTTCTTTCTTTCTTTCTTTCTTTCTTTCTTTCTTTCTTTCTTTCTTTCTTTCTTTCTTTCAATAAAAAGGATATATTATTAGAACAGGGATGGGGAGTGGAGACAGCATGTCATTGTGGTTATGTATATGTGCAAGGTCATTGGAGGTAGATAGCTTGGCTTCCAGGCCTGCCCTGTCCCTTCCTAGAGATGAGTGATGATGACAAGTTGCCTAACGTCTCTATCATTTTCCTCATCTGTAAGATGGGTAAGTTTGAGTTGGTATAGGAAGAGAGAGTCTTTACTAGTGTGCTGTGCTTCCCCATTGGAGTCTATGGTGTTTCTATGGGAAATTGTTGCTGAAAAATAGGGATTTTAAGTTATAAGAGGTTCTTAGGAATGCCTCTCTCACATATAACTGAAATCCTTTCTATGCTTATGTGAATTTTTCTGGGGAGGGGCCCAGCAACCATAGCTTCCTTTGGATTTTTAAAATTATTCAAAATCCCCTAAAGGTAAATAACCACTGCCCTAAAATTTCTACAAGAGGACAGGACAGTCCTGATTTGTGTACTATACCATGGAGTACAAAACATGTTGGGGATGGAGATGAGGTTTTCAGTTTAATAAGATGAATGTTGGAGCACACTGGAATATTGGAGCAAGTCTCAGAGCAGATGGGGGCAGAGGTATTTCCCACAGCAATCAGAGAGTTCTCCCTAAAATACACACACACCCATAAAGACTTCTATTGGGACCATGTGTGAATTAACCTTTAGGAACTTCCTAATTTGTAGGGAGGATTTGATTAGAGTGGTGGTCCCCCTAATTCTGTGGGTATTTAGGGGTTAAACCAAAGAGAGAACTGCTGGCTTTTAATTTCTACTTTAATTTGGCTGTAACTTCATGCCCATGGTCAAGATATTTAATTATCTACTCCTATGTGTCCTCAACTGGAGCATCTGATTCTCAATGACTTCTTAGTTTTGTAGTATTACAAAGACTTGTAGTTTAATCAGCAAGTGAGATGGTTACATAGGTTAATCATAGTCTCTTAGAATTTGCTATTTGTTTTTTCTTTGTTCTTTGAGAAACTCAAAATTAGTGAGGGACACCCTCTAGGTAATGTCAACATTCTCCACTCAAACTGGAAATGTCAGCTGAGATTTAGAGATTACTTAGAAAAAGGTGGTAAAGTACACTGGGCCCTTCGGCTGGACCAGAGGAATCTTAATGCAATGCAAATATGTGTTCAAGGTGGCAGAATTGTGGTCCTGGTCAAGGTAGTTTTATCTAGTCTCCTTAGCCAGCTGTGTTGTTTTCTACTTCCTGACAGAGACTGTAAAATTGTCTGAATGGGCCCCTCATATTCCTCTGCTCAATGCATTCTTATCTCTTGACCTCTTCTTTTGCATATAATATAATGTTTTATTTCTTGGGTTGGCTCTGCCTGTTTACCTCCAGATTGTACCTATTTTTTTTCTTTTTTAAAAAATTTTTATTGTTATGTTAATCACCATACATTACATCATTAGTTTTTGATGTAGTGTTCCATGATTCATTGTTTGTGCATAACACCCAGTGCTCCATGCAGAACGTGCCCTCTTTAATACCCATCACCAGGCTAACCCATCCTCCCACCCCCTTCCCCTCTAGAACCCTCAGTTTGTTTTTCAGAGTCCATCATCTCTCATGGTTCGTCTCCCCCTCCGATTTCCCCCCCTTCATTCTTCCCCTCCTGCTATCTTCTTCTTCTTCTTTTTTTTTTCTTAACATATAATGTATTATTTGTTTCAAAGGTACAGATCTGTGATTCAACAGTCTTGCACAATTTACAGCGCTCACCATAGCACATACCCTCCCTAGTGTCTATCACCCAGCCATCCCATCCCTCCCCAAATTCTACCTATTTTTAAAGTCTCTCCTTGGAAAGCCTTCATTGACTAATCCAGTCTCTATTCTCCCTTTTCATCATGTGTATAATACTTCATTTGTTTCCTCTTGTCTTTCTCTTTGAATTATAAGCATTTCAAGGATGGGATGGTGGCAGAAACTGGCTAACCATTTACCAAATCCATTCCCTTCCTCTTGGGCATATAGCTAGACCATATTCTCAGCTTTCCTTGCCTTGCAGTTAGATGTGGACTGAGTTCTAGCAAAGGAATATAGGCAGAAGGGATGAACGTTACATCTAGTCTGACTTATTAAAACATCCTACACATGGTCTTCCATGCTCTTTCCCCATTTGCTGGCTGAATGCAGAGGATTGTGAGATTCTAGGAGAGGATGGACCTGTAATATGGAAGAAGCCTCGGTCTCTGAAGTATTATACGGAAGTATTCCATCAACCAGAAAGAATCACATTATACTGTTAGATGGTAAGCAACCGATTTACCATGTAACTTACTAAGTTATCCTATCCACTTGGATTTTGGGACTTACCTGTTGCAGCAGCTAGTATTACCCTAACAAATCATATTATATTTCTTTGTTTCCTTCATAGTACCTAGAATAATGTAGAGAGAGGCTCAATTTCTGGCTGCCTCACACACACAAAAATGGTAGTTTACTGATCATCACATTCCACAGCAAGGAAAGGAAGGGTGCTCTCTCTGTTCAGGTCTAGAGAGCTGGAAGTAAGAAGGGATGTGTTAGCAGTGGATGGTCCAGTCTGAATGTACACAGGATGGATAAAACACATAGATTTGGTCTTCTTCCTTGATCAATAGCATCAAATAAACAAACAGTATTGTTATTGATTATTATATTAAGTAAATATCAGGAAAGGTATTAGTATTGATTATTACATTAGATAAATGTGCAGAGTGGTGGCATTATTGATTTTTATATTCAACAAATATGGGGATGGACAAAACTCATACTCTAGCCAGGCTATCTTAAAATGACTTATGGTTTTGAGTACAATTCTGGGACAGGGAGTTATTTTATGATGAATGATTTAGAAAATCTGAGAACTTTCCTGATCAAATTTCCATTAAAAATAAAAGCAATTAGGGACACATATGTATCTGACTATAAACCAGGCATAGAGATGGCAGCATCGTTGTCAGCAACAAAGACCCATGGGATCTATCAAATACCAAATGTTGAACAGAGCCCCTTTAAGATGTGGGACCAATTAAAGAAATCAAGCTGAGAGACAGAACGCAATTGCAAAGGGCAGGAACATTTTAATTATGTGTAAAATGTAAGCAAGGTTATCTACAATTGGAGGCCCACAGTTTTGTACTTCTTAGGTTGAAAAACAGTAGCTAGGTATGGTGGGGGAAGAAATCCCTTATCTATACATGCTGTGGGTAAAAGGGAAGCATCAAAAGGTATTATTCAGTATTTGGCTGTGGGACAGGATGACATAGTTGCTATTTAAACTTGTCTTTTTGAAAATTCAGGAAAATAAAATTATTGGTTTTAACCAATATATTCTTCAATGTTAGATTAAAAGGACCTATAGAAAAACTGAAGGAGAGCTAGGGAAAGGGGGAGCAGTATTTGGGGTAATGCACTGGGAATCCCAATGCACAGGTTGAGAAGAATCTGTGGAATGTGTTCTGCAGGGAGGGAGACACAAAAGAAAGACAGTTCACATGCCCAACATTGGCAAGAGTTGGAGACATGATTGAGGCTTAAATATGGACAGCTAGTAGGGCGAGTATCACATTATATTATGATTTGGGGGGAGTAGTTCATTTCTTCCACAAGGTTATGAGTTCTTTGATCCAGGACAATGTCCATTTAGCCTTGGGTCCTGTAGTAGACATTTGTGGGTTTTGCCTGCCCAGCTTTTGTTCACCCTGGCTTCTGGTATTGTAATCTATATCTTGGAGAATCATTCCTCTCTCCAGCTCAGTCCACTTGGTTCAGGTAGGTTGACTGGATCCCTGACCTCCCAGTATAGGATGTGACCCAGGCCTGGTCAGCTGCAACAATAGTTCACCTGGTCCGAGTGTTTGTTCTAGGAACAAAAGTGTGACTAAAGCTGTTTCAGCAATTTTAGGACATTTGTTGGAACTACTGAGGAGGGAGAAACTTTTTTTCTTTTTTTCTGGACTTGAAGTTGGGAGGATATAAGCCACATGAAGCTTCCTTCCACAGACTGAAGACAATAAACAAAAAGTAGAATTGGGATCTGGGGTCAGAGAGGAAGAGGGAAAGAGAAAGAGAGAGAGAAAGAGAAAGAGAGGGAAAGAGGGGGAGGGAGGGAGAGAAAAGAGAGGAAAGAGATAGATAGACTTAGGTCTATTATATGAGCACTTGGACTAGCCCATACTTGAAGCCAAACTCCTGGACTTTTCAGTTATGCAAATAGAGAAATCTCTTTTGTTTAAGTCATTTTGAGCTTTTTGAGTTGACTTTCTGTTCTTCTTAACCAAAAGCACCCTAACTAATGTAGATCCCCTACACAAGCATAGTCCTAGAACATGATGCTTATTCAACATTTGTTGGCTGACTGAGTACATGAATATATGAATAAATTTCACCTGCCAAGGTTCATGCTAATTAATGGTTGATCCAGGATGAAAAGCCACATTGGCTGGCACCTAAATTATGACTGGTGCCACGACACTACCCGATCTCTCCTTTCTTGTCCCATAGCACCATGTGCATATTGCTATCATAGCACTTACTGCATTATATTCAAATTGTTTGCTTATCTTTGCCACTAGACTGAGCTCTTTGAGGTTAGAAATGGAGGTTTTTACCTCTGTATTCCTGGGCCCTACCAAACAGAGGCTCAGTGAATGGCGGATGGATTGCTTTCCTGTCCAGCTGGAGTGAAACAGCCTCAGGTCTCATTTCTAGCTGAGGCCTCTGCACTTGCTGTTGCCTTGCCTAGAGTACTCTATCCCAACTGCATTTGACTGATTCTTGTCATTTCGGTCTCAGCTCAGGTCTTTGGTGACTACCCACTTCTAATGTTGCTCCATCAGCCAGTGTCTTCACATTGTCATATGGAATTTTCTTCATAGCCCTTCCTGCTTTGAAATTTTCTAGTGTATTCAATGTTTGCTGTCCCTCTTCCATGACAGTAGGGGTCTTATCTGACTTGCTCATCGCTATACGTCCAGCACACGCAGTAGTGCCAGAATAGTATGGAGGAGGCATTCCTAAGTATTTGTGGGATGGACAAACCAGGTACCTATCCTTAGAAGAGAAGATGACTCTGAATCAGAGTAAATTAAAAGAGAAGCTTAAAAACATACCTAAAACCTTTCTGTAGCTAATGTTGCTTCAAATGCAAGAACACTGCAGAAGAGTTAAGCTGACAATGTGTTATGAACAATAGCCAAGGTCTTCTGGCTCTGAAATTCTTGCTTATGTTATTGCCTATTTCATATATTTCTCTCAGTAATACTTGGAAGAATAATATTCAGGAGAAAAATAAATTTTTTTGGCCACTCACATAAAGCCCTTCACCACCCCAGCAAATCCTCTGCTGGGGCTGTGGGCAGTCTGACCCAAATGAGAAGCAGGTGGTGAATTAATAGTGTGATTTGCATTTTTGAGAGGGTGTATGTGCAGAGTTTTGCTTATACTGATTGAGAGTTCTTTATAGTCAAATTTGCTTATATTTAAAGAAATAAAAGCCAAGATATTGGCCCGCTTTTGTCATGGTTGTCGTATAATCCACTGTAAAAATCACAATATAACTTCATTTTTCCTTTGGTTTAAGGCCACTAAAGAATCCAGCTCTAAGTCTGAGGAAACAAATCTACTTTTTAAGCGTACCTGCATGCATGGAAATGGGCTATGGTGGTGGCTTATCCTTTTACATAATAAATTAGAGAGTTCTCTCTTTCAGTGCAATAGATGTATAGATGAATATACGAAGACGAGTCATATGGATACATGGAATCAATGGAAGCCTGGTTAGAGATGACAAAGAGCTTCATGCTCCAGTGCTTTGCAGCCTAATTCAATAAAACAAAATGAAAGGCAAATGCTTGAGGAGCTAAAGAGAGGATCTTTATGAAAATATTAAAACTTCTGGACAAAGAAAGTCACTGATTCTCCTTTGAGTTTGTTCCTCACATCGCAATATAACGAATGGGCCTCTTTTGAGGGGGAAGGAGCTTTATGATTTTTTTAATAAAGCAACCGAAAGGAACCATTTTGAGTGTAGAAACCTACTCTTTGGTCTTTAACTGAAAAGCTGAACACCCTGAAATAAAACTAGATTCTTCCCCCCTATCAATTTGCAAAACTAAAGTATAACCCAAACTGAAATGGCAACAGTGTGAAAAGCTATTTATGTGTCTGCAACCGTCTCTGATTCTATCAATTTGTTTTCCAGTCTTTGTTGTGATTCTGTGTTTCTCATGGATCTCCAGAGAGTTTCAGGCTTGAGGAGAGAATATCAATAGCCCGCATGTCCTCTAGGATGTTTCCCTGCCACTATCACAATGTTTCTGCGGATCAGATCTTCTATTTCTTTTAATGACTGTAGTAGAACAACAAAAATTATTCATTTTGGGAAACATGAAAATCAACAAAGCAATAACATCTAAGTAAGGGTATAATTTTGCTCCCTTTTTGTGCAGTAAGCTCAAAGGCAAAAAGTAAGGATCAATTGGTGGCTTTTCAGGTATTTCATAAATCCATAATTATATCACATGCATTTAAAAACTGAAGCAAAGAGCTAAATAAATTCAACAGAACTTGTAAAGTAGATGTGGCCCACTGCAGTGAAAGAAATACTGGATTTTCTAACTGGGTCTGGATGGTCTGGTTTCTGATCGGAGTCCCATCAGGAGATGGGTGGGTCACCTCTCATAAAGTCCCTAATTCCTCTGAACTCTATTTTTATCTCCATGAAATGGGAATAACAATATTTGCTTTTCTCACCTCACGGGGCTGATGAAATATAAAATGACATATATGCAAGTGTTTAGAAAATATTAGAATGAATATAATGCATTAACACTTTATTAGAGGAGATAATAGTTTTCTTTAATAGTCATACCGTTCTTTAGGAACTTTGTCCAGAAAATCCTACAATGCTCATAAGAGAATTCTTGCTTTCAAGATGTTCATTTTGGGGCACCTGGGTGGCTCAGTTGTTAAGCGTCTGCCTTCGGCTCAGGTCATAATCCCAGGGTCCTGGGATCGAGTCCCACATTGGCCCTGCTCGGCAGGAAGCCTGCTTCTGCCTCTCCCACTCCCCCTGCTTGTGTTCCTGCTCTCGCTATCTCTCTCTCTGTCAAGTAAATAAATAAAATCTTTAAAAAAAAAAAAAAAGATGTTCATTTTGTATTCTAAAATATTTGCATGTAAATGTGTATGAATATTTATATTTTTCTGCTTTTTCCCTCTCTTTACCTTCCCAATTCCCATAGCCCTCCTGGCTAACTCCTACTGATCTTTGTGTGTGTGTGTTTTAAGATTTTATTTATTTATTTGTCACAGAGAGAGAGCACAAGCAGGGGGAGCTGCAGGCAGAGGGAGAAACAGGCTCAATCTCTGGACCCTGGGATCATGACCTGAGCCAAAGGCGACGCTTAACTTACTGAGCCACTCAGGCATTCCTCCTACTGATATTTGAAAATTCATTTCAGTGTTACTTCCTTCAAGAAACCTCCTCTCCATCCCAGAAGGCTGGGTTGGTGCCCCACCGCTGTGGTTTTAAAAATCCTTTAGTTTATCTTGCACCGTATTTTCCACATATTTTTATGATTATTTTCTGTCTCTTCTGCTGGATTGTGAGAATCTTGAGAGTGGACTCTGTGTTTTAATCACTGGAATTCCCAAGGTCTACCAGTGTTTTCACATAGTAGGCACTCAAATTTCGTTGTATTAGTAATTTCTGGTCTTATAACATACATGGGAAAGTACAGATGTTCCTATTCCAAAGTGAAGGCCAGGGAGTAAATAGATTTATCTCTTGCCATAGTAAACTGAGTTTCTTTTCTTTAGAAACTGTGGTAGCAGAATGGTTCCCCTGAGATGTCCACATCCTAATCCTGAAAACTGTGAACACATTTTGTAATGCGGTAAAAGGGATTTTGCAGATGTATTAGGGTCACATACCTTAACATAGGGAGATCATCCTGGATTATCTGGATGGCCCCAATCTAATCACATGAACCCTTCAAAGCAGAGAACTTTCTTTGGCTGGAGGCAGAATAGATGCAGCAGAAGGAGAAGTCGGCAAGAGT
This sequence comes from Phoca vitulina, assembly GCF_004348235.1. Classification (NCBI taxonomy): domain Eukaryota; kingdom Metazoa; phylum Chordata; class Mammalia; order Carnivora; family Phocidae; genus Phoca; species Phoca vitulina. The sequence goes on along the minus strand of NW_022589722.1, from coordinate 12,251,808 downwards.
CCAAGGGCACGAAGGACTTGATGTGCGGTTGGTGGCCCTGAGTGTAGGCAGCTGTGTGCAAAGAGCAAAGGGAGACCTGTAGGGGTTGAGAGAGGTTTCTGGTTGACAGCCTGCAAGGAAGTGGGGGCCTCAGCCCCACGTCCACAAGGGACTGAATTCTACCAACCAAGTGAATGCGTCCAGAAGCAGATTCTCTTCCAAAGTCTTCAGATAAAGTGTTCAGGTTGGCCTACAGCTTGACTTCACCCTTGTGAGACCCACAGCTGAGAAACCAGTCTAGTCTACCTGGACTTCTGACTTACAGACCTATGATATAATAAAGTTGTGTTGTTATATATCACTGTGTTCGTGGTAATTGGTTAGGGCAGCAACAGAAAATAGAGAAATTAATTTACTAGCTCCAAAAGATCAGATTTTGGAAAACTATCATAAAGGTGGAGTAGTTTGGGTTTGCAAGAGATGATGTAAATCCCCATAGGAAAGTTGTCCAGTGTGCATTCCTTGGAATGGTGACAGCACAGTGGTGGGTAACAGTGTTGGCTGGCATGGCTATCCTCACGAATCCAGTGCAGGCCAATCCATGCGCACCTGGGGATTTCCTTAATTTCTTCTAGATTTGAAGCTGGTTGCAAGTTTGATTGGGTTCAGCAGGGCAGGGCAGGAAAGGCTGGAGAAATAGCAAAAGCTGGTTTGGAAATCCTTTTCCCTCAGAATCATGAATTATGAAGCTATTTCTTCCCAGTCTACTTACTTCTAGAGTTCCTCTTGAGAAATCTAGTTATTCTGATTCTTAATTCTTTGGACATGTTACTTTTATCCTGCCTGAATTTCTTTTGATCTTTTCTTCATCCTTGAAGTTCTGAAATTTAAAATGACATACGTTGGAATTATTTCTTATTGTTCATTGTGCTGGATACTCAATAGGTCCTTTTCAAAGTTTTTTTTTTTTTTTTCAGTTCTGGGAAATTTTCTTGTATTATTTCTTTGCTAATTTTTTCTTTTCTCTCTCTCTCTCTCTGTGGGGTTCTTTGTGGAACTCTTACTAATAAAATATTAGAATACTAGATTGTACAGATTTCTTATTTTTCCTCTATTTATCTGTGTACCTATTTATTTTCTAATTTCTTCATCTTTGACTTCTGATTTTTCTATTTAAATTTTAAAACTTCTGGTGTCATTTTTTAAAAATTTTTTCTTGTTACATGTATATATATATATTTTTTTTTAAATAACATCATTTGTTTCTGGGATGTGATTGTTCTTATTTCTTTGAGGATATTCTAGTTTTTAAAAATTTTTCTTCTGCATGTTGTTTCTGTTCTCTCTGAATTGCCTTTCTTTACTTTATTTTGGTTCCTCTATTTCACATTACAGACTTTGCTCAAATGTATCGTGTCCTTGGCTGTCTGTTCATATTAAATTGTAAGGTTCTAAAAAGTTGAGTAAAAACTCCATGTGCTTGGTGGGTTGGGCTGACTGGTCACTTTGATCAGGTCGGACTTGTAAGTCTTTTCTCTGTGGTTCTTCAGCTTCTGTAATGATGAACACTCAAATTTACTATTGGAGCTGTATATCTGAATCATGGCTTTCTGGAAACCATGACGGTATGATCGTCCCTTGTATGATGGTTAATAATTAGATGCTACAGTCAGACTGGCTGGTTTCAAAGTTCTGCTCTGTCACTTGTGACTTGTTGTACTTGTTTCCTCATTTGTAAAATGAGGACACTAACAGTATCTACTTTATGGGATAGTTGTTAGGGTTAAGCAATTAATTACAAATACAGTGCCTAAAGTATTTGAAGCATAATGAGTGTTCAATGAGTTACCCATTTTTACTATCATCGTTGTTATTAATTCAGTGTAATTCCCTGTTGTGCCTCATCCTTCCTTCCATTGCCTTAGCATGCAGCTTCTCTGGTTCAGTGTTTCTAGAGTGGAAACCTCTCACTTTCTGTCAAAGTGGAGGATGAGCAGTCTCCTGGCTGAGTAGAGTCGGGAAGGGGATTTTGGAAATGTACCAGCTCCTTATCCTGGCTTTTAATCAGGATCTTCATTCCCATCCCTTACCCCTTCAGAGATAACTGGTGTCACCAGTTCCCGTCCTTTCTGGGGGTTAGGGGCACAAGCAGGTTTTCTCACCATTGGGTTTCCCTTTGGAGGCACTTAATTTCCAGATTTCTCTGTCTGCTAAGCTGGTGAACACCACTCGTCTATCCCACTGTGGTTTCTTGTCTCTATGTATCTCCACTCCTGTTCTCTTTGCCTAGAGAGTTTACACCTTCTGTGTTCCTTTACCAATAGTCTAATTGGGTATGAAGAGAGAATGCAAATCAACTTATGTATCCAATTGGCCATGTTAACTACAAGGCCACTGGCCTCATCATCTATGAAATGAGGGGTTACAGTGGATAAACTTAAAGGCATTTTCCTTCACTAAAAATCTTTGCTCTTTTGTATGGTTTAGATTTAATGTAATTCCCAGCTGATCACAGCTAGATTCTTTATCACTTAGCTCAGTCTCAGAATAGTAGTGATTATTTTTGCTTTTGTTGTTTTGAATCTCTTTGAGCAAGAGACCTGCGGTGTAGCAAATTATATCTCGTGTACAAATTAGAGTAAACTGAAAAACACAGGTGACTTTTGTTCCCTTCTGCATCACAAAGACCTTTTCAATACACCTGATTGATTGTAAAGGAAACTCCACGAGCACATGTGAGCTACTGGGACTCTGCTGATAGTAATTTGGGTGCTATAGTATTTATCATGCTGTGCTATTTGGCAAGTAGGAAGCTTTTAAACTTTTTGCTCTTTCAAAAAAAAAAAAAAAAGTCCTAAAAGAAGATGATACAAAAATTTGAATTAGGGAGAAGTTTCCTTTCTATGAAGAATCACAGAGAATGTCTTGATAAATCAGTAAAAACCCTGTTTTTAAGATGGCTTAGGTCAGATTTTTGTCACTTAATCTAGATGTAGAAGGGTACATTGTCTTCCTCTCTGTATCTCCACCAGGTGGCCTGACACTTTATACGTACAGCCTCAGTGTCTGTCCCTATTTGCTGTGGTCACTAGAATTAACGATTAATTCTAATGTGTTCTATGTTGGTATCCAGGAGAGAAACTTCCACAGGATAATGAATATTTCCAAGAGGGTGGGTTATATGGCACTTGAAATAAGTAACAGCTTCTTAGGGTTTGGTGTAATCCATTGCATGTGGTTTTTGTTTGTTTCAGTGTCATGGCATAGGGGATGGGAATACATCCCTCAGAAAGTTTTCAATTAAAACAGGAATCCTAAATAATGAAAGTAAGGGAGACATTAACAGTTTTTTTCCTCTAATACTCCCAATTACTTTGGACATAAAATATGATTAAAGGTTTGTAGAAAAAGAGATTAATGCATCAATATTGACAATTTCGGGTTCATCAGTGATGCAATCTGAAAAACATTTATTTCATTTGGAATTAGTCTCTCCCCCAAATAATTCTTATCATATTTGGAATGGCTTTTTTTATCATAGTAATTATGGTATATGCTGTTGGTTGACTACCCAGAGACTTGCCTTCCTTTATTCTTGCTACCACCCAAATGTTATTCAGGTAAAAAGTGGCCATCTTCTTCAGGGACTTTGGGATCTCCTGGGACTCTGGTGTCCCAAGTCCAAGGGCTAAATCCTGATAGGTCTCAGGCAGCCATGGTTCTTTCAACCCCCTTGCCATTGACTGGCGTAGGACTGAGCATGGGATGTGATTTTGGCCAATGAAATGTGAGGTAAAGTCCACAGACTGGCATTTCGGAAGGTAATCTCTGTTCCAGATGAAGGACCCAGAGAAGGGCTTTGTCATGTGTGAATATGATGTTCAGTGCAGCCACAGCCGTTTTGCAGCTATGAGTAGATGTTCTTAAGGACCTCAAGGAGGATGGCAGAGTAGAAAGACAAAAGGAACCTGAACATTGATAATGTTGCCAAGCAGGTGACTTGGTTAATCCAGGACAGTATCATCTTTGAACTTTGCATTCAGTGGAATAATACATTTCTTTATCATTTAAGCCATTTTTAGCTGGTTCTTCAGTTATTCAAAGCTGAAATAATCCCAATACAGTAATAAAAACAAACTTAATGCTTTAACTCTTTGGACTAAGACTTTTCTTCTATTCTTTCTCCATATGTGAGAAAAGTATGAAATAAAAAATAAAAATAAAGAATTGCAAATGTGAAAGGATCACAGAATGTCAGCACTGAAAGAAACTTTAATAAATTATTTAAGAAACATCTACTTGTTGAGATAGAATTGTGCTAGATCCAGGATATAGCAGAGAAAGAGACATAGTCCCTGCTCTTTTGGAACTTATATTCTAGTGGATCTTAGAGAGTATTTGATCTAATCTTATTACACAGAAAGGGACAACTTTTATATCATTCAGGGTTGGTGCAATTTTTTGGTTACTTAGTAAGAGGGTAGATCCTATTGGAGGAAAGGCTATATACCTTTGTGGTTCCTTTTGCTTTTGATCATGTAGCTAGCTCTTTTGCTTGTCTGACTACCTGAAGGTTTTGGTTATCCAGGGCTGGGCCTGGAGCTGAGTCTGGGTATAAGGGGAGAAGAGAGCTGAATTTCTGTGCATAATGGAGTAAGAGGAATTTAGAATTAGTGTGTGCGTGTGTGCGCGCGCACATGTGCACGTGTATGCATGTGTTTCACACACACGTGAAACAGCAAGATAGTCAATGTCTGGGTGCTAATTGAAGTAGGGAAACCAGTGAGAAATCCCCTGTGTCATGGTGGCCAGAAGGACTTTTAGGATGAGATGACTACTATGTAGTTGTTAAGTTATTTGCTGTGTCATGCAGGAATGTAACTCTCTGACAGTGACCTAGAAAACTTCAGCGAAAGTTTTGCTACACATCACAGGCTTTGTTCCCTTGTCGCTTCAGTGGGGAATCAGGGAGATAAAGGATTGACCTCAAGGCATAGAGCAGAGAATGGGATTCAGCAGAGGTAGGAAAATATACCTCATTCTTCATCTTCCTCTCTCCGGGAACTTTACAGACATCTTGAAGAGGTCTCTGCACTTAATACTGGTTGTGGAATGGGATGTGAGCTCTTTAATTTACATCATTAGGGACATCGGGATTAGAGTCCCACCCCACTGGTGGCTGAAGGACTCCTCACATGAGTGATTATTCACTTATTAGGAATTGCCTTCTCCTGTAGACAGTAAGCTCCTTGAGGCCAGGGGCCATGTCTGTTTTATCAATTAAGTTCACACTGGGCAGTGTTTTGCCCCCCAAATAAGTATTCAATTAGGATTTATTAAATAGTTCCCTCCTAATAGGGAAAAACTATCATGTACATATTCATCGCCTCCCCTCTGCCCTCAGCTTGCTGAGGGGGAAGCAGCCAAGCCCCTCTTGCTGCCTCCCCCAGCGTAATGATGTGTTGCCAGGTGGGCTCCTGGGCCAACCACTGACTGCTTGTGGATGATGGGGAGACCGGAGAAGTTGGGAGAAGCCTGCCAGGTTGGCACTGGAAATATCAGAGAACTACCGACAAGAGAAAAGTAGTAGATTCAGACAGTGGGAAGGGAGACAGAGAAGACATTTTGTGGGAGCTGAGTTTGAGAGGTTTCAGGAGCTTGGAGACGGAAAAGAGGGTCCCTGGGGGCAGGTGCAAGGCCTATGAAAGCACACACAGAAATGAGATTCTTCTGTAGGCAAAAATTGGCAGGAAGAGCTGGTTTCCATCATGTTTGCTGTGTGTTAACAGTGGGATCTCTGGACAATTTTAATAGATTTCATAGAGATAAAAAATTGCTTCTTAGTTATTTCTGACTTTATTTCTTTGAATGAGACTCCAGGCTAGGGCTGACTTCAAGATGAGAAGAGGCCAGCCTGGCTTTATGTGGGGTACACCCTCATGTAGGAAACTGAGTTTCAAGCTTCGGTACCCTCCACAGTGCTCCCAAGCCCTCATTAGGAGAGCAAAGATTTGTAGCAAAGAATCGAAACTGCAGTAATCTCAGATTGCATGCCATCCAGTCTGGTAGCTAAATATGGGCAGAATTAGGACTAAGGACTAAAATGAGGTATGTTCTTATATTTTTTCTTTAGTAAAGAATGGTGTTAGAAAGTGCGCTGCGAGAGAAGAACATTCCATTTTGGGCCTAGTCCAGAAATATGCACGAGGGTCATTTAGACTGAACTTATTTTCCATTTGAGTTAATCTGTGGGTAGCAAGTCACTCCCTGTTACCAACCAGATCCTTCTAAGGATCTTAAAATATTCAAATTGGTTTTTTTTTTCAACCCCCTGAGACTCACAGAAAAGTCACATACTAGGCCAGAGTCTAAGTTACTCCTCCCTGCTGGACCTTGGTAAAACAATGGCATTCCTCCTTGTTGGGAACACAGGCCTGTGGTTTCAGCTGAATTAACTGGTTTAAACTAAATGGAATCTTAGATACAAAGTTTCATTTCTGAGAGGCTATGTTCCATTCCGTGGCTAGGAGAGAAGGCTCTTAATTCAATTTGGTGATAGGTGAGATCTTCCTGAGAGAAGCAGGGGTCCCGGAGGTCGCAAATGTTCTATAGCTCAGTGCTGGTTTCAGGGCCAGGGGTGGGGCGCTGTGTCCTTACAGAGGCCACCCTAGAGACTTTCAGAGGACCAGATGCTTCATTCAACAAACTGCACATGGGGGCCCCAGCTATTCCTTAGCTGCCTGTTTCCATCTTTCTTTTCTTTTTAAAGATTTTATTTATTTATTTGAGAGAGAGAGAGAGAGAGCACAAGCAGGGGGAGTGGGAGAGGGAGAAGCAGGCCCCCCCTCTGAGCAGGGAGCCTGATGCAGGACTTGATCCCAGGACCCTGGGATCATGACCGGAGCCTACAGCAGAGGCTTAACAGACTAAGCCACCCAGGCGTCCCTGTTTCCATCTTTCTTATTGGCTCACTTCTAGGAGGCGAATGAGAAACTGTCTGTGGCCACGTTAAGGTGGAAGGATAAGGCATTTCTTTCTTTTTGTTGTTGCAGGTGCTTTAAAAACCCTAGGCCTGATGCCACCTGTCAGGAAGTGCACACTCTGACATCTCTCACAAGTGCCGCAGGGAGGAGGTGGGATGCCCAACAATGACCCGACAGGAGGTGTGATCCCTCTGGAAGCGTCTGGAAGCTTCCAGACGCTGTGCTCCTCACTGGGCTCAGGTGCTGAGTGTCAAGCTGATGAGCCTGACAGGTTATTCAGGACCATGTTGGGTTATCCAGAGGAATAAAAGCACAACAAACTGACTGGGAACCCTTGATGTCTGGGAGAAGCTCACCATCGGCACCAGCCAGCCGCTGTCCTGCCGCATTCTTGTCTGCCCGAAAGAAGAGAAAGGAAGAACTCATGATTCCAAACTCATGGCCTAGTACTGGCGGCTACTTGGGAGCATGAGAAATGCAGAAAAAAAGGAGGAACTCAAATGCACAGGTATGTGTTTGGAGAAGTGGTTACGCTGCCTTGGCGTGGAGAGTATCTGTGAAAGGCTAAAGATGTGGTATGAATTTGTGTCTTCAGTGTGAGCTGACACAAAGCTCAAGGGACCCATTCACTGTGCCTGGTCTGCCACCCCTGCACCTGTGGGAATATGGGTGCTTGGGGTTACTGGCTTCGGGCACACAGCCAGCATTTACAGTGTGGGCAATGGAATGCCCAGACCAGTGCCTCTCATCACGGACTTGGAAGAAATTCTATGAAAAATCTGAAGTTTTTTCAGAAGTTGCTTAAACCTCGATGACTTTCCTAAATGCAAAACTATTGCATGCATACACACACACATGCACACACACACACACACACACACATGCTCACACACACTTCCCCCAGGGGCAGTGCATCTTTACTTATTTGTTTTCCATCCACTCAAAAAGGGGAGAGAATACCGTATAGGTGGGATGAATCAAATGGGATTATTTTAAAATGCATTCCCCCTCCCCTTCTGCAGGGGATTGAGGAGGATTACATGCAGCTTTCATGAAATGTCTTGTGCTCCTCTCTGGGAAAGGAACTGTAAATGTCAAGTCATCAGTCTCCGTGACAACAGCTCACACAGGTACAGGGCAGAGCCAGCAGGGAGGGGAGAGCAGCATGGGCCCGTGAGCAAGTGTCACCTGCAGTTACAGAGACCACGGCCCGGGCAGTCCAGCATCACCCACAGATGGAGAGGTGAAGACAGTTAGGGATGGGGAAATGGGTGGGGGGCCTGGTGACACCCCAGAGTTACAATCCCCCCCCCACCCCGCAGAGGGAATGGCACAGCAGAAGCAGCAGGCTTAGGATGTGCAACCCCCCCACCCCTTCTCCAACTCCAGCCCCAGAGGCCTCATACCCACTTGGTGTTAACAGAGCTTTTTAAACCCTGACGTGCTCGCAAGCCACTTGGAGATCTTGTTAAAATGAACTTTCTGATTCAGTAGGTTGTCGGGATAGGGCCCAAGATGCTACGTTTCTAACAGACTCCTGGATGATGCCCACGCTGCTGGCCAGACACCATGCCCTGATTAGCAAGGTGTGAGGAGAATCTCGGGTCACAGGCGTGCTCTGGGGCGCGCAGCTTCAATTCTGCACAAAGATATGCAAATACATTTAAGTAGCACTTCACCTCGCTAGTGTCAGGAGGAAATTGTCCAGGTAACTCCGAAATCTTTTGGATTTAGAGTGCTTTGGATGATGAAAAATTCTCTCTCTCTACAGCTGACAGCGGATGTGGGCTGTTCAGGTTTATATTGGGATGACCTAGCAATTCGTGAGCACACACGAGTTGAGGGAAGGAGTATGCTGGGCGGCAGGGGAAGGTGAACTTGGCATGCACACTGGCCAAGGACCATCTACAAAGTGCGCTGCCCACATGTGCATACTTGGGAACTGGGCTTTGCAATGGAGGCTTGCCCTCTGGTTGAGCACGAGAAGGGAAATTAACCCAGGGCTCCTAAGTTCTCCTCACTCCCCCTGGTTTCCCAAAAGGAAAAAAGAAATTGAATAGGTAGGAAGAAATAGAAAATGACAGCAAGAGAATGAAAGTCAAAAGACTGCTTGGGTTTCTATTTTTATTTTTTTTATTTTTGAGAGGAGAGAAGAATAAACTCCCTAAGATAAATCAAGAAGAAGAACATTAAAAGAAAAAAAAAAACAAAAAAAAAAAACAAAGGAAAGAAATGCGTGATGAAGAGAGGAGGGAAATCTCCTTGGTAGATAAAACAGATTTGCCAAATATATTACATTCATTAAGATTTTTCTCTGCTTATCATGTGTGCTTTTTGGAGGCTTTTCTTAGCATTAACGGACGCTCTGGGAGAGGAGAAAGTTGGCAGAGAGAAGCCTAGCAAATATATAAATAAGCTTCGGAGGTTTCAGAAGTTTCATATCCCACAATAGAACGTTCTCCAGGCTGCACAAACTTTTTCTTACTTAAACAAATGCTTTGAAAGACAAAGAATTCATATCGTCCGAGGAACATTCAGACCAATAATTGCCTTTGTTCTTCCTGCCTTGAAGTCTCAACAGCCAGCAGATTTATGATTCACTTTCGGCAGTAAGCTCCTTCAAATAAATGTCACTTTCCCAGGCTGCAAATTGAGTTTTTGCAAACACAGAGATCGACTTCACTAAGAGGAACTAAGTTTTCTTGTGGTGTATGTATATATGATTATGAAACACCACTTCCTTTCTTCCCCTCTTCTGGAGGGGAATGGATTAGAAACTATATTTAAAAAGGAGCCATTTTTAATGGTCAATGTACTACCAGTGAGATTTTGTAGAAACTTTTGTTGGGGGAGATGGGGTTGGAGTGGGAAGGGGACAGAAGGCAGTCTGACCTTTCTCTTAGGTTTATGGACCTCAGAAATTTTGTGCAGTCTAAGGTTGTGGACTTTAAGCTGGTTTACTTTGTGGGTGGGGCAAGATAATTCCAAAAATTTTAAGGTAAAGGAAATGATACAAGCAAGTACAGATGGAAGAATTAAAGTGAGGGTTATGGATCCCAACTGTTGGAATCAAGACTCTTTCAGAGCACCCAGTCTTCTATCAGTGCTGTTTAGCTGCCAGTGCTAACTCAGTGGACATGATTGGATTCCTTACATATGCCAGGTAGTAAGGGTGCCAGGGGAGGTGAGCCGTGGTGCTGATACCCACCTAGATACCTTTAAGAACAGAGTAGAAGAAACACAGTAAGCTATGGGATTGCCAAGGATGCCCAACCTGCGGTGTGGAGGAAGATGTCAGGCCCCCAAAGAGTCTTGCATTACTTTGGGGTGTGGCAGTCACCTAGGTCCTTGTCCACAGGCATTAAGCAGGGTAGAAGGTGATCAGGCCCTTTCAGTAGACCCGTGACACCTTTCTTTGGCCTGTCCCCATGACACTGCTCCCAGTTCTGTCTGGATTCCATTCTCTGTCCCTTCCCCAGTTTGAAGTTTGTGTGGTAACTGCTGCCTTCCTGATAATGATTCTTAATGGAGAACTGAATGGGTTCATGGTGCCAGCCCCTTAAAAAGATATATTTTCCTGATACAGGTATAATTGCCACATTACAGAGGGGGGAATTGAAGCTTACAAAATTTAACTGAATTGCCCAAGTTCACATAGCTGGTAGTTGCTAGAACATGGATTAATTAATTTACTATTATTATTGTTTTATGTCAGCTCTACACCTAACATGGGGCTTGTCCTCGAGACCCTGAGCTCGAGTCATACGCTCCGCTGACCTGGCCAGCCAGGTGCCCCTAGAACATGGATTTAAACTCAGGTCTGGCTGATCCCAGGACCTGTAGTTTCGGCCGTTAGTCCCAACAATAACAGTTTAACATTTTCTGGACTTAATGTGCCAGGCACATAGTTCTAATTATGATTTAATTTGCTTACTCTTCACATGAATCCTGTGAGGGTATCAGTGTTATCATTCCTATTTTACAAATGAGGAAGCTGGGCTCCTGTGTGACTAACTTGTCCAAGGTCACACAGTTGGTAAGTCAGGGAGCCTGGATGAAAGCTCAGGTAGGCTGGTCCAGAGCCTGCACCCTTAACCACTGCGCTCCTATATGCCAAGACCCTACGTGGGTCTGTTCTCTTCTTTAAGTTCTGAATACAGACTTTGGTTCCCCTACTTGGACTTTTGAACTTGTCTGCTTCTTTTGCTATGTCAGACCCATCATCACATCCACGATTTCTGGTCTAAGTATCCCTGTCTGTTCCTTCACTTTCCCTCAAACATGTACTGAGCACCTATGTGTTCCAGGCACTGTATTGAGCAGTTGGGAGCTGCAGATCAATGCCCAGAAATATTTACTTAGAGGAATGATGGACCCTTTTCTGAAGCCAATCACAATCCAGTGGGGGAGACAGACAAGCCAGCAAAGTGTTGCAGTGTCATATAAAAACACTGTGAGGGAGGAAAGTATGAGTGCTCCAGTGACCTCAGAGAGGGGAGGGTCTAGCTCTGTGCAAGGTGAGGAGACCCCTCAGATGAGGCATTATTTGAAAAGAATCTTTAAAAAGCAGGAGTTCACAAGGCAAATGAGGGAGGGAAAAGCAGATCTTAAGTCTGAGGTTTTTTTTACCTTCTCTCATGTAGGGTTGAAAGAGGTTGGTGGCTTGTTTGTACTTCAGGAATCAACAGGTATAAAAGTCTGCATGATAATAGCTCACATTTGTGAAGAATATTCGATAAGCCAGGCAAAGTTTTGAGTCTTTACATGCATTATCTAGTCTAATCCTCACACTCACACTCTGACATAGATGCCATTATTATTTCCAGGTTCCACATGGGATTCACGGGGTGCTGGGGAAGAAGGTTCCTTTTGCATTGACTCTGTTTTGGTTCCAGGAAAGGGATGGAGACATTTCTTAAGCACTGTCCACCGATCAGCAACATTTGATGGACTAGGGGCTTGTTTAAAATGTAGATGCTAGGCTGAGAGCAATAGAATCAGAATCTCTCTTCCATGCTCTGCAGGTGATTTGGGAGCACACCAAACACGGAACCACTGTCTAGTTGGTGAGCACTGAGCATGTGGGAAAAGTTTGTTTCCTAGTGAACTTCTTTGTAATCTCATTGGTCATTTATGAAAAGAACCAGCTCAGAGAGTTCTAGAGGGGCTGGTATTTGCCTAGGAGATAGAATTTCCCTTTCCTTTTTAGTCTCATATATACGTTCCAAGAAGGTATTATGTATTTTTGAAATTTCTTGGTATGATTCTAGGCAACAATAATTTCCAGAAAATAAGGGTATGTTTCAACAAATGTTAAGGATAAATTGCTCTTTTCATAAGAGAGCTGGCTCATGGAGTGATGTGCTAATGATTTTTCTCTTTAGCTCACGTATGGTGCTGGTGGTTGTGTCAAGAGGTTTTAGTCTTCATGGCTGATTGGAATGTTCTAGCACAAAGGGTACTTGTCTGTCACTCCCGTCTCCTATGGGAGGAAGACCATGAAGGAGAGACTATGGATGAGAGGAAAGTATAGCTCTCCAATGGTGGAGACCAGTAGTTTTCCTCTCCAACATAATCAGTTTCTCTAAAGGACATAAAGGTTAAGGACTTTGGGATCAGACAGTGACAAAGATGGGCTAAATGGGTATACAGTTCAGTGGTATTAAGTACATTCATATTGTTAGCATAATAATACAAAAAAGTAAAGAAAAATGGGCTAAATGAATCAAATCTCCATTTTTTTTTTTTTTTTTTTTTAGTTCATGGTAGCTGAGCCCTTGACAATGCCAAACTCTTACAATTATAAACCTTCCGTGCAAGTGAAGAGTTGGGATGTGATATAAAAGCACAAGGGATTCAAAGGATTGTTAAATTCTCTACATCTCCCTCTTTCCCAAAGCACCATGTGGAAACAGGTGCACGAGATGGTCTCTTTGATGACTATTTAAGTGCAGTTTTCACTACTGTATTCAGGTTTCCAATAACCATTTACAGAAGAACGGGATCTTAATTCCTAACAGGTTTTCATGTATTCAAAGTCTGACTCTGAATCTAATTTATACAGGTTGGAGAGATTTGGAGGAACAGAGAATGTGATGCCAAATGTAAGAATATGCTTTATTTGTGAATGTTCATCCATTTGTTTAGGACTGGCTGTAAAACCACAATGAGATAAGCAATAACAGATGAGCAAAATAGGGCCCTGTATTCACAATCATTCTGTCTAGCATGTGATCAAATGAGCATAATTTGCTTTGCAGAGTGGTTGTCAGGTTAAAATGCTGTACCTGCTGTGGGAGGGCTTTGAAAAGTATAGATGGGCAGTTTGCTGTCAGGGCTAGAGAGAGACTGAAGAATGGCAGGAGAAAACGTTTTGCAATGATAAGGAATTCATTCAACAACCATTTATTTAATGGGTATCTACTGTGTGCTAATAGGCTATACTAAAACTTGAAATAATATAACAAGATAAGCATAATTTCAGTTGTGCTGGAATATACAATCCTCAAGGCAGAGGAAATTAATCCAAGGATTGTAATAAGGCTTGATAACTGCTATGGTGGGGAAAATACTATTGCTGTATAACAAATCAGCTCCCAAATCAATGGCTTAGGACAGTGATCATTTGTAATTTCTCAGGTATCAGCAGGTTGGCTCACCTAGGCTGAGCAGCTCTGCAGATCTTTTCTGGACTTGCTCACCTGTCCATGGGCCACTGGGGAACAGAGGATCTGCTCTGGGCTTGGTTGATGAAGCTGCTCTGGATGGCTCTGGTCTACAATGTCTCTCATCCTCACTCTGGGATCAGCAGGCTGGCCCAGGTGTATTCTTCCCACGACTATGGCAGAAGCGATGAAGACAAGTGGAAATACACAAGACCTCTTAAGGCCTATGAGCAGAACCGGCACATGTTACTTTTGCCTCAATCTATTGGCCAGAGAAAGGCACAGGGCTGAACCCAAATTTAAGCAGTGGGAAAATATTCTCTTATCCATTAGTGAGAGAAATTGCAAAGTCACAGGACAATGTGTGTAGACAGGGGGAAGAGTGAAGAATTGAGGTGAGTGAAGCCACCTACCTCCACAGGGCATGAGCATCTGTGGAGACTCAGAATAAATCCGAGTAGGATTTATTCAAATGGTAAAATAGTCAGGGGCGGAAGGCTTCTAGGCAGGAGAAACAGCAAGTGGGCAGTTCTAGAGGCATGGCAGGTTTGAGGGACCAAAAGAAGGCCAGTGTGGATGGATAGAAGAAAACAATGGAGGGAAGAAATGAGGAAGGTAGGATCAGATAAGGAAGAGTCTTATCTACATATTAATAACTGACTTTGTGGAGTTTCTCTGAAGGGCCTTCAGAGCCATTGAGGGGTTTTGATATTATGATTATGATTTGCCAGTCATCACTGACCCCCTAGTCTAGATTCAAGGGAGAAATATCCTTCCTCTAGTTTGCAATGGCATAAGCAACAAAGTGCACCTCCTCAATATTTTGACTGGATTTTCGCAGTATTTGTCCAATGTATTCCCATTCCCTTGGGCCCTATGATTAATGTCTCTGAACAATCCCACTTTGTTTTAATTAGTGCAAATATTTTAAGTTCAGCATATTAGTTTCTCTTGTAGGAAAAGCATTCTCTTTGAGAATCATCATAAATCATTGAAAAAATGAATTGGCCAGTGAGAGAAAGACCATTTCCCAGCAAATGCTGGCAGTCTATCTCGTTATGGGCTCAAACTCTAGATGTTGGAAACCGTTTCTGACCTGCTCAGACCTTTGACCCATTCAAAGCAAAGAAGTATCTTTCTTCTTCTCTCATTCCTCAAGTTCTTTTCATCCTTTAAAGTATTTTAAGGAGGCCTCATGGCAGAGCTAGAAGAACTGGATTTTACTCCTAACCCTGCCACTGACTGCTTAGGTGACCTTGGGTAACTCACTTATTTCCATTGGATTTCAATGTTTTTGTTCATAAAGGGTGTGTAAATGTTCCCCCAGAATCTTTCCAGTTCTAAAGTTCTCCAATTTTTGGATTATGCTCTGAACATAATGGTCGTTTCACAAATGGAGATTTGTAGTTTTCAGTTCCAGAAACTGCCTGAAGGACCCTTTGCTATTGTACAAAGTCAAAAGTTGGGAAGATGCATTAAAGATGAAGCAGAAGGAGTCAGGAAAAGGATATTTGCATGCATGTAGGCAATAAATGAATTTGTTATGAGTTAAGACGTCTGCCAAGAGGCATTAGTGAGAACAGCAGTGGCTGCTTGATCACCTGTGTGCCCGAGTAAGGGCAGTCTCATATGCTTCCAGCTAGAATTGAGCTAAGGATCCTGTGGTTTTTATTTAGTTAGTTATTTCTTTTACTCTTTTGTATGTATCCTTTACCTTAACTCTTGAGATCTATGGCTATATAATTACATCTGAATATTTTCTACATTCAACGATTCTTTGAATAGTGAGGAAAGCACCCTGCCTCCAGCCAAGAGTCATGAGTGTTGCGGCTACTGTGAGTCAAATTCAATTTCAGAATTTAAATTTACATTGAGGCTGAGCTTATTTGGTCTCTTGGACAGCAGCTGTATCAGGGAGTCTCTTGGTTCAGAATTTGATGTGTTTGTAATTGCTGTTTACCTACCACCATCTCTTAGGTACGAGAATTTTCTCAGAACTGAGCGTGAAAGGGAAGCGGAGCTCACTTTTCTGTTGTCTTTCCAGCACTCCCCAGCACACTGATCGGGGCATCTACAACTCAAATAGTTAGAATTTCCCAGAGCAACACAAGCACTCAATCCCAAAGATAAATCTCAAGCATTCTAAAGGTATCCTAGCACTTTAAAAGCCAAGTTAGTTATTTCCCAGGGAAGGGTTTGGCTGGTGTTGATTATAGAAATAAATCTGCACTTCATTTTTAGCCCAGTGGCCCATTACAGCTCGCTTCAGAGTCTAAACCCCCAAGAATAACGAGAGTCATTTTATGGGAATGAGAGATTATAAATCACTGACTTTGTCAGTTCAGTGTTTCCTCCAGCATTCTTTTTTTCTCTGAGAGTTACGCAGACAGCAGCCCCAGAGACCACCCCTTTGAGAAGCTTCACCTGTTCTTTGTTTGCTTTTGACTGAAGCCTCAAGTTGGCCCTGGCCTTGTCCCAGGGCCACCTGTTAGTCTTAAATAGAGAGGTGATTGAGAAAACGTTCATTTTTAACGCGTAGTTTCAGAAGGTTTGACTCCTGTTTTCCAAGTAAGTTTCCTCCCAAACTTACTAAAAACAGAACATTGCTTTGGAATGCAAACCTCAGGCAAACAAGGGATTAAACAAAATCTATGCTGTGTCTGCAGAATTCTGACCAAAAGAAGTACATCTAAGGGTCTGTTCATAAGGCACCACCCGCCATAGCAAAATGAGCCATTCAGGATCTGGGAAATGCTCAGGAAAAGAAATGGCTCATTAGAGTCTGTGGTCTTCAGGTGAGTGCATGTGAAAAGCAAAGAATAACATAACATATCTATTCCTATTTTTATCTCCTTTTGGTATCAGTTTAGACGTACACAGTGTATCAACAGTCCTATATGTACGGAAGTTATTTATACATATGGTGTGTGCTTTAATTTTTTTTTAAGATTTTATTTTTAAGTAATCTCTATACTCAACCTGGGGCTTGAACTCACAACCCCAAGATCAAGAGTCACATGCTCTACCAATTGAGCCAGCCAGACACCCCTAAATTTTTTTTACCCAGAGTGCATGATAGAAAAATTTGGAAACAACTAATTAGTACAGTCATCTTTCTTAGTGAGAATCAGTTAACGAGATTCACTCTTAATACAATGCCTCATTTAGCCGTTTGTTTTCTTTCTTTAGTCCTAAATATTATTTTACCAGCCAAACAAATTAAAAAGCTTTGAGGCACAGAGGGAAAGAGTGGGGGAGGGAGGCAGAGAGTGCGGGAAGAGGAGGCAGGGAGACCTGGGGGAGGAGATGGAGTCCGTGACCTCGACGTTCCCTTCCAGCCTTGAGGGTTAGTTGCCACAGGTTCTATCTCCACCTGCCAGCCACCACTGGGGGTAGGTGCTGCAGGCTGTGACATGGCTGGAAGGTATTTCATATTCTTTAAAATGTGGTGGGCAGGGTTCAGTTACAAACTACTCTTGGCCTCTGAAAAATTGGAGGGGTGGTTGTATAAAGTAAGGCAAGGATGGCAACAATTAATGAATAATCACTTAATACAAGGCAGATGTTAAAGTGATAAACACATCAATTAGATTGGTTTAAAAACCATTCACAGATACATTCATCAACCTGAACCATTCTTCCTGTTTTACCTCCCCCCCCAACCCCCCCCACTGCGTCAGTCCATGTTTCAGGGTGGGTCAGATGCCGAGGGTGATCACTTCCTGGATTTACTGAAATATAATCCAAGTAAGCATGTTCCATCTCAATTTGTCTCAGCATATCAGAGAGGCATAATGAGTTGAAATTATTATTACTACTTTTTTGGTTCCTCTCTTCTGCTGTTCATTTACATACAAAACAAATTATACCGGGTGTTGAGAGGTGAAATTAGCATTCTTCTGTGGTTACCAATAGGAGGCAGATGTTGGATCACTCATTTTCAAGATTTGACTGGTGCTGAAATGAACATGTATTAATATGGCAAGAATGGGGGATAAGTGTATTATGCCATTGGGACAGTATGACAATTCATTTATCACCATTTATGAACTATGGGTGCATACACTGTCACAAATGAAGATGGATGTATTATCTCTTGAGGTCCCTTGACACACAGAAGTAATGTGTGTGGGCATATGTGATTTTAATATATATTAACTTGCAAATAACTCTGTGATGTACGCAAGCCATTGCATGTGACAGGAGGGGTGCTTATTAGTCAATACACAGCTTAGATTGAAGAGACCCAGCAGGAATTAGATGCTGACTGATCAAGGCAATGCTCATCAACCTGTTACCTTCATTTTTTCTTTTTTAAATTTTGTCAGAGATTTCTGTTCAGATAAGGAAACTAAAATAAAGAAATGGTGTGTTCAAGGTAAGACAAAGTCTTGCAGCCCAAGAAACCTGTGTTGTGATCCTAGCCTTAGATAAATCTGGCCCACTTCCTTATGGATTATTATAATCATGCTCAAAGAGCAAGATGATCTTGACTGAGAGGAATAGCAGACAGAGGCTGTTTGCATTATTATACTGATGCTGTCCCAGATTAGTTGGAAGTCTTGGTCATTTGGACGAATACCTTCTTATAATTTGGGATTCCTACATAGAACTAAGCCTTGTGGAGGCAACATTCTCAAACGAGGCTACTTCCATGGTTTTATCCATTCTGGGTCCCTGAGTGATGACTGTGTCATTTACATAAGATCCACTTACTTTAATTTCTCTATTGATTCCTGGAAAGGTTCTTGAAACTGAGAACTTTAAGAAGACAAAAGAACTCAATTGAGGATGACTAATCTACATTCAGTAATGGGAACAATTGCATATAGCCTAATGTGGGTCATGTGTTATGATGATAAAATTATTAATAAATAAAAATAATACCTTTTTAGAATAAAAATTGTATTAAGCCCTCAGGATGTTCTTGGTTCTCTGGTAAGCACTTGATCCTTTTATCTCATGTAAACCACAGTAATCCTATGAGGAAGGTAAAATCATTATTCCCATTTTACAGATGAAGATTTATAGAGATAGCTTTACTTGGCAGGGTATCAGAGCAGAGGTGGGTTTCTAACTCAGAGTTTCCGACTCCAGAAACAGAGGTCATTCTGATGGCTACCTTTGTCTTCCTCCCTCAGTGGCCAGCAGTGACACAGAATTTGTGTGGCTAAGCAAGTAGTCCTCGTGCTGGTTTGATACGGAGGATCTTCTGTTATACCACGAAGTCTGTTCTGTGTAGGAGACTTCTTGCTTCAGTGAATTTGTTACTCCGTTTTGGTCTGCTTTCCTGACATGTAGTTTTTGGGATGCCACCAGTCTTCTTAGCTGTGGAATGACTGGCCAGTGCTTTGTGTCTGTGGTATCTCTGAGGGACCTAAGTCCAGCTCTTGAGGGCGTCTTCTCTCTCTGGGTAGTGTCTATGCAGTAGGGACCTCCCAGCATCTTTGTCAGGCTGTGGCTGTTCCTGTCTAGAACATGAACTGAAAATGGACCTTCCCATTATTATAAGCATTCTTTTCCCCCAAATAACCAAAGTGTAGCTCAAGGTCATCTTATTTAATCACACATACTCAAGATCATGTGGATTTCACTAATATCATGACTGTGTTTTATATTTCTATAATTATTAGGTATATGTTTATCCTTTTTATGTCCATAAAACATAAAACATTGTATTTATGGAGGATGTTTTCCAAACAAAACCCAGGATGTTACCTGGCCTGGTTTAAAGGTGGAACAGAATATCTGAAATTAAGACTATCTAGAAAATCTAAATGGCACAGTCCAGGGGCACTGGACTTGGGAGTGGATCTGACTTGCAATCCTGGTTGTACCACTCACTTACTCTATGATCTTGGTTGAGCCACTTAATGTCCCTGGGCTATATTTTCTTTCTTGTAAAATGAGGATAATTCATGTTTAGACCACTCCCCCCCAGGTAGTAATGTCTCCCTGAAAGGTGCACTGAGTCATAAATTTATCAAGCATTGATTATTTCATATGTTGAATCCTGTGTTGGACTTCGGAGATTCAAAGATGAATAAGATATGCTTCCATTCCTGATCTCATAGATGCCTCCAGTTTCTTCTTACAAGAAGCTTACAGTCTTGGACACATGAAACCATATATTATGGAAAAGCCCCATGTAAACTTTAAAGCTTTTGATGAAAATGATCTGTGAAGAAAGGGATCTGTGGTCAAATAAGCTTGAGAAATGCTGTACCCTTGGAAATTCATTCTTGGAAATCCACAATGAACATTAGATATTTAAAGCTTTGATGAGGTATATAGCAAAGAAGCATATTTAACTCCGTTTAACCTAGTCTGTTTCAAGATTCAGGAAGTGTTTTATTGTCTGTTACCTACTAACACTCAGAGTAACACCTCATTTGAAAAAGTCTCCTTTCAGGGACGCCTGGGTGGCTCAGTTGGTTAAGTGGCTGCCTTCAGCTCAGGTCGTGATCCCAGGGTCCTGGGATTGAGTCCCACATTGGGCTCCCTGCTTGGCGGGGAGCCTGCTTCTCCCTCTCCCTCTGCTTGCTGTTCCCTCTGCTTGTGCTCTCTCTATCAAATAAATAAAATCTTTAAAAAAAAGAAAAGAAAGAAAAAGTCTCCTTTCATGAATATTAAGTGACTCTTTAGTTGTCCCTGTAGGGGACACATGATACCCTGTACACATTTCCATTAATGTACTCATCCACTGGATTGTATTGCTCATTTATCCATCTATACCCCTGACTAATCCATAGGCTCCTCAAGTTGTATCCATGCCTATTCATTTTTGTACGCCCAGGACTTGGATAGAAGATGTGCCCCTGGCCATTAGTAGCCACTCAACAAATGCTTGTTGAATGAATGTATGAGATTGTACATTCACACTATACAAATGTAAATGATATGCCTGAAATTATAAGATCCCAGAAGGCAATGATTAAAGTTCCTTAATCCACTTTGTACAATGTCCAATTTGGCTGATTTCTATGACCTTAATAACTTTTTTTATTAGAAGGGTAGAGGTTTAAAATTATGTCTTTATTTGGATATAGGATAACTTCAATGAGAAAACAATTATTTTCTGTGTTTAAAAACTGTTTATTAAACTCCAATATTTAAAACAAATTTGCCAAATTATGCCTTTAAGAGCCCCAAATGGATATAGCTAAGAAATAATATAGATTTGTCCTGGAAATACGAGCCTAAGGTTATGGAAAAATTGTAACCCAGTAGATTAAGCATTTATTGGAATGGAAGTCAGGCTAGATGAATGAGTCTTTTAGTGGCAGGATATTTCTGATAGGGGACTGTTGACAGAGAAGAGAAGAGAAGGGTATGGGGGCGCCATGTTGCTTGAGTTTTAGTTTTAGCAAGGGAGTAAAGATAGAGGTGTTGGTACTGCTGGAATAGTTGTGAGGTAAAATGAAATGCTAAGTATAGCAACTTGAGTGATAAAGTCTTTCCACACTTGGTGGCTAGCTACTAGTAAGTCTCCTCCCTAGGGCTCTTGGTGGGGCCAGCAGGTAGAAATGGCAGGGCTGTGGTTTCCCTGTTATGTTCCATTAGTGAGGAAATAGGGTACAATAAACCCAGATTGAATGAAAGAACAATTGAGCACAGTTGGAGTAGTAGAAGTTAGTGCTTAGAAAGTTCTTTCTTTTCACTCTTAAAAATAGCTCTTATCCTTACAGGTTTACTGTAAAACTTTAGATAATATTGACTAATAAAAAAGAAAGTAATAGAAATAATTTCAATCCCATTAATCAAAGAGGGTATTGGTTTCCATTTTTGAGTGCATTGTATTGGTAGATATTTTGCATTCATTTACCTATGCACATATAATACATACTACTTTAATAACTGTATGCTTAAAAGTATAATATAAGCAAATTTCTGAATCATTTCATATTTGTCTGGGTAGCTTTAATGACAACATAGTTTTCTATTCATGTATGTATCATAATTTATTTAACCAATTCTTATTATTGGTTATCCAGGTTATTTTCAAATTTTACCATTATAAACATCATTAGAATGGACTTTCTCTTACCTAAATTTTTGTCCATAATCATATTTATTTCCTTTGGAATAATTCCAGGAAGTAGAATTGTTGATTCAAAGACAATGGTGTTGATATATATTACCAAGTCGACCTTCAGAAGTGTTGAACCACTTTTTATTATTGCTTCCTAAAAAAAGTCAATACTGTTCGTCATTGAAAACATTTGCCAATTTGATAGACAAAAATGGTATTTCCTTGTCTTAATTTGCATTCATTGATTGTTATTGAGGTTGATTTTCAAATGTTTAAAATGATTTTTGAAACATTTATTGGCCATTTATATTTCACCCAATTGATTTTGTGTCCTTGGCTTATTTTTCTTTTGGACTCTTCATCTTTTTATTGATTTGTAGGAACTCTTTATATATTATCACTCTCACATTATAAATAATTCCTTAATTCTTGGAAAGTTCTTTTGTTCTTAAATAATATCTCATGAATATTTATTTTGTACTTTCAGTTTATCTTAATAGGAAGAGTGGCCGTGTGGTTCTTGTCTTTCATTCTTTAAGTTTTCCTGTTGTTGACAGAAACCTGAATGTCTGCCATGGCAAGGAAGCTGTCTTAGTTGCTTGGTAGCAGCCCAAACTAGCAGCTCAAACTAGCTTGGGATCTTCAGAGGTAACTGCCAGTAGTGAGATGGTATGCTTTTCTGAGTTACCAAATCATTTAACTTTATCTGAGGATAGTGTTTTCAATATATCAAATTCTTCCTTTGTTCATATTTTAGATTAACATAAGTTTCAGAGTTCAGACTATCCTTAGGAACTGACATGTTGTCTTTCAGAGTAAAGGTTAGGATAAACATAAACTTTTAAACTTGGTGGTTTGGCTGACTCCATTCAATATAGAATCTTGCCAGAAGTAAGAATATTTTGCGTAAGCAACAGATGGTGCAACTGGTTTTCCCAATATTGGAGTTTTAAAAAATATTAGTCAATCAGTTCCAGTACTATAATTCAGGCACCCAGTTATCCACAGGTGTTTTGTTTTCAGAATTTTGACCATTATAAACATTTTGCCAACCTGTTTTATCCAGCTTACCCACTTTTCCCCCCTGGCATTTTAAGGCAGATTTTGGACACCATTTTATTTCACTTGTATGCATCTTTAACTGCTAAGAATCTTTCCAAACATAGCCAGCAAATATCATACCTAACAGAACTAATAATAATTTTATATCTAATTCTCAGTTATATCCAATTTCTTCTAATTTTCTCAAAGATGTGTTTTTTTTAATTTTGTTATTATGTTATGTTAATCACCATACATTACATCATTAGTTTTTGATGTAGTGTTCCATGATTCATTGTTTGCATATAACACCCAGTGCTCCATTCAGTACGTGCCCTCTTTAATACCCATCACCAGACTAACCCATCCCCCTGCCCCCCTCCCCTCTAGAACCCTCAGTTTGCTTCTCAGAGTCCATCGTCTCTCATGGTTCGTCTCCCCCTCCAACTTCCCCCCTTCATTTTTCCCTTCCTACTATCTTCTTCTTCTTCTTTTTTTAATATATAAAGTATTATTTGTTTCAGAGGTACAGGTCTGTGATTCAACAGTCTTACACAATTCACAGCGCTCACCATAGCACATACCCTCCCCAATGTCTATCAAAGATGTGGTTTTATGTTTGATTGGTTCAACTCAGAATTTAAAAAGGAAGATCTACCTTTGACTGTTGTGTCTCTTAAAGCTATTTATTTGTTTGCTTGTTTATTTATTTGTTTATTTATTTTAGAGAGAGAGAGAGAGTATGAGGGGGAGGGGCAGAGAAACTCAAGCAGACTCTGTGCTGAGTGCAGAGTCCCATGTGGGGCTTGATCTCACGACCCTGAGATCACGACCTGAGCTAAAACCAAGAGTAGGTTGCTTAACCAAATGCACCACCTAGATGCCCCTCTTAAGGCTCTTTTATTCTAAAGTGGCTATCCTCCCCACTTCCTTTTCACATTGTTGATTGGTTGGAGAAACTGGGTCATTTTTCTTTAAAATGTTCCAAGTTTTGAATTGTGTGTGTGTTTTTTTTTTTTAAACTTCTTTCTCTATTCCTTGTACTTAGAACCTGATTAGATTCAGGTTCAATATTCTTAGGCAAGACTATTTCATAGGTTATATATGTACTTCCCATTACATGACATTATGAGGTACCTCATGTCTGATTGTCTCACCTCTAATGATGTGACTGGTTAGTGAGTTCAGGAGTTGTCAACATAATCCTTCCATCGTTAAGTTCCCCACCAACATTTCACCTAATAGTTTTGGCATCCATTGATATATGTTGTCAATCTCCATCATTTCATTAAGAGTTGCAAAGTGGTGATTTTTAATCCTATTATTTTTTCTGGAATTATGTATGTATGTATGTATGTAGGTATGTATGTATTTTTTAGAGAGAGAGCATGCACGAATTGGGTGGGGGAGGGGCAAAGGGAGAAGGAGAGAGAAAATCTTAAACTCGTTTCACACCAGGAGCCTGACTTCGGGGCTCAATCTCAGGACCTTGAGATCATGACCTGAGCTGAAATCAAGAGTCAGACACTTAACCAGCTGAGCCACCCAGGTGGCCCCAGAATTATTTTTAAAAACATTCTCATCAGGTACATACCTCAATATCATAAAAGCCATCTATGAAAAACCTACAGCGAATATCATTCTCAATGGGGAAAAACTGAGAGCTTTCCCCCTAAGGTCAGGAACGCGGCAGGGATGTCCACTATCACCACTGCTATTCAACATAGTATTGGAAGTCCTAGCCACAGCAATCAGACAACAAAAAGAAATCAAAGGCATCCAAATTGGCAAAGAAGAAGTCAAACTCTCACTCTTTGCAGATGATATGATACTTTATGTGGAAAATCCCAAAGACTCCACCCCAAAATTGCTAGAACTCATACAGGAATTCAGTAAAGTGGCAGGATATAAAATCAATGCACAGAAGTCAGTGGCATTCCTATACACCAACAACAAGACAGAAGAAAGAGAAATTAAGGAGTCGATCCCATTTACAATTGCACCCAAAACCATAAGATACCTAGGAATAAATCTAACCAAAGAGGCAAAGGATCTGTACTCAGAAAACTATAAAATACTCATGAAAGAAATTGAGGAAGACACAAAGAAATGGAAAAACGTTCCATGCTCATGGATTGGAAGAACAAATATTGTGAAGATGTCAATCCTACCTAGAGCAATCTACACATTCAATGCAATCCCCATCAAAATACCATCCACTTTCTTCAAAGAAATGGAACAAATAATCCTAAAATTTGTATGGAAGCAGAAAAGACCCCGCATAGCCAGAGGAATGTTGAAAAAGAAAAGCAAAGCTGGCGGCATCACAATTCCGGACTTCCAGCTCTACTACAAAGCTGTCATCATCAAGACAGTATGGTACTGGCACAAAAACAGACACATAGATCAATGGAACAGAGTGGAGAGCCCAGAAATGGACCCTCAACTCTATGGTCAACTAATCTTTGACAAAGCAGGAAAGAATGTCCAATGGAAAAAAGACAGTCTCTTCAACAAATGGTGTTGGGAAAATTGGACAGCCACATGCAGAAGAATGAAACTGGACCATTTCCTTACACCACACACAAAAATAGACTCCAAATGGTTGAAAGACCTCAATGTGAGACAGGAGTCCATCAAAATCCTAAAGGAGAACACAGGCAGCAACCTCTTCGACCTCAGCCACAGCAACTTCTTCCTAGAAACATCGCCAAAGGCAAGGGAAGCAAGGGCAAAAATGAACTATTGGGACTTCATCAAGATAAAAAGCTTTTGCAAAGCAAAGGAAACAGTCAACAAAACCAAAAGACAACCGACAGAATGGGAGAAGATATTTGCAAATGACATATCAGATAAAGGGCTAGTATCCAAAATCTATAAAGAACTCATCAAACTCAACACCAAAAGAACAAAGAATCCAATCAAGAAATGGGCAGAAGACATGAACAGACATTTTTCCAAAGAAGACATCCAAATGGCCAACAGACACATGAAAAAGTGTTCAATATCGCTCAGCATCAGGGAAATCCAAATCAAAACCTCAATGAGATACCACCTCACACCAGTCAGAATGGCTAAAATTAACAAGTCAGGAAATGACAGATGTTGGCGGGGATGCGGAGAAAGGGGAACCCTCCTACACTGTTGGTGGGAATGCAAGCTGGTGCAGCCACTCTGGAAAACAGTATGGAGGTTCCTCAAAAAGTTGAAAATAGAGCTACCATATGATCCAGCAATTGCACTACTGGGTATTTACCCCAAAGATACAAAAGTAGGGACCCGAAAGGCTACGTGCACCCCAATGTTTATAGCAGCAATGTCCACAATAGCCAAACTGTGGAAAGAGCCAAGATGTCCATCAACAGATGAATGGATAAAGAAGATGTGGTATATATATACAATGGAATATTATGCAGCCATCAAAAGGAATAAGATCTTGCCATTTGCAACGACGTGGATGGAACTGGAGGGTATTATGCTGAGCGAAATAAGTCAAACAGAGAAAGACATGTATCATATGACCTCACTGATATGAGGAATTCTTAATCTCAGGAAACAAACTGAGGGTTGCTGGAGTGGGGGGTGGGGTGGGAGGGATGGGGTGACTGGGTGATGGACACTGGGGAGGGTATGTGTTCTGGTAAGCACTGTGAATTGTGCAAGACTGTTGAATCTCAGATCTGTACCTCTGAAACAAATAATGCAATATATGTTAAGAAAGAAAAAAAGAAGAAGAAGAATGTAGCAGGAGGGGAAGAATGAAGGGGGGGAAATCAGAGGGGGAGAAGAACCATGAGAGACGATGGACTCTGAAAAACAAACTGAGGGTTCTAGAGGGGAGGGGGTTGGGAGGATGGGTTAGCCTGGTGATGGGTATTGAGGAGGGCACGTTCTGCATGGAGCACTGGGTGTTATGCACAAACAATGAATCATGGAACACTATATCTAAAACTAATGATGTAATGTATGGGGATTAACATAACAATAAAAAAAATTAAAAAAAAAAAAACAAAAAACATTCTCATCAGCTATTTGGTTATATAGAAATACAATTCATGCAGGAAAGGTAAGATATATGTTTCATTCTTTCCTATTATTTGTCAATCTTCAGTAATGAGTTGGTGGCCTTAGCAACCCCTAAATACACACAATGAGGTTTGTTTTTTTCCCCCCAGTATCATTATGAACTCATGGAATTTTATATATTGAATGTGTTTCAATCCATTGCTATTATTATTCTTTTTGATGTTTGAATTGTCCCACCTTAGGCCAGAGGGAGCCCTTTAAGTTGGCTCTTATATCCTTTTGACATGACCCCATTAGTCTTTGATATCCTATATATTTTTAATATAACAGCCTCCCTCTACCTAGTCATCACTCCCTGTTGCAAGAATTGAAGTTTCTCTACCTCACTGAGTCCAGACTCCTCAGAAGACATGTTAAGCTTCACTTTCTTTAGAATTTAATTCTTCTCAGACTCAAACATTACACTGGAAAATAAATTCAGGTACCAAGCAGGCTCTCAATCTGTGTGCATTGTTGAGTTAAATTCCGCTTTGTAGAACCTCATATTTCACATGCTAATGTAAACAATATATGGACTCAGGGTGTTTTAGCTCATTTCCATGAACATCTCTAAACCCACGCATATTGTTGTATCTTTATAAAGGAGCTTAAACACACACCTATCAAGCTTAAAAATATCTTCGTGCAACTGTTTCTGTCATTTGGTCTATTAGCATTCTCCTCACAGTGCTTTGCTTATATAAATTTAACAAGATGAAAGGTTGATGCTGAGAGAAGTCTTTGGACAGATTCGTTACCTTAGCAACCTTGCCCCAGACTTAACAGCCCTGACCCAGCTACAAAGTCCTTCACTGGCTAACGAGACACCCTTAATGACAGCTGGCTGGAACTCAGGCCTGCTGATAAAATGACTTGTAATCTGGACAGTAACCTTTGGAGGAATATTATCTTTATCAGATTTCCAAAAGAATCCAAACACCAAACGCAGTTCTACTAATAACTATATTCATAAGGCCATCATGCTTAAGTGCTTCTGGGAAAGCATTAGTAACAGGAAATTAAGTGTTACAGAATAATTGCTAACCTTGCTGCATAAAATAGAAGCTGGCTGCCCAGTGATCTTGTGTTGGTGGTAGTCATTAGATGCCACTGTCCTGTATAATTGAAAAATTGTTTGTATAAAGGAAATATTGTCACTGCCTCATTAGTCCCAACATTTAATTGTATTGGGGAAATCTGAACACCTTTTTGAGGTTCAAATTACACATACAAATTTATTGGCTAGGCGGTTTCAATTGTAAAAAAAAAAAATCAATTTTTACCTGAGCAAAGACCTTAAATTACCATGTAGTGTTCTTAGAGCTGCCATTTTTAAAAAGCTCTGGATGAATAAAATCACAATTAGTTAACTATTAATTTATTTATTCATCATCTATTGAGCACTTTGGGTTTTTTTTTTTTTAAAGATTTTATTTATTTTTTGTGGGGAGGGGCAGAAGCAGAGGGAGAGAGAGAATCTCAAGTAGACTCCACACCGAGTGAGGAGTCCAACGCAGGGCAGGGCTCAATCCCACAACTCCGAGTCATGACCTGAGCTGAAATCAAGAGTCGGACGCTTAAGTGACTGAGCCACCCAGGCACCTGAGCACTTTGGGTTTGAAACCCTTTGGTAAACCACAGATATTTCCCTGACACACCCCCAGATGATTATAGCACTTGTTTGCAGCTGACATCCATTCTGGCTTGTCAGTGGCCATGCTGTGTAACTGCTAGAAGTTTGAAGACACATTCCTTTACACATTCAAACGTTGCTTTGGAGATTGGGCTTCATTTCTAAGATATGTAGCTGCTTTTGCCCTGACTCCACAAATCTTATTTTGTAAATGAACCAAAGAGCCACAATTAAAAAAAAAAAAAATCTAGAAAGGTAAGGAGACTCTCATAGCCCTAGTGCAAAATAAGGAAACATTCCTACATATCTAGAAAAGAAATTGTAGATGTAATAAGCTTCTGTTTAGTGTATGTGAAGGATACTAGGTGCTCAGAAAACTCTAGGTGGTTTAGGTTTTGTCCCTAGTTCAAGTTAGATCCCATTATGGACTGTATGTCGTATCTGCTCAACATTTGTATGTTGAGGGCTTGACCCCCAGTGGATAGTATTGGGAGGTGGGCCTTTGGGAGGTGATTAGGTTTAGATAAGGTCATGAGGATGGAGCCCCTGTGATGGGATTAGTGCCCTTATTAAGAAAAGGAAGCGATCCCAGGGCTTCCTCTCTCCATCAAGTGAGAATGTGGCCATCTACAAGCCAGGAAGAGGGCCCTCTTCAAGAACTGAGTCTGCTGTCACCTTGATCTTGGACTTTTCAGCCTCCAGAATGCTGAGAATTAAATACCTGTTGTTTAAGCCCCCCAATCTATGGTATTTTGTTATAGCAGCCCGAGCTGACTGGGACAGATCCCTAAATTTTACATCTCTGGAGCTTCTTAGTTTAGGCTGGTATCCCGTCTACTGCAGTAGAATTTCACTGCAGTACTTACTTTCAGTTAAGTACATATTAGTGAAGCCTTCTTGTGTGCACTGTGCTAGTAACTTGTCTGGACTAAGTCACAGACCCTATCTCGGCAGAAAAAACTGGTACATAAGCATAGTGAAGATGAGTGACAATACTAAGATCTACAGTTTTATTAAGGGTTGAAATGAGAAAAAAATCATGGAAATCCCACCTATATTTTCTGCAAAACTGTCATAGGGAGGACTGTGTCTTAGGTTGAGCAGTATCAATGGAATGGGGATATAAATATTTCTTTAATTTTTTATTGGTATCTAGAAAAACTGCCATAATTTCTAAAATATGTCTTTTTTCAAAAAAAAAAACAACCACATGAATTACATAATTTACTCACATTTCTCATTACTTTTGGGTGCCAGGAAGCCCAGAGATAAGAATTCTAAGCTCAATTTCAGAAAAGCAGGTAGGAACCTGAGTCTAAATCTTTATCTGCACCAACGGTAAGACCTGCCATCCCTGGAACTGCCCTTTGTCTCAGTTCAGGCCGCTATCACAGAATATCATGGAATGGGTAGCTTAAACAACAGATATTTATTTCTCACAGTTTTGGAGGCTAGAAGTCTAAGATCGAGGTTCCAGCAAGATTGGGTTCTTGGTGAAGATCCCCTCCATGGTTGATTGATGGGTGCTTTCTTGCTGTATCCTCACATGGTAGAGAGAGAAAAAGCACATGCTAGTCTCTTTCTCCTCTTAGGAGGGCACTAATCCCATTCTGGGGCTCATCTCAGGACTACATCTAAAACTAATTACCCCTCTAAGGCTCCACCTTTGAATACTATCCCATTGGGGGTTAGGCTTTCAATATATTTAGATGGTGGGTGTGGGGGAAACCAACATCTAATTTGTAACAACCTTCCCCATCCAGAAAGAGATTCAGAAATTTAGGGACATAGGTGAGATTTAAAAAAATCACTGTCAGTGGTGTTGCCTCTCCAGGTCCTTCCCTGGGTCTCAAGAAATTACCTTGATCTCTTACCAGGCTGCGGTCTCCTTCTCTTCTTTCCTTCTACCAATCTGTCCGTACCTGCCCGGGAGTGTTCAAGTGTTCTGTAGCACACTTTCAAACTCAATCTCATCAGAGCCCCACAGTAGTTTTACAATTAATAGTTGCCTCTAGTGGGCCTCATGCTGCACATCTGGCTGAACAACTCAAAATAACTTGGCCTTAAATCCTTGGTGCAGATCTCTTTGCACAAAGATTCCCATATGTATCAGGTATGAACCCCGGTCCACTATTTAGGTGGGCAAGAAATAGAACTTTTATTTTCCTCTATCCTGACTTATTTTAGTGCCCCTAATATCCCCAGGGTTGTAGAAACTCAATATTAGTCAATATATTATCACCTTCTATGTTCTGGGATGGGAGGCTTCACATAACATCAGAGCATTGAGGGAATATTTGACCTCTCATTTTATCTGTGCCTAGAAGATCCTACTGACATGTGTGTTGTCCTGTGGGGACATGGCTACATACATTTGCTGCTGCAATGCACTTTATTTCTGTCCATTTAGCTCTTTCAGACTGGTTGCTCTGTTTCCTAGGACCTTGTTTTGGCCAAAATAATCATTTTTCTGCTTCTGGGCCATGTTAGATCGGAGAATCCCTGGAGGCTGTTCATGGCCCTGTCTGCCTATAATTGCTCTGCAGCCTTTTGCTCCCTTTAGAAAGATTGGCAAGAAAGGAGGCTGCTGGTAACATCTCCCAAGGTCTAATAAGTTGGTTTAGCAAGCCTTTCTTCCTTCAGAAAGTTCCCCCCGCCCCAACCCAACCCCTACCTCTTCTCTTCAACTCCAACTTGTTTACTTGGTTTTCATTTTCCAACAAAACTGTGCCGGCATACACCGTTTATTTGTTGATCGATTTTCAGTAGTTTTCCCCTTATCTCAGGCCAGGAAAAGTTATTTTCCTTTAAAAAGTTTGCTAACGTGGCTAAGTAGTCCATTAAACAAATTCCTTAATGACATGATCATGATTTGAGCAGTTAGGCCGATTTTCAAATGGGATCCTAATTCTAAAACTCTTTATAAGATTTGGAAATATTAATATGATTTTTTTGCAAGAATTAAAAAAATAAAAATGGTTTGCATCTACGCTTCTGGAATTTTATTATAATTTTGTTTACTGGAACTGCTTAATCTTATTTGTTTTATTAGATCATTTTTTACCGCTCTATGAGATTCCAATAAACTCTTTAATAAACATCAAAACTTGAGAGCTCATCAGTCCCTGTTATTTCTCCACAAACAACTTGCTAACCCCATCCTGCCATCACTTTTGTGCCAAACAGATCAACTAGACATTAGTTTATGATTTCTTTTTTTTCTTTATGTAGGTAATATACATTATTTGAAGAAACCAATTGTAATGCGATTCAACACAGTACCGCTGATCAAATTACTCCTTCCAAAGACAGCAGCTGGGAATATTTACTATGGAAATATCTGTATTTAGAATGATTTCTAAAATCAAATTGCTGTAAACATAACCAAAAATTATGAAGACTGTCTCCATAAAGAACACCTCTTGAGGTGGGAAAAGACAGTTTTCCAAATAAGAGATTCTTAGCCCTTTCTTAAGGCTAAACTATACTTTGTGTGGGTGCAATATTTTGTGGTCATAAACAATACTTACCAAATGCATTACCGGTCAAGTTAGGCGTAATTTTGCCAGCCTCAAACATTTATAAGTTCAGCTTGGGAATCTGCTCTAAGGCACCCCAGTTTATTACAACAGTTTCATTTGAGTTAGAAAAAGAATGTGGGACTTCAGGACAAATATAAAGGAAAATTGGACAACTTTGATTACTTTCTCTCCTCTCTTCCTTATATCAAATGATCACCGTGTCCTACAATTTTACCTTTCGACTATAGTTTTCCTCTCTCCATTGCCATAGTTGAGCCCACTGTCATCTCTTGCCTAGGTAACAGCAATGTAGCCTCCCGGCTAGTCACCCTTCTTCAGGTTCATCCCTCACAAAAGCTGAATGTATCCTGTTTTAGAAGGATGACTCTAGAATTCAACTCTGCCCATCTCATTCTCTTCCTTAGAACCCTTAAGGGCTCCCCAATATCTTTGATGTCAAGTCTGAGTTCCATAGCATATACTTCAAAGCCTTCAAAATGGTGTTCCAGGTGATCATTCTTGGGTCGTATCTGTGATCCAGACTTTATGCTCTTGCAATAGTTCATCATCCATGCCAAGCTGTTTCTCCTTTCCAGCTTTGTCTTGACACATAAAAAGCATTCACTTAATATATGTTGCATGGTTGGAGCCCCCAAACAGAGGAGAGCTAACAGTCTATGACCCCTAAACCCAAGCAGTGGCATGGTATAGTGGGCAGAGCATTGGGCTCTGCTGCTTGGTTATACCCAGTATCTGTACTTCTGCAGCCATAGATCCCATCTCTACTTCTTATAGCCATATGGTTTTTTCACCTTGGGCAACTATCCTAGCTTTTTCATTGGTTAAAATGGGCATGAAATTTAGCTATCTGGCACATAGTAAAAACTTGGGAGATGGTAGTTTTCTTTCTTTTTAAAAAATTCCATCAAATTCTAGAGTTTAAGAGAGCAGCCAACTCTGCTGATAAGTGCCTCAAATCAGTTACAGCTGGTTACTTTTCTGGTCCAGCCCCACATACATGTATTAACAACAGAACACAGAAACATAAATCTTGAAACTCATTCTGTGGAGGATGAAATATTACATTTTTACTGCCCAGGAGTTACATGTTGGTTGGAATTTTCCTACCGGATTTCTCCTAGAAATGACGCAATGGGGAAAGGGACACTGGGCATTACTTTTTGAAGGATGGGAGTTAAAAGGAAAAAACCAGAAGGTCCAGAGTGTGGGGTGCCTCTGCAGGAGACTGATGAACATGAATGAGAAAGTACTCAAAGTGTGTGTGGTAGCATTCATATATCTGACCTACTTTACCGATTTGCCTAGGGCCAGCTTTTTTCAGAAAGATTCAGAACGGATGACTAACTTTGTGTCAGTGGTTCAAAATTGGAAAATCAGGAGTTCCTGGTCAACATCCCTAACCTAGAGCCAGGCCTCCTGATGAGAAATCGAAGAGGAAGAGAAGCAGATGGGAGAATCAAGAGCAGATGCAAGTTATTTAAAAGTAATACAATAATTCAGCAGGAATGGAGTGGAAATTCAACAACTTATTGGGTATGACATTTGGATAAATTAAACTGAACAGACATCTAGGAAATAGCAGATAGGAAAAGCAAAATGAAGGCAAAAACTGGCAGGCAAGAAAAGGAAAAGGACTAAATGAAAACAGAGAGTTTCAGGCCAAGGGGAAGTCACTCACATTTGCTATATATTACATTCAGATTTTCATTTTTTTTTTTTTAAAGAATTTATTTATTTATTTGACAGAGAGAGACACAGCGAGAGAAAGAACACAAGCAGGGGGAGTGGGAGAGGGAGAAGAAGGCTTCCTGCTGAGCAGGGAGCCTGATGTGGGGCTCGATCCCAGGACCCCGGGATCATGAGCTGAGCCGAAGGCAGACGCTTAACGACTGAGCCACCCAGCACCCCAGATTGTCATTTTTTAAATGAAAAAATTAATTATACATATTTACAAGTAACCTGGCATTTAGTGCCAGGTAGAAAATTGCCTGTTTCACTGATTTTCCTCCTTTTTCTTTCTTCATGGCACACATACACACACATGCACACAAACACACACAGTCACATCCACACATGCACAGACACCCACACACATACACACAACTTCATCACTTTTTCTCTTAATGTTTTTGGGAGATGAAACTTTTCTGATTTAGTTTAGTTTGCTGCGAAGCCAATAAAGACTTTATAAAATATACTTGTTCCCATTCAGTAGAAATTCATCTCTTATTTTAATTGTTTATTTTTGATCTGTAGATGCTCTGAGGGTTACGGGATAGTTGAGGTAGAATTATAGATAGAATAGAGACAGAAAGAGAAAGATAAATCAAACCAGGATGAGCTCCAAGCAAAGAGGGCAAGTAAATAGCTCGATCTGAAACATGAAAATGCCTATTAAATAGAGATAGGAACAGCTATTTGTCAAAATTTTTAATATTGATTGTTTGTTGATCTTTCTGCCTGAGAGTCATACTGTGGCCATTCTTACTGATTTATCAAATAGATACCTTGCTTTGGAGATCTTTAAGGAGTGTGGGCTTGCTTCATCTAAATCAACATTAACAAACTTCAAGCAGAATTCTGAATTTTACTTACTGGTGAGTTGGTTTCAAGATAAAGACAGAGTTAATTTGTCAAGCTTGGCCTCCTACAAGGAGATAATCTCACTTATGCCTTCAAAGTAAATTTGACCCAGTCTATTGGACATTGAACCAAGATTCTAATTAAAGGAACCTGTTTTCTTGGCATTTCTATGTTCTGCATGTCACATTTTTATATAGGTGCCTGTATAGGTGTAAATGGTCTATTTTTCATTTTCAAAGATATTATATCTTGGAGACCAAAAAGACAATCAGGACTTTGTCCAGTCTTTTTCCTTTTCCCCCTCTTCACACCTGTCTAACACTTTCACTCAGCATGGCTGCAGTCCTTTCTCTTTTTATTTCCTCACTGTTGGTTCAGGCTTCAGCATAGAATCCTAAAAATAAAGTCTAAGATGACAATAAGAGCTCCCAGGGAAATAAAACAAAAGGGAGAAAACATGAAAAGGACTTGAAAATAAAAGGATACAAAAGCACAGTGCGTGAAGGATGAGGTTGTTGAAAAGATTATGGAATTAAGGAAAATGTGATAATGTAATCTTAAAAAAAGTGAAATGTTTAAAATGAAAAGTCATAGGGAGTGGGAGGTACAGGCTTCCAGATAGGGAATGAATAAGTCACAGGGATGAAAGGTACAGCATGGGGAATATAGTCAATGGTATTGTAATAGTGTCGTATGGTAGATGGTATCTACGCTTGTGGATAAACACATAAGACTTGTTGAATCACCATGTGGTACACCAGAAACTCATGTGATATTGAAAAAAGTCAAAATGGGGGTAATAAACATGATTTCTCTGAAAAAAAAAAAAAAAGCCATAGGTAAGTGGATTAAAAAGTTAAAAAAATGAAACTAAAACAAAGTTTTTTTCAGAAAGTTTTGTTACCAAAAGGGAGAATTTTCAGGCAAATCCTATTACATTTCACTATAATTATATAACCAGGTTTATTACTAAACACAGGACACTGTAAAAATAAACAATAGAAGAGACAAGTTACATTTCCCCTTTTTATAATTTTTATCTCTTATTTCTTTCAGTTACCTAATTTCATCTTCATAATCTGTGAACTTGGAACTGGCCACAAGCTCAACATTGGTGGATTCCATAATATTAACGGATACCAACCATTTAGAGCAGTAAGTCTGCTGTCTGTCCCAGAGAACAAAGCTGTCTGTCCTGAGCAATGTAAAGGGTTACCCATGAAAGTGTTTTTACAACAGCCG
Source organism: Phoca vitulina (assembly GCF_004348235.1). Classification (NCBI taxonomy): domain Eukaryota; kingdom Metazoa; phylum Chordata; class Mammalia; order Carnivora; family Phocidae; genus Phoca; species Phoca vitulina. The sequence goes on along the minus strand of NW_022589722.1, from coordinate 12,216,043 downwards.
TGTGGGCTATGAAAAGTGAACAGATTTTACATCAGTTGTTTGACTTGGGCAGGTTTTTAATATATAAATTAGAGATAATGACATTTTCTCTACTTACCTTGAATGAGCTACACTGTGCATATGATAGAATATGTGATTAACTATAAAGAACCAGACATAAAAATTGGATGGTGTTTGGTTCTAAGATGATAATATTAGGACTACTTGGAATGTTAAAATTTATCTGTCATTGGACCCCCCCTCCCCCAAGTTAGGAGAACATGTGTATGGTTCAAAATACAATATATACAAAAGGATAATTAGTGAAATGCTCATCAGCTAATTTCCCCTTAATGATTGGTTTATTCAGTCATTTGGCGCATATTTATTGACTGTAAGGAATCCATATCACACCACAATTAGAAATAATATTGATTGTTTATATTGGACAATGTTCCTCAACCTTTACTCAGAAACTCTTTGGGTACTGTCATCATTTGAACATTAAAATAAAGAAAGCAAAACCCACAAAGTAAGAAAATGTATGCTCAGCTTTTTTGTGAAAAAAGAAAGCAAGAATCTATTGCATTCCTGTTATCTGAGGGGAGTGTTTGACAAGTTGATTTGTCTTTGATTTTGTGTAAATGCTTCCGTGGCCACATCTTTTCTGTTCTCCAAAGCAGTGGTCATTTCTGAGGCTGGCAGTTGGACCATCTACACATTTCCACTGTATTTGGATAGACTTGCCTTTTATTTTGAGGATATAGGGCAAAAAAGATGGAGAAGCTCTTCCCTGGGACCTGAACTGTGTTAAGCATATGAACAGATGCTTAGGGTTACAACTGATACTTGCTGTGCTGAGTGTCAGGTCCTGTGTGACAAAGGGGCTTTCATGCTCTTTAAGAAATCCATTGTGTGGATGTGATAAATAGAGATTTCTCAAGCAGTCAAAAGGGACCCCTTCTGTTCATGCTAAAGATTTCATACTGTAGTGCATATCTCTGAACATATGGCCCTTTCTTTATACTGTCTGCTGGATCAATTCCTTAGAGATCCAGTTGTATCAAAGGGTATAGGCATTTTAATTTTTGATAGAGATTGCCGAATTCCTCTCCTTAGTGATCATGGCAATTTATGATGTCATCAGAAATGTAAGAAAATGGCTGTTCCCTCACATCCTTGTTAACAGAGTATTTTACCGAACATTACTGATCTTTGCCGATCTGTTAGGTAAAAAATATATCTACTTGTAGTTAGTATTTACATTCCTTTTACTATGGGTAAGATAAACAGCTTTTGATATATTTACATTACTATCCATATTTTCTGTCTAGTAAACTATCTCATATCTTTTGTCCGTTTTTCTTTTGGGTTATTCATCTTTTTCTTATTGATTTGTTGATGCTTTTCGTATGTTAGGAAAATTATCTTTTGTTCTGTTATGAGTTGTAAAAGTTTTTCCCAGGTTGTTTTTTACTTTTCTTTTTGCACTATTCCATACAAAGATTTTTAAGTATTCTTATGTAGTCAAGCTTATTAATCATTTATTTGTGACCCTTAGGATTTTAAAAATCATACTTTAAAAACACCTTCCCTGCTTGAAGATAATAAAAACTAAGAAATAAAATACCTCTCCATCTTCTCTTCTATTTCTTTTAAGGTTTTATTTTCCACCTTTATTTATGTCTTTATTTATGTCTGTCTTTATGTATTTATTTACTGAAGAGAGAGAGAGGGAGAGAGAGAGAGCACAAACAGGGAGGAGGGGCAGAGGGAGAAGGAGAGAGAGTGAATCTCAGCACTACCACCCTGAGATCATGATCTGAGCCAAAATGAATTAATTTTTTGGAGCATGACTTTATTGCGTTCTCTTAGTTACAAACACTATTCTCTCAACTATTCTCAGTTGATTTTCTTGGGTTTCTAGGCAATTATCTTATTTGCAAATCATGATAATTTTACTCTCTCTTTTATAATTTTTATCTCTTATTTCTTTCAGTTACCTAATTTCATTGTTGGAGGAACCACTGAGAGGACATGACTGCCAGTTGACTTTGAGCTGGACCCAGACAGTCAGAGACTCCTCACCCCCTCCCCTGCAGGCACTAGAAGCTCCCCCAAAGACACGGCCTTGAGATAGTAATGTGTTGAGACCATCTAGATGGTATATGTGATTGAACCTAGGTAAGGCCTCTATAGAAACTTTTAAGATTTGGTGGACAGGTGCAGGGATCTACCCATCTTATGGCCCCCCAAGACAAGCCTTATATATAACTTCCCTTCCTTATTACACCTGCCACCTTCCAGTCTGGAGTGGTCTGCTTCTTTCTTTGGTGTCTCCTTGCCCTTAGGGCCAGTTTCCAATTTCATCCAGGGAACTCCTGAGGTTTTGAACCAACATTCATTGACTAACCAGGTGCTCCAGGATAATATGAAATACAAGTGGTACAAGTGAATTTGTTGCCGACTTTAATGAGAATCTTCTAGTATTTCTCCATTAATTGTGATATCAACTTTTGGGTTAAAGTATATACTTATATATTTACCATATTAATGAAGCATCTATTCATGTTCCATCATATTTTTCTTTTAAAAATAGGAATAGGTATTACATTTTATCAAATGACTTTTTAGCACCCATAGAGATGATAATATGCTTCTTCTTTAATCCTCTTAACTAAACGAATTTTAAAAATAAACTTCCTTTTTTTTCATTTCATTTAATTTAATTTACCTATTTTTTTAATTTTATTATGTTATGTTAGTCACCATACAATACATCATTGGTTTTTGATGTGGTGATCCACGATCCATTGTTTTAAAAATAGACTTCCTAATATTTAATCCTAGCAGTCCTTGCAATTCCAGAGTAAACTCCACTTGATTGTGGTATTTTATTCCTTCGTTATGCTTCTGAATTCTGTTTCCCGATGTGTCATAGCATTCTTCCTTCAATATTTAGAGGAAGGGTTGGTTTTTTGCTTGAAATGTAAAAAAAAAATTATGTTATAAATTTTATGCCAGCTTTTTCAACCTCTCTTTCTTTTTATGTGCACCATTGGATTTTCAGTGATGTGGTCTGGTATTTGGGGGACTATATGTGTTCAATTCCTGATTTGCCTAGAATGAATCAATCAGCCAAGAATTTTATTTATTTATTTGACAGAGACACAGCAAGAGAGGGAACACAAGCAGGGGGAGTGGGAGAGGGAGAAGCAGGCTTCCTGCAGAGCAAGGAGCCCGATGTGGGGCTCCATCCCAGGACGCTGGGATCATGACCTGAGCCGAAGGCAGACACTTAACAACTGAGCCACCCAGGCGCCCCTTCACATACATTTTTAATCTTCTAAAAATCTAATGTCATATCTCAGTATAGCCTTGCTCACCCCATCCATACCAGCCAAAGTAGACTCTAGAGTGACAAATCACTCCCTCTAGGGTCCTGTTCAAATGACACCTTCTTCATGAAGACTTCCTAGTCCCTCCAACTCAGAGACAAGCTCTTTCTTTAAGGATAACTACGTTTTTCTTTATAATTGTCTTCTGACCCTTCCCAGTTTTCTGACGTACATTATTCAACAGATTCATTAGACGTTTGTAGGCGTTATGCAAAATGCTTTCATGATATTATATTGTTTAATCCCTATCACAGTCCTTTGATTTAAATACCATACAAATAAAACAATGTGAACGTGGAGAGTCAATAATTCTTTTTTAGGTTACAGAGCTGGTAGGCTGCAAAGTAGGAATTCAGCTCAAGTCTGTGTGATTTGAAACCACATACTCCTTCCAGCAAATCATGTTGATAAAGCAGCAGATCATCTTTACAATTATGTTGTATGTTTCCCTTTCCTCTATGAAATTCTGATTTCCTTCAGGGTCTTGCCTGTGTCTTCATTCTCTTGGAATCCCCTATATCTTCTTGCACATGGGAGAACGAAATAAAAGCCGATCGAATTGGTGGAGCAGAGTGCATATCTTGAATATGGTTCCAATAAAATTTCAAAATGAATTATGGAGTTTTACTCATGCATTTAATCTCTTTTGTAGTTCATCAATCCATACATTTATAAGTTCTGGCAAAAAGACTCTTCAGAAGGATTTCTGGAGTCATGGAATATGGGCTTTGTTTTCATGGTTACTCAGCTGTGGAGCATTCTGGTGGATGTTGTCTGGAGCTGGGTCACTGGGCAGAATTTTCAGTGTTAATTGGCTGTCGTTTATCTCAATGCTGGAAAACTGTGGAGTTCTGCTTCCCCAACCAGAAGTGATAGCTTCCTCTTTCAATCCTCATAGAACTCTATACCTCTTTTATCACCTCTCACTTTCCACCTGGTATTACAGTGATTTATGTGCATGTCTTATTTCCTTTATTACGTGGTAAGCACCTTAAGTTCTGAGCCCTGTCAGATGCATTACCCATTGGGCTCACATGGTGCCTGGCACATAGTAGGAGCTCAGTACATTTTTAAAAAGTGATTAAAGTAGGTTCTAAATTCAGCAAATCTTGCTCCCCCTATCTTACTAGCACCATTTCAGCATTTTTTTGCTGTTCCCCACTATTCATGTGGGTGGTATGAGCCAAAATTGCTGAAAAAGGATGTAATTTCCCTTGTTAATATAATTACTACCATATATTATCACAGTACTAAAGTCATAACATTCTCATTTTCAGTGGCCTACACACATCACCAAGATTATCTCTGGAGGAGAAATGTATCATGTTTGTTTTCAGTCACAGAGTGAAATGCTGCCAAGTTTGGTGAATATATATGCTCAGCCTCTTTTGAGTGACAAGTGTGTAAATGGGGCCATCTTATGAAAAAAATGTAAACTTCCTCTTTGCATCTGGACAATTTGTTAACTGTTTGGATTACCAATACAAGGCAGGGGGTGGGTGGTGAACATGCTTTTCTCTGTGGGTCTTTCATAGTTTAGGAAAATAATGAATGAGGAACTGAAGAACCTGGAGAGGGACCAGGGGAGGGAATATTTGACTCCTACATTATGAGGGCAGCAGGCCCTTCTGGGGAGTCTAATGGCCTTGTCAGCTGAACTCAGGGTGGACAAGGACAGGATTTTGAATTGTGAGTGCATGATCAAGCTGTAATAGTCCTCAACAGAACCTAATATGAGTTTATCTTTGCTTTTGGAGAAAGAGACTCTTGTTCTAAGAATCTTGTCTCAGCCCAGAATTTAAAGGGGACTTTACTTGAAGCAAGACTGAGCTGCCAGTCCTTGTCATGCTTGTGGGATGGATAGAAGTGGGACGTCTGTCCTGCATGTTGGGGCTGATGCTGGAAGGTCAGCTATGGGGGTGAAGGCATGGCATCCGATGATTACCTCAGCCTCTAACCATGGCTAGCGAAAGCATGAGGGACAGGGACATGTCCCAGTGGTAATCAAGGCCTCATGTCAGGGAATCTAGATTGTGGGAAGGTGGTGACTGAGGGCAGAGTCAAACTCAGAGTCCAGGGCCTGAGTATGGCTGGGATTTTTTTAGTCATAAGCCGAGGAGTGGGGGATGGGTTGAGCCTGGGTGGTTCAGTTGGTTAAGCAGCTAACTCTTGATTTTTAGCTCAGGTCTTGATCTCAGGGTCCTGGGTTCAAGCCCCATGTTGGGCTCCATGCTGGGTGTGGAGCCTACGTAAAAAAGACAAGCCAAGAGAGGGCTCCTAGTCAAATCCCAATGTTGGATCCCATGTCACTTGGGCACTAGAACTTTTAACTGTTTTATTTCTTACTAAGAAGCATCCATTTTCTTGCTGTTTCAACTCCAAGGATCCTTGGCCTTGGCCCTTTCTAGAAGTTTTTCATTTGCAGTGGCACTTGGGAAGCTGTAAACAATAAATGTCCAGGCTCTACCCCTGGACATGTATGTATATATTTATATACATAGACACACAGTACACATATACATATATACATATATGCAGGCACACAAACATATATATGTGTGTATATATACACACACACACACACACGCAGACATACATACATTTAGTATATATAAATTACACTCACATACGCATATATGTATGTATGTATATATCCCCAGGAGATTTATTTATTTATTTATTTATTTAATTTAATTTAATTTATTTTTTTAAAAGATTTTATTTATTTATTTGACAGAGAGAGACAGCAAGAGAGGGAACACAAGCAGGGGGAGTGGGGCAGGCTTCCCGCTGAGCAGAGAGCCCAATGCGGGACGCTCGGTGAGGGGCACTCGATCCCAGGTCCCTGGGATCATGAGCCCGAGGCAGAGGCTTAACGACTGAGCCACCCAGGCGCCCCTCCCCAGGAGATTTAAATGTACAGGTTGAGAACCATTGACAACTACATGATGTGAAATGAAGGGAGTGGAGGCTTGAGTGACCCCTACAGGCCAACAGTAGCACCACCAGAACAAAGCTGCACCCAGGGGCGGTTTATAGCTTATAGTTACTATTTATGGCATCCTTACTCTGTGCCAAACACTTCCTTCATAAACTCATCTGATTTTCACATGATCTTACATATTTTATTAACTCTATTTCACATGATCTTACATTTTATTAACTTTATTTTTCAACGAAGACACTACGGTCCAAGTTTCCACTGGACCAAATTTGAACTGGACCTTGAACCCAGGGTAGTATGGGACTGTTGCTTCTTAGGTCAGTCTTATAGGGTTATTGTAAGATTTCAGCCTGAATTGTGGGCATTATAGTATTGAGCTTAAGAATTTTGGCTCTGGAGTTGAATTTAAATAAATTAAAATCCCGGCTCTGCAATTTAGAGTTAGGTGATTGGAACCAGTTAGTTAACTTCTCTGACCCTTAGTTTTCACCTGTATGATGGGAATAGAATCATTATAGGGTCTAACTAAGATAATGCTTGTAAAGCTCTTAGAATACTGGCTGGTCCAAGCTAAGCACCCATGTAGCACTGCCTGTTATTATTAGATCTGGCTTAGGATAGAAAATGCAGGTGTTGAGCCCAGAAACCCAGCTATAAGGAAGTGGAAAAGGCATTTGCTGATGCTGATACAGTCTGGTATGAATTTTCTGTACCAGTCTCCATTGGTTAGGAGATGGGGGAAAAAATGAGGAAAACTACAAATAAAGTGAATTAGTGATGCTTTTAGGTGCCTCCTTTTTTCATTTCTTCAGTTCTGAAAATCTTTCCTCATTGCTCCTCCATCCTCTGCCTAATGCTTGGGTCCAATCTCAGGTGGTAATGGATTAAGAAGGTACTCATCCCAGTGTTTGACTTTTTGCTAAGAGACTCAATTAACCTTCAAGACCCAAAGGAATCAATCTTTAATAGTGTAATTTAAGGCCCTGTGAGGGGTATTGGGGATAAAATGTTGGGCAGGGACTGTTCCTCTTATCACCCAAGATGTATTACTGCCATGCCTGCTTGAGGGATTGTCATTAGACAGTCATCCAGAAGGCAGGGGCTGCCCCCAGTTTACTTTAGTATCCTTCAGAGTCTTGTGTACAGCCCTGGGGACACAGTAAGTTCTCAACAGTCTTTTGTTGAACAGAATTTAAAGAATGTATTTAGTTGTCATCTTAATATTGTTTCTGTCTAGGTATTTATGAATGCTTAATAAACTTTTCTTGCAAAATTTTGAAAAATTATTACTAAAGTAACTAATTACATTTTATACCCTGAAAAATTTTAATTTTTTTTAACGCTAAATTCATTTGTTCATTCAGCAAATGCATGTTGTCTACCCTATGCCAGTGGCTGGGAGAAGCACTTTGGGTTGAGGACATTCTTTCCACAGTCTCTGCGCTCATTCTACATGAAGTCATAGTCTGCATTCTTCATAGTCTACATGAAGCTGACCCATCTCTCCTTCAGGCACCTTCTTGGCCAAGTGAATGCCTGGTCCTTTGAATATAGCTCTTTGGGACCCCCATTCTTCAGCTCTCCACTCTTTCTCACTCACGCTGTGAGTGCTTTTAAGATGGGTGTTTATATTCTATGTATTCCAAAAAGGCAGTCAATTAAAAAACAAAATAATCCATCACCTCTCAATTAACAGTCAACACCGATGGAGATTTCACCAAATCAATTATGAAGTACATTGCTTACTTTTATTACTTGGGACCTAGTTTTGTCATGATTCTATTGATGAATTTGAAGCTCTGATATTAATATTAACATGTCCCCAGTTACTTAGTTGGCTTCCAAGGGACATTATTTGCAGAGTGTCCCTGCCAATTTTAGTGTGTATTAAGGCTAGTAACATATTAAGAGTTAAGGCAAAAAAAAATTTAGTCAAGGAATCTTCAATGATAGCAGACCTGAGAACCATAATTTTGCATTTCTGACTATTGTCACATGTGGAGTTTTCACCATTGGGTCACATTTACTTTGGTTTATTGTTTCAATTTTGTATCTAGGATGATTTTGACAGTTTTTAAGAAAGCAGTGTCTCTGGGGACTAGCTGTGTGAGCTTTAATATGAAAGAGGGAAGGAATGATTTCATGATAAGGGAACAGAATGAGAGTAGTGGAGCCAACTCAGTTGTGGGGAGAAGAAATCAGAAAGGCTGAGGAGAGGACAGTGTAGGGGAAACTGACAAGCATGAAATTAGATGCCATTTCTGACCCATCCTTGTATGAACCTCTGTTACTTTCTGCAGTTTACTTAGTTTTACCCATGGTGACTCTAACTTTGAGTGTATATGACTTGACAAAATTTATGGTCACACATTTTTACATATCCTTGTGCGGGTACATTTTGAAGGTAACTTCTGCTCAAAGATTTATTGAGTACCTTCAATGTCATGAGCACAGCATATATAAAGATGAGTGAACCCAGTCTCTTGCATTCCAAGAGTTACAAATAAAGGAAACAAATCTGTATGTAACCAACCAACTGACCAACCAACCAACCAACCAACAAGACAAGTGCTAAGTTGATGGTTTGGGCAAAAGCTGAGGAGGGTTTAACTCAGTCTATGAGATTAGAAAGGGATGAAGAGTAAAATTTTCCCACTATTGAAGTGGGTGGGCTATCCAGTCAGAGGTGACAGTTTGGGTAAAGACTTTGAGGAGTGACTCAACATGGTTTATTGGGAGAGTGGCCAAGTAGACTGGTGTGGTGGGATTGCTGGGCACTTGGGAAGGAGAGGTGGAAGATAAGGTTAGGGGGACAAATTGAGGCTAGGGTACGAAAGTAAGGATGATGGATTACAGAGGTGAATGAGCACAAAGTTTGATAATATCATCCAAAGGACGCGACTACAGGAGAGTTAAAGGGAGACTAACAGTGTTCAAGTTGGTGACCCTAGCTCTTCCTCTTGGCAGAGGGCAGATGAGGGGAACTTCCAGCCTGAGAATGTATATAACTAAAACATTTTAATTATATCCTGACCGTGAGTCAGAACCGTTCCCAGGGTTTTCTGGAGGAGGGTTGGGGGAGAATACTCTAAGAGCAAGCCTCTGAAGCACACGCGGTCCACAGTGCCCAGCCATGCTGCCCCTCCAGAAGCAGTGTGGACAGCTTGAGCTACACTCTGTCTCACTAGGACTTCCGTGGCATGGACCAGAGGGAAGGGGAAGCATCTGGTGCCTACGGTGACTGGGGCTGCGGACAAGCCCAGGTTGTTAGCTAGTCTAGGTCACATGAACTGGGCCATCCAAAGGTGTCTAGAGGCAAGATGAACCCACCGAATGAGTTCATAGTTCATTCCAGGTGCGCCAGCCCTGGCTCTAAGGTGGGGATGTTCAATTCCAGACATCCTCGTGAACGAGAAGTTAGCTTTCCTAATGGCATCCTTCTTTTGGTCTGGAATGACTCAGAAGTGGATTTGGATGAGCCTTTCCTTTTGGCAGAAAGTCAGTAGTCATCTCTTTTCCCCTTTTTAAAATGTCTGTAGAATAGGAACACTGTTATGGAAATTAGTTAGCAGCTGCTGTACACGAATGTTTAGAAAATTAATATTACTCACATTATGCCATACAGAAGCAGAATTTTAATGAAGCACCGAAACTACAGGCACATTGACCCCTTCCCCTTATCAGAGAAATCTCAGAATGCACAACTTTCTTTGAGAAAACTCATTTCCACTAGGCTTCTATAGGCCTATTAGTGACAAAAATAGCACATTCACAACCCAAAGGAGCAAATATTTCAGAACATATTGTACTAAAATGTGACAGTGTCAGCTAAACCATTATCTATACTTATTTCTTATTATTAATTCTTAACAATTAGCTGTTCTTTGTTGCATGGTAATGGGATTTGCTATACTATAAAAAATGCTTTGAAGTTGTTAAGTGTCAGACCTTGTTCGTGCCAATTCTCTTAGAGATGATTGTTATTTGCTCTACAGCCTGCTGGGGATGTGGCCTGCAGTGGGCAGGAATAAGTATGTATGTGTGGGGTAGGGGTGAGAGGGGGGTGTGGTGGGGAAGGGAGGAGATGACAAGGATTCCATACAGAAAAGCCTGTCTTTGCAAAACTTAACCTGGAACCACCTACCAAAGTCGATGCAAATGCCTTCACCCAATTCTGAGGTTCTGCAATGTTATCTTAGGGGTGTGGGGCCCCTGGGGAAAGGTGCAGAGGGAAATTTGGGTGAAGAAGGTGGAGAGTAGTCAACTTTCAGGTGGCATGAGGGCATGATGGAAACAAACACACAGAACCTCATCAGGGCAGCGGGGGAAATGCTCTGAAGGTAAGAGACCTTTTGGTTTTAACTGAAGGGAAAGCTCAGGAAGGAGGAGAAAAGGCAAGCTTCCAAGGGTAGAGTGTTTGTTATGTGATTTATAACCTCAATCCATGTAAAAAGGTATTCTTTGACATCAGGGCACACCGTGATTGCTCCTGCCAAAGAAAAGCATGGTCAACAGTGCAGGGAGGTGCAGGAGGGATGTGACAAAAAGAAAAGCAAGAACAATGGACCAATGCTAGAAATGACATGGAGACAGGGGTGTACTTACTTTTTGTGGGGATGTTTGCTTTATACAAGTGTGTATGTATTCATTATTTAAATGCATCACTATCCACCTGGGAAGAAAGTGTGTGTGTGCGTGTGTGTATGTGTGTGTGTGTGCGTGCGTGCACATGTGCATGTGTGCAGAGGTTTGATTCTGTGTGTGGGCATGGGTAGAAAGCTGTAGATCTTTAACCTTACCACCACCACCTGTATTTACTGAGTACTCAGTGGGGACAGGCACCAGGCGTTGATCCTGAATCTGGTGCTGGTCCTAAGGGCCAGTGATGTTTGTCATCTACAGAATAAGACTTTTTAAAGTCCGCAGTGTTGTGCTGGAGCCATCTTGTATTAGCTCACAAGATCTTGCAACCTGATGTCAGTTTGGTAGCTTGAAATCAGTAGGTAGCTTGAAATCGGTGGGAGTATTTATACCACAGGAATTGGCAGATGTTGCAAACCAGGCTTCCTCCTTCTTTCCACCCCCAGCCGCAGAGCTGATTGGTAAACCAGCAGATATTTACCAGCATATCACTGGCTCTCCGCCATTCAGATGAAGAGGAAATAGTGAAGGGAAACAACCCCCTTTAGAGAAGAGCAGAGCTACTTGTCAACTCTTTGTCTGTTCTTCAACATTAATCTGTTGGCCAAGAGCAGCACGTGTTAACAATGGAAAGAATAGGAGCATCGACATTGAACAAACCTGGATTGGAATCTCCACTCAGCCCCATGTTTGTGGTACTGCCTCCAGTGAGCTACCCAACCTCTCTGAGGCTCAGTTTCCTCATCTGTAAAGTGGGGATATAGCATTCACCTTGCAAGGGTGTTGTTGGATTTACAAACGATATCTATATAATGACCAGATGTTAAATGTCTGCAACTTCCTTTGACATGCATTAAAAAGATGGCTTGATAGGTGGATAGAAGGATAGATGTGTGAAAAATCAAGGATAACAAAATGGTAGAATTCAGGTGGTGAGTATATGGGTGTTCACTGTAAAATCTTCCAACTTTTCTGTAATTTTCATGATAAAATGTGGAAACAAAAGAAACCTAGTAAGCAGCACTACAGACAATAATAACAACGGTAAACAATAACAGTAGCAGAGATGACTCATCTTCTGTCATCTTCTCCCTTCCAGACTCTGTTCCAGTAGCCCTGCTGGTTCTGGAACATTCCAGGCTTGGTCTCCTCTGCACCTGTTTCTTCCTGCCTAGGCTAATGCTTTTCCTCCCTGGTTTGCTCCCCACTCTCCTCAGGTCTTTGTCTACGTTTTACCCTCTCGTTTGGCCCTTCACTGCCCTCCTATTCCCACTGCACGCCTCAGTGGCTGGCATTCCCTGTCACAGTCCTTCTCTTCATGTTCCTCCATACCACTCATCATAATCTGCCTTACAGTACATTTTTATTTTGGGTATTATTTTCCCCCCACAAGAACGTAAACACCACGAAGACAGAGGTCTTTGTTTATATCATCACTGCCGAAAACCCAATAGTAAGAACAATGCCTAGAACATAGTAGGTGCTCAAAAAATATTCACCGAAGAAGGAATTAATAATAATAATAATAAAAATTCACTGGACTTACAGCAAAGGCCCAAATAAAGGCAACTGTCTTGGTTTGGGTTCCCCCAGAAGGAGGTCCTGATATAAGGATTCAAATGCAAGTAGATTACTTGGGAGGTGATCCCAGGAAACACTGGTTGTTGAGTGGAGAATTAAGATAGGAAAAGGAAGGCAGCTGATAAATAATGTATTGTCAGGCAAGTCAAGCCTGTGTGCTTGAACAGAAGAGGCTCAGGAGGCCAAAGAAACTTCTCAGGCAAAGTATGTAGATGCTAGCCACTAGAAATCAGGCTGACGGGTAGGAAGTGGTATGGCTCAGAAAGATACGGGCGAGGCACCCACAGGATTTGCTTTGTTACCCACACGATGAAGTCTCCAAATCAGTATTGAGAACTGTGAGGGTAACATTACCATCGCTGATCCTATAAAAATTATAAAAATCAGTGAGGGTTTTTCTCTTTAAAATATTCTGATTTAATTTTACCACCTAGGTCCTAGATAATTTATCAGTTTTTTTTTTTTTTTTAAATGAGAGCCTGTTTAGTTTATGGAAGAGAAATTATTTCCTCACATATTATACTAAATTTAAGATGGTCTATTCTTTTAGCAATGACCTAACTAAAATTAATCTCACTCATAAAACAGGAGCCTCCAGAACAAAATCGTATTCACAGATCTGAAAGCAAATATGTTGACATTAAAAAATTTCCAAAATACCAAAGAGTCCCACACTGGATTTAACTATCTCATAAAAAACCTCACGTTTCACTGATTGCTGTTTATGACTAAAGCTAATAAGTTGGGCAAGGGGGAGACATACAGTGCCTCACAGTGAAAATAAACAAACCAATACACCATTCCCAGAAGCAAAATGTGATTTGGAACTTAATCATAAAGTCACAAAGCTTAAAGGAAACTTAAAGACTTATGACCTCATCCATCATTTTACCCAGGGCCACACTTAATTTTTATGTATATAAGTTAAAACACTCCTCAATTTGGTGACATTCATCTAAATAGTTGGTGTTGTAGTAATCCAGAAGTGAGTGGGGCATGAGGTTGAGTGGATAGGTAGCTTTTTAATTGGTTGGGCTGCTTTAGGGCAAAGTGGTTAAGATTTTGGTAGGTGGACAGATCTGCGCTCACTCTTCTCCCCCTCCTCCATTCATTCTGCTGCTTATTAGAATGTGACCTTGGTGAGTAATTAACCTTCTGGTTTTCAGTTTGCTTCAGCTACAGAATGGGAATTACAATACCTCACCTCCCCCTCCTGTTCTTCTTGCTTTACCTGGCATTGATAGAAGGGTTAAATGAGTTAATAGATGTAAAGCACTTAATTTAGTGCTTATAAGGAGATAGTGTTTAGTAAATTATTTATTATTAAATTATTATGTCATTCATGCATTTGTTCAGCAAATATTTATTGAACATCTGCTATATGCCGGGTACTCCTGCTGAGCAAAACAAAGATCCCTGCCCAATATGGTGTTTACATTCTAGTGGGGGTGGGAGGATGTGGACAATAAGGAACTGGTATAGCAGATAAGTAAATTATGCAGTAGATTAGAACATAATAAGTGCTATGAAGAAAGAAAAAGGATAGCAAGGAAAATGGGATTAGAAATGCCAGGGAGATGACGCTTTGCAAATTTATATATAGTGGTCAAGATGGGCCTTATTAAGAAGGTGGCATTTGAACCAAGATTTGAAGGAGGTGAGGGAGTAAGCATGTGTGTATCTAGGGAAGAGTGTTCTAGGCAGAGGGTACAGCCAGTGCAAAGGTCCTGAGGATTCTGCCTGACTGAGGAATAGAGAGAAAGTCAGACTAAAGCAGAGTGAGCGAAGATTGGAGGGAGGCAGATAGAGGCTATGAAGACAGAGAGGTAATGGTTGGGGTGGAAGGAGTCGATCATATAGGGCCTGCACGCCACTGTGAGAACTTTAGCTTTTATGTTGAGTGAAACGGGAAGTCCCTCTAAGGTTTGGACGTCAAGCAGAGACTTGATCTGAATTACACTAGAAAAGATCACTTTGGCTGCTATGTCCGCAGTAGATTTTTCTGGAGAAAATGTGGAAGCAGGAGACCTGTTAGGAGGTGGTTGCAATCATTCAGGTGAGAGGTGGTGGTGGCTTGAATCAGGGCTGGTAGCATGAGAGGTGGTGAGAAGTGGCTGGAATCTGGTCATAGTCTGAAACGAGTCCAAGAAGATTTCCTGACACGTCATGTGTGGAGTGTTAACCGTATGGCATGAAGAACTTACCACGTCAGTACGTTTGGCAGCTCATTCTTTTTTAGTGGCTATACCATACCTCGTTGTGCAGGTGTACTAATTTATTTAAGCATTCCTCTTTTAATGGAGATTTAGTTTTTTAATAGTTTTGTATATGGTTGATCCTACAAACAATGCTGTAATGAACAGTCTTTTGTGCCCATGTGTACATACTTTTATAGATTGGGATTCTAGAAGTGGGATTTTGAGTAGAAACGGATGGGTATTTAAAGTCTTGATGGATTTGGCCAGCTGACACCCCCAACGCTGATACCAATATTCCTCCCCACCAGGAGGGTACGGCAGTGAGCCTGTCTCCCGGCGGACACAATGGATATTATGGTTCTATGAGTTTTTGACTCTACGTAATCTCTGTCATATGGTAAATTATAATAGGACTATTTTAAAAATTACTACTGACAAAGTTGCCTGGTGCATTTGGGTCTTGTTACCAGATATTAAACATTAGGAAACTTTGGAGACAGTTCTAACATGAAGCATTTAGGTATCATTTCTTTTAGAGAGAAGGCTGATGACATTCTAATGACAAAGCTGTGAAGTGTTACAACATTACTTAAAGGTCACCAGATGTGGGATTAAATTGTCAGTAATCTATTTTTTATGCCAATGTGAAATTGATAATTCAAGGGAAGCAGGAATCTTTATCAGTTAATGTCACCGTGTTCAATAATTATTGTATTTATTATTTCCCCATCCAAAATTAAAATCCTGATTGGCGAGGAAGCACTTTATGAGTCTGGGGAGCTCTTCTGACATTTAATATAATCTTCCAATAAGTCAGATGGGTAGCTGTTTTGATGAAAGCTGTGGACAAAGTGCTATTAAACCAAATGCAAGGAAGACATTATTTTGTAAATAACTGTGGTGATTAAAGCTTTGTTTCACATCATTAAAAATGTGTTACCTGATCCAGCATTGCCTCTCCCTAACACCGTTCATCAGGAGATGCCTCAGTTTGAAGAAGCAGAGAGAAAGAAAAGACACCCAGTTAAAGGAAGACCTAAATAGAACCAGAGATTTGCTAAACACATCAGAGGAGGCTGAGCTACGTCTGCCTGCAGGTCCTTTAGGGGGTGCGATTGTGCCCTTTCTATCACCACGCTTCTGGAACTTTCTCACAGATCTGCTGTATGGGCTAAGGATTTATGTAAATGCCGTTTCAGCATCACCTCTGTCTTTGGACTCTGTCTTATTGATCAAGTGAGAAGTTTAAAAACTCAGAGCAGTCTCATTTAGGCAACATTCGACTAGTGCCAAGCCTCCCGTCCCCCGCAGTGTCAGCTTTATTGCTCATACAATTAGAGATGGCTGCCTGGGAGAGGCTCCCCACTGCCGCCACTCTCCCCAGTCACTCTGCTTCCCCTTGCCCAGCATGCTGGCTCCTGGCTCATTTCAACTTTCATTAGCCTCTGAGGCTCCTGGGTGTGAAGGTGCAGCTCACCCAATCTCCACCATTCTGGAGGGCAAAATCAAACATCCCCGGATTTGGGGCCCTGCTCTTGCCACTCAAGTTTTTAACTAGAGGCCAAAAAACTTGTGTGGGGTTTTTTGTTTTTGTTTTTTCTTTTATGTGCAGGTCAGTCCCATCAGGAGGGAATCATCAAAAACCTGATATTCTCTGAGCTGACATTCCTCTCTCTGAAAGGGGACAGGATCTACTCCACCCCACCCTGACATACTCAGGGATAATGAATGAGGAGATGTGCAGTAGCCTGTGTGGGGGTCAATTTGGACTGATCTCTTGAGTGCGTGCTTGACAGATCTGCTTGTGAGGGCAGTGGCAGTAGCCGGTCTGGGCCAAGTTGTTGCATTATTATGGAAGTCACTACTCTCCAATTGATTTAAATCATTGCTTTAGTGACTACTGTGGATGAGTGTCTCATATATCACATATTGGCTTGAGTGAAAACAAATTGGTTTATGTAACTCTAAAGTCCAACTTCTTGCATAAATGGCTCCAGAAGGGCACACAAGGTGTTAAGGAATCTTTCTCCCCAGCTCCAGGTCAGCGTTCTGCAGGCAGAGCCTTCCTGAATGAAGGCAGAGTGGCTGCTCAGTAATTTCCAGCTGGTAGCCATCCTGGGCAGAAAAGGAATCTCTTCTCCTGTAATTCCAGCTGGTAGTCTAGGTCTAAATTTCATCATTTGAGCTTCAACCACATGCCCACAGATGGCATGCCCACAGGGGCTAAGAAAACATGGTGCCATGCTGATGGGCCAGACCAGAAATCCATACCCACTCTCTGAAACCACTGAAGGGTCAGTCCCACCAGGTGCACGTGTTCTGCGAGAGGGGGAGAGGTGGTTTTCAAAAGAAAATTAGGGCGGTGTTTCCAGAAATGGGGATGGATGTTGAGTAAGAAAAAAATGACAGCTGTCCATCCCTGTGTGTAGCTAAGTCAGGCCCTGGGCTTCTCAGAGCACCCATAACCCAAGTAGCACTGCAATGGATACCTTCCAATTTAAAGAAGATAGCCTAAAAGCAGTTCACATAGCACATTTTATAGGAGAGAGAATGGAGTTAATTGGTAGCAGGATAAAATGAAATAATGTTTGGCACATAGTAAATGCACAATAAACAGTTGAGATTTTGGTGGTTTATCATCCTCTAGCTACCTTTTCATATATGCATATTTTATCATGTGCATTATACTTAACGATAAAATTCCGAAAATTTTTAATGCATGGTCTTACTCCATAAACAGATTTCATAGTTGTAGTTTGGTGCCCAAGAGTAGAAAAACTCACTAAAATGGGAAATGCAAGTGGGGCGCCTGGGTGGCTCAGTCGTAAGCATCTGCCTTCAGCTCAGGTCATGATCCCAGGGTCCTGGGATCGAGCCCTGCATCGGGCTCCCTGCTCGGCGGGAAGCCTGCTTCTCCCTCTCCCTCTGCCTGCCGCTCTGCCTACTTGTGCTCTCTCTCTGTCAAATAAATATATAAAATCTTTAAAAAAAAAAAAAAGGGAAATGCAAGAGATGGATTGGGTGCCTTATTTCTCCAAGGAGAGAAAGCTCTTCAAGTTGAAGGCAGAGGCTGGAAGTGAATGAGGGGTTACAGTCGAGAGGAAATAAATTTTTTTTTCCCTCCAGAAGGGTGTCTCTTGTGCAAGTTATAGTCCTGGGGGACAGAAAACAAAATCCCACAGGAATATAAACCTGCCTGCGTCTTCCTGAAAATCATTTGAGGGACCAGGAGGAAGCAGGCTTTGTGAATTAATAAACGGGGAGCTGAGCCCTGGGACCTGTTTTTTCTTTCAGTTCCCTGGTTAGCCTTTTACTTAATGGCAGCAGATGTTTCTGGCTGGACTTGAGTTTTACAGTTAATTCTGAAGACCAACAACTCCATGAAGCTTAGAGTAGGAACTCTGAGCAAGGGAGATAAACCTGCAATTGCTGTTTAGGTTTTAAGAAATGGGTATTTTTGCATTTATTGTTGGCAAGGTAGAGTCCTAAAATCTTTTTTGTCTCAAAATCTTCCCTTCCCATGTGTATCCAGGAGGGCAAAGGCGCAGCAGCATCTAGGGGCCCAGGGCTGGGCAGTTTGGACAAGAGAACCGTTGGGCGATCCTTGTCTTCATTTGTTCATTCATGTCATCTTGATGAAGCAGCTAGCAACGCCAGGAGCCAGGGGACACAAGTGAGATTCGTAAGGGCACAAAAGTTAAGGAGGCGTTGCTCCCTCTTGGGTTGGTGAAGGTGTGCAGTTGGTGCCCAGGAGCAATTGCCAGTAGGATTTATGCCCCAGGACCCTCCCTTGCCTCGTCTGTGGTCTGGCTCAGTTCTGCATAAGACGTCAGAGATCCAAAGATAAATGAGATGAATCGCTGATTCCAGTAAGTTCCTGCCCAGGAAGTCCATGAAAGGGGATGTTAAAGCCTTGAGGAGTGTGAGGTCTGCCTGAAGTTCACAGGGGAGAGGTGCGAAAAAAGAGAACCTTGAAGCGCAAGGACTCTTCAAGCCTCTGGATTGGAGCTGGAGTCCAGACAGGGAAGCGCAGGCCTGGAGGCTGCTTTCTGATACTTGCTTTGGAATTGTCCTGGCCAACTGTTTTTGTTTTTTAAAAATATTTATTTATTTATTTATTTATTTATTTGAGAGAGAGAGTACGAGTGAACGCACAGAGGGAGAGGGAGAAGCAGACTCCCCACTGAGCAGGGAGACTGATACGGGGCTGGCCAGTTGTTTTTAAAGTAAAAAATTACATGTCATACTCTTATTGTTATTAGTGGTAGTATTAATATTGTCTAACAGGACAAATCATGTCATAATAATGGTAATAATTAGCATATAACAATAATACTGCAAAATAGAGCTGATACTTGCTGAATGTATAATAAATGCATTATTCCGTTTAGTCCTCACAGCAACGTTTTGAGGGAGCTATTTTTATTTTATAGAAGAACCAGTTGAAGTTCAGAGATGTTATTATTTTTATTTTATAGAAGAACCAGTTGAAGTTCAGAGATGTCAAATCATTTGTCCAAGGTCAGAGAGTGCCAACTGCCAAGGTCAGGATTCGAACCCAGGCTCGCCCACCATGCTGCCTCAAAGGGTGAACCTAAGCCAGTGGTAGTGGGAGGTATTACGAACTACTTCTCCAAATTCCTAACCCTGAAAGAACTTTAAAACATGCCTTATTTTAAAAACTAGACCAAGGGCAAACCGAATTTCCTTAAAAAAGTTTCTCAGCTTTCTGAGGAAGACTGAGAGGAGAAACACAACCATCTGTACTCTGAAACCCGGGTCTCCTTCCCACAGCCCACCCTCACCCTTTCCCTCCCACCACCCCCCACCGCCCCACCCCCCGCGGAGCAACAGTGACCTGGGAGGGAAAATAGAAAGAGTGGCAATGGCTGTCACTTCCACACTGCCCTCAGGGAACAGGAGAACAGTTATTGTCACACTGGGTCAGCCAGACAGGCCCTGGATTTCTGTTCTTCTATGTTAATTAGAAAGCAGAATCTTAAGAGCCAATTTTGACTAAGAACTCCGAGTCCAATTTTCTCCTGGCCCTGATTGTGAACGGCCTGATCAATATTAAATCTAATTTACGATGATGGCCCCTGTGAAGCTGGCAAATGTTATGTCAACATGCCGTAATGACTTGGGCTTCCTGAGCGCACTTGTTAGCATGGCCACATCTGCTGCCACCACTCTCTTAACCGCTCCCACCTCTGATGCCACATCAGTGAGAATGTCCCCCAAGTTCGCTCGCCTTCTTTCCGTCAACAGAGGCCCCAGGACTGTCAGTCCTTGTTGCCTCCTTCCCATGTGATGAACTCCAGAAAAGAAGGAGAACACAATTAATTTTCCTCCCACAACTGATGAACCAAAGAAAGAAATAATTGCTACTCAGTTTTAATAATGGCAAAATTTATGAAATTTCCATAAAGACAATTCGGAAAGGAGCGCGGGGATTATTTCTCCACGGGGGGCCCAACTGGTTTGCATTGTTCATAATGTTTCTGTTATTATAATTCCATGTCGTCTGCATTTGCATCCCGTTGTCTCCAGGGCAAGTTCTTGCAACTCATTTGTGAGGCGCTGAATAAAAGAGCTGTGACTGGAGGAAGGCTCCCATTCCGGAGGTTTCTAGCCTTTCCTCATCTCAGAGGACGCTGGGGGGACTCTGCTGGGGAGAGGCACTGCGGTTCTGGGGCTGTTTGTGAAAGCCAGGAGGAGGGTATCATTCATGTTGCTCTCCTGCCTGAAACATGTCTTGGGCTTATGTTGTTTGTAAGAAAAAATAAAAACTCTTCAGCTCTCACCTCTCACGGTCCTTCAGACATCGCACCCTCACTGTCTGCTCCAGCCAGCAGGCCTCCCCCAGTCTGTAATATTTGCTACACTTCCTCCCACCACAAGGATTTGGCATTTGCTCTTCCCCTGCCTGCAAGATTGTCCCCACTCCACCTGCCCAAGGAGAGGCTTTCTCCCCCTCCGACTATCAGCCCTCCCCTGGATCTTTCTGTCATGGCTCCTCTAAGAGGTCAGATTTTATTGGTTCTCGTTGCCACCGCTCACTTGTCACTTGATATTTGTTGGTGTGATTATGTGACAAAAGTCATCCTCTTTATGAAAATGTGAAGTCCTTGAGGGTAGGGGCCTCATCTGTCTTAGCTCACCAGTTTACCTTTTGGGAAGAGTGTCACCAGGAGGTTGAGCATGATGCCATAGTGGGGCATCATCTCATCTCTGCTGAAGGAGGGCATGACTGTCTCTGTATTAACTGAGTATTGGTTTGGCTGTTATAAAAAAGGAGAAGGTAACAGTGAACTTAAAACAGCGGTTTACTTCTTTCTGGGCTTAAGGTCATATGGCTGCTCCACAGTGTCAGGGATCTGGACCCCTTCTATCCCTTTCATTTATTCAACACAGATTCATTAGGCACCTACTACATTCCAGGCACTGTTCCATATACCGAGGAACCAGTAATGAACACAACAGAAGAAATCCCTGTTCTCAGAGAGTTGATATTCTAGTGGGATCAACAAGTACCTGAACATGATGAAAAATAACATGTATAGCATGCTATATAAGGCTATAAGGGAAAATAAAGCAAGGGGCGGGCCAGGGGCAAGATTTGGGGGTGTGGATGCTGTTGGAATTCTAGACAAGGTGGTCCAAGAATATCTCACTGGAAAGAGGATATTTGAGTAAAGACCTGGAGAGAGTGAAGGAGCAAGCCACGAGGATACCTGGGGACGGTGTTTAGCAAATACAAAGGCCCTGTGGCAAGAGAGTGTCTGGCTTGTTGGGACCAGCAAAGAAGGCAGTGTGGCTATACAGGAGTGATCAATGGGAGAGCAGTGGGAGCTGAGGCCAGAGGCGTTATGCAAGACTGGATCATACAGGGCCTTATAGGTCATTGTAGGGACTTCGGCTTATTGCTCTGTTCTGCTCACTCATGACTGTATCTTGTGGTCCAAGATGGTTGCATGAGCTTCTGGCATTCTAGCCAGTGGCAAAAAGAGAAGGAGAACAGGTGGGCATAACCCTTTCCTTTAAAGCACAAGCTGGAAGTTGAACACATCATTTTCCTTCACATTCCATTGGAAAGAATTAGTCACTTGGAAACCTAGCTGGAATGAAGGCTGGGAAGTGGGTCTCATCCTCAGTGGCCAAGGATGCAGAGAAAGGTCAGGGATTCTACTACTTACGAAAGAAGGGGTGAGGGATCTTTGAAGATAGTAAAGATAGTAATCACCTCTGCCACAAACTCTTTCTTTGGAAAAAGAAAACATGAAATTAGGAATCTGATTATCCCTTTAATAATGAAATCAGCTTTCCATTAAAGGAAAATTTAGTGCAAATATTTTAGCCATAAAAGTACTTTATTTTTGGGAAACGTGCTAAGAATCCTTTCTTGTTTTGTTGTGGAAGCTCTATTTATGACCCAGCGCACTAAACGAAAGCCTTGTTGGCTACCAGTTAACTAAGGAGAAATACCCAGGTAGGATTAAGTTGAGCTATTTTTCTCCTCTATCATAAGTGACAATTTTCTTTTTTATATTTCCTGCTACACAATGTAAAAATATATGAATTCCACTGTTAAGCTGTTTTACTAAAGAATCTGTCTTTACCCAGCTAAAGACTTGTGTAGACACTAAGTTGTGTAAAGCATGTCTGACTTTGATAATGATGGAAACTCATAAAACAAGGCTAATGTAGCAAATAATTGTAGTTCGTAAATTGAACTTATTGTCAATCACCTCAGAAGTAAATAAATCAATGGTGAACTTACTAGATTTTAATTATTTGGCCATCCAGAGAAGAGCTCTTTTGTGCTCTAAAACTATACAAATTATAGTTTAATTTCTGGTGCTTGAGATAGAGACTGTCCCCATGGTTTCTTTTCTGCTGTGGTTAAAGAAATGTTTTTGACATCTCCAAACCAAAACAAAACTTGGAGTCATGCTATATTCTTTGATAGTTAATGTTGAATGAATGAATGAACTCTGAGAGGCTGCCTTGTTTCCTGATTGTTAGAATCTCAGGGTTGGCAAGACGCTTAAAGATCAGGCTCTACAGCATCGATCCTAGCTTGAACACTTTCAGTGATGGGGGGCATGTCATTTTATGCAGTGATCTGGTTCATTGTCACAGAGCATAGATGATTAGAACAGTTTTATTTCCTTGAGCCACTTTATGTTTTTCTCTAACAGATCCAAGTTTTACTCAGTGTGACCAATACAAAGTAAGTTTAATTACTCTCTCCCATGACAACTTTGTCCTGAGAAAGGGAAGGGAGACCCAGAGTTGGCCCTTCCAAAATCCCTTTTGTGCACTTTCAGTGATCAGAGAGCTTCAGAACAGAGAACTTCCTACTTTAGACAACAGATCCACACCATTAGGTCATCTCTGGAAATATAGCAGCGCAGGTTAGTGCTTAGAATTTTGTACCAACTTACTCTCTGTCTTAGGGCAAGTCACTTAATACTAGTTAATAATTGCTACTGGTTATAGGATACTTTATATGATATAAACTGTGTTCAGATATTTATGTGCATTTTCTTATTTAATCCTCATAGAACAGTAATGGTAGTTACTACTATTATCCTCATTTTATGATAAAACTGAAGTTCAGAGAAATGAAATAGCCTACCCAAAGTCTCTGTGACATTACATCTGTATTTTTTTTTTTAAAGATTTTATTTATTTATTTGATAGAGAGTTAGCAAGAGCAGAAACACAAGCAGGGAGAGTGGGAGAGGGAGAAGCAGACTTCCCGCTGAGCAGGGAGCCTGATATGGGACTTGATCCCAGGACCCTGGGATCTTGACCTGAGCCAAAAGCAGACACTTAACGACTGAGCCACCCAGGCACCTCTACATCTGTACTTTTAACTTTTACACTGAGCCCCCTCCCTCAGCCTCATCAGGAAACAATGAATAACTCTCAAAACGAAGGCTGCCCAAGGTAAGATGGCCAGTGTGGGTCCTGAAAATCCAACAGACCTCCAAGAGTGAAGCAAAGGATGGGACAATGGTCATCAGCAGGAAATAGGAGAAAGCCCAAACCAAGTACAGTGAGGGCTGCTGTGGCCAAGATGTAGGTAATAGCGAGTGCCGCAAGAGACCAGTAGCTTGGGATGCCATGAAGATCTGATAATAGGCAAAAGAGAGGGGTAAGACTTATATGTTATTAAGAGGACATAAGTGCTGAAGAGATTCTAATACCCTCTGCCATATCAATTCAAAATAAAAATAAGAGAAACATTTAAAAATAAATGTAAAAAAGTTCAATGAAGTTCTCTTTTTTCTTCCTGTGCCTGAAAACACCTAACACCTGATGGCTACTCAGTAGAGATGAGGTACATTTATTGACTTACAGGAACCGCAGAACAAGCAAGTGATGGTGGGACCATGTTGCCAAAGGGAATAAGACAAATAAGAGTTCAGTTACCATAATTGGATGTAATAAGGATGGCTTCTATTTGCTGGGAGCTTTTGGGAGAAACTGGATTGGCCACAGAGTCCAAAAGTGAGACTGAATTTACAGAGTGGTTGAGTGTCTTCATCATAGGAGCATGAAGGGCTTAAAAATCCTGGGAGACAATGAGACCTTTGGGTGTTGATCCAGGTGGCTCTGAAGTTAACCAGAGGAAGGACCCAATTTCGGGGATTTAAAGATGGCACAGATTATAAGACATCCATTGATTTAGAAGCATTTTAGAAAAGAAAGAAATATGACTATCAGTGTACACGGTACATAGGATGGAGGATTTCCTCTTGGACATGAAGATGAATGGTCCCAGGTCATCTGAACAAAGTCTGAACCAAATTTAGTCTTGATGTGTCAAGTTCAGAGGTCTTATAGAACGGGAGTGGGGTTATCCCCTCAATCCCACTCAGACAATGGGAGGGCATAATCACTGCAGGCCCATTGTTTTTGGTGATAAAACCGAGCTAATGCTTGGAGGGCATCTGGGTTTTTGACCCAGTGTAGTAAGTCTGAACCTGTTCGAAATGCTTGTAGCTCTCTGAGTGGGAATCACGCGCATGGATTCTCCATTTCGGAAGGTTCTGGAGGGGAGAGGGAGAGAAAGTGACATGAGAACAGGTGACTGAACAGGTAAAGGGAAGCTTTACCAATAGGGTGTGGCAGTTACCACCACTTCCGTTTTGTCTCAAACCCAAGATAAACCTTCCAATCAATGGAAAGTATGTCAGTGGAAAGATCACTCTGACACTACCCCGTTGCTAAGGTTACTTCAGAGGTAGAAAAGTTTCAAGCAGATTATTGGTATGTGGCCCTGAGGACCTTAAACTACAAACAGAAGACTTAACCATTAGGATACCAGTGTATTACATTTTAATTTCACATGGTTCAGCTTTCTTAAAATCAATAATATAAATTTCAGTTATCATAAAATCAGTGTCTGGGTGGGCAGGAAACACCTCTCTTTGCAAGAAAACTTGGTGCAGTAATTGTTAACATAAGGGGGAGTTTCAAGCTCTTCTGTGTAGCTAGAAGTTGCCTTCCCTTCAGTGACATAAATGCTATGCTGATTTCCTTCTTTCTTGAGAGAAATTAAAACCCCAATTAAAATAGGGAAACCAAACTTGGGCTTGTATCGTGGTTGAGGGTCTGGGCGGGTTTGAGGAGTGTCATGGAGGTGAGCGGCCTGCTCTTTCACTGTAGAGGAGTCAGAGACTTGCTTGGTGAAGTTGAGTGTGTTAGTCTATTTTTAGTGTTTTGATGAACACGCTCATCCAAAGGGTCTCCAAGGATCTGCAGCAAAGCTTACCTCAAAACGAGGATACCGAGGGGAGACATGGGCTTATGGAGAGGGTACTTTGAGGTCCTGGCATTACAATCATCACAAAAGAACAAGCAAAGCTTTCAATAACAAACCAATAACCTTCTGGAACCTTGAATTTTTTAATTAAGAGAGAAATAAAGGAGCAAAAGGTTGCAAGGGAAGAAGAAAGAAAAGAAGAGGGAATATGTGCATGAATTGAAAACAGTACAGATAAAGCACAGTTATTAGGTTTTCCTACTTTTAAGTTAGGAACCAAATCTATAAAACCACAAAATCTCTCTCTTGTTCTTTTTGAAAGTGCAATCAGATGTCTGTTTTTGCTGATTAACATCACAAGCATCTTACATTTCACAAGGTCCCTAAAAGTCTTCCTTAATTCAAGGTAAGATGTGAAAGACACACAAGCTATTCTCGGTAGGGATTCAAAGAACCTGTGCACCCATTCAAAATACAATGAGCTTAGGCAGAACGCTGTGCTGCAATATCAATTATCCTCACTGAATAGCATTTCTGCCCCCTTTTTGTGTGTCTTTTTGGAATAAGAATGTATGTTGCCCTTATTAAACCTACGGAATTACTTTTTTTCCTGCTCCTTAGGAAATCTAGCAAATGCAGACAGTTTCAGCGACTTAACAAAAAAAAAAAAAAATCTAATTTCCACTTGAGCAGCTCTGAGGTTAGGTCAGCAGAAATAAAAAAAAACTGCAGTAGCTTGTGTTGATGAATATTTTATAAGTTCTACCATCTAATAAAAGATATATTTAAAAATGGGCAAGATGCTGGTTAAGAAAATGTCCTATTATTTAATTATCATGTAGATAAAAGTTGAGTTTTGAGTGTGATGAAAGAATGAACCAGTCCACAGACAAGCTCAATTTTGGGTCTTTAGACTCTTTTCCTCCTGTTCACCATAGATCTTCCAACATGGCTCCAACTGCTGACTTGTATAATCAATGAGGCAACGGGGTGATTACAGAGCTTGACCCATATGGAGATTATTTAGTGGCCTCAATGGACAAGAGAAATCTTTAAAAAGCTTCTAATTAGCACACCCAGTCAATGAAATTGCAAACCTCATTATTTGAGTCAGGGCCAGAAAAGTACAGGCCAATATAACCCCCAAATGACATCTTGGCAGTATTTGGAGCTTCTTACCCACAGAGTTCAGAATTACGCTCACCATGATCTATAATAATAATAATGATGATGATGATGATGGTGACAATACCAACAACTCTACAAATAGCAGCAACCATTTATTGAGCACTTACTATGTGCCAGGCATGATGCTAAATGCTTTATTTACATGCATCACTTCTTCTAATCTTCACAATAACTCCATGAGAAAGGTTCTATTATCATGCGTATTTTATAGATAAGGAAAATGAGGTTTATGGATGCTTAGCTAGCAAGTGATTGAGTTGACTCCAAAGCTAGCAGGCTTTGCTGGAATGGATACCCACAATCCCACCCCTTGTATTTTTTCTAGCAAAAACTAGTTTTTTTGACATGTCTAATGGAAAAATGACAAATGCTTATGATAGAAATGCTTATAATACTAATTTTGATATCAGCTGCATACTTCTTAGGCCTTTAGGAGAAGTCACACCAGATCTTTTTAGCCAGTAGGATAATGGAAGCGTGGTAGAAAAAATAACATTGGGAGTTAGACGTCCTGAGTTCTAGCACCAGCTCCATCCACAGCAAGCTGTGTGCTCATCAAATCACTTCACCTCTCTCATTCTTGGTGGCTTATTCTTGAAAGTGATGATTGTAATATTTGCTCTCTCCTTGCAGGGTTGTGCTGAGGAAACAATGTGATAATGTACCTGAAAGCTCTTGGAAAAGTTTCAAGTGTTATGTAAATGAAAGGTGGTAATTAAAAACCTCCAGAGAAGGGCAGCCTATCTCAGTCATCAATTATCATGTTTTCTTCCTTGTCAGGAAACCTGTATTTTTCATGCTTCTTGGGGAGTATCGATAGCTCTGTGCAAAATTTTTGTTTGGGGAATGTGTGAAGAAAAGGATCATCCTGACAGCTCAGAACCTATTTGTGATAGGAAATAACCACATATAAATTGATGAAACCAGAGGCAGATGCATTCTCATGTGAAATTGTGAAAATTCATACCTCCATTTATTGGTTTTTATACTTAGTTATAAGAAGATGGAATATTTAACTGTCATAACACACATAAAGCCCAACTCTTTAAATAAGAAAGTGGTATAGGAATTGACTTATTATCTAGAAAAATGGAAAAAGAGTTTGGGGGAAAAACATAAAAAAATGTGAATACCAAAAAGCTTAGCATGTTCCCAAGCTTTGGGAACTTGGGTGTGGGGATACACCTGAGAAGTTTGAATCCCCCATTTTTTGCTTACATTATATATATATTTTATTTTTGATGAAATTCAGTTATAGTCCTGAATGAAAGCTGAAACTAAATTAGGATGGAACATTACTTTCAAGATGGTGTAATGGCATAGGGGAATGTCTCAGGCTTTAGCTTCAGGAAGACCTGGGCAATAATTCTGACTTTGCTGCTTACAAGGTGCTAATTAATCGCTCTGAGCTTCTGTTTCTACTACCTAGCTACTGCATGTAAACTACCCAATGTCTTAGGCATTATGTTACTAGACAGACCAACAATATAGCCTGAGTAATAAAGACCTAGCCAATGTAACGTCCATGTCTAGGTGCCATGGAGGTTCTAAATTCTTCCTCACCTGACTTTCTTTCAGCATGGATAAATAGGGACATGTACTAGTCTGAGCTTTGTCTCCTTGTGTTTTTTTCTCGATTTTTCCTGCCAGATGTGCTCAAGGAAAACAATTTGGGACTGACTGGGTTGTTGAGAAGTTGAGATTAGATAAAGGCAAGACAATTCTGGATGATCAGGATTTGGTAGGGAAGGAAATCCAGAGTTCACCATTTTAAATGTATTGAGGCACACTGAATTACAGTCTGAAATGACTGGGAAGGTTACACCTGTCACAGATAGTATGGCACTGGAGTTAGAGCATGTGTTAGTCCTTAATCAGCTACAAGGAAACTGTGAGTGCCAGGAAGGTGTCAGGGAGTATAACTTTTGATTCACAGCTGTCCAAAATTTATCAAAAACTTAAGTTAGGAAATAATATTTATGAGAATTGGTTGAAAGTCTAAATCTACAGCTTATTCTCAGGTTTAAGTTGGACCATCAGAGAGCCTTAACTTGAACCAACTGGCCACCTCATAATGTTTGCTTTCAGTGATCTAGGTAGAGCCTCTCGCCATAGACCTTTATTGGGGAATGTTAAAAGACACAGCCCAGGAAGTGCATCACTGTATTTGTGGTAGGGATCCTGTCCTTCCCAGAGGCCCTCTTGATTATATTCTTGAGATTCTTAAATCTTTCCTCTATACTAAGAACAGAAAGATTTTTCTTTTTCTTTTTTTTTTGAGATTTTTCTAATAATTAGGTATAATCAAGCTATTTGCCTACACAATAATCTCAACTGGCTCTAGACTAACTGCAGAATGAAATCCAAGTTTCTTTTCAAAGCCTTCAGGTCCTTCTTGAAGTGGCCTCATGTTACTTACCTAGCCTCACCTCTTCCCCCACCATAGCCTCCCCAGCATCTTAAACCTCCACTCTGATAATACTGAAACTGTAAGCAGTATTCCTTCAGACTGCCATGCCCTTGCCACACTTGTCACTGAATTAGTCATTCTTGAAACAAATGTCAATCCTCTGAAGACATTGCCTCCCCCTAGCTGACTTTAGAGCTTTGCTTGCTTCAGTCCGAACTCAAGCAACATTTTTGCTGTTTTTAATTGCTTTTTTTGTTTTGTTTCATTTTGTTGATCTGTCTCTCCCCTCATCTGCAAGCCCCTGGAAGGTGGGATTGGTTTCCCCTTCACATCTCTAACTCCAGTGCCTGCCACAGTGCCTGGACCCTAGCACCGCCCCTTTTCTGTCTATTGCGTGCAAGCTGCCACCTTCCCCTCTTTCTTTCTTCTTTTGGTCCTCATCTTAAAAATGGCTTGTTCATAATTTCAGTCGAGTGCCGGGAACAGTTGGAAACCAGCTCTGACACATTCTAAACTCTTTTTTTGGAAGAGAGGACAGTCCTCTGATGGAAGTACTGGTCCAAAAATTCACCTCTGTTCTGATTTTGCGTGACATTTCCCATCATGTAGAACATGATTAGCTGTCTTTTCAAGTGCTTCTTTAGGCCAAGTCTATTAATGAGATTTTGTTTAGTCCAGTGTGAGTCAGAGCCAAGCATGTTTGCTCACAGATGCGCATTGAAGGAACAGGGTCTGACTGGTAAGTGGCAGCCCAATCTTTAGGGCCGAGGTAATTTTCCAAAGCTGATTTTCTTAGTGTTCAGCAAAGTGGAATGTAATTTTAATTTGCAAGGAGAACTTTGGCTTCCACGAGACATAACTATCAGCTTTTTCTCAAAGCATCTCTCCACAATGATGCCAGAGAGGTCAGAATGGAAGAGTTAGAGATACAAACAAATTTAATAAAAAGGAGGCCCCAAACAAATTAAAAAGTATGTCCTGAAATTTTATTTTACAAAAGGGGGAGCAAAAAAGTTCAGCAAGTGTTCTTGTTTAATGATGTCCAAATACTCATGTAGTACAAATGTAACAGCAAAACATCACAGGAATGCATGTTTAAAGATATCACAAGGCCGATTTGAATAAAGTTTGAGCTCACCAAGCAGTCAAAGGCATCAAAGACATTTATCTCCTTGCAGAAGATACTTTATGTGGAAGATTCAAATTGGCAAAACTTTTTAATTGGTTCACTTCTGCAGCGCAACACATAAAAAGTTTATGGAGGCAACAATTCATTAGATGCTGCAGCATCTGAACAGAGCACCAACTATTTATAATGCAGCCGCCATTCAGACATGCGGCCACATCAGAATGAGATATGAAAGTTCACCAAGTGGGTAGATTTTCATTAACCATTCCATTTCCTTTTGTAAAATGGAGGGCCATACAAATAACTCTCTCACCTTGGTCTTCTTACGTAAAATAATATGCATAAGTAAGAGTACTATTCAGGTACCAGATGTAATAGAAAGATGATTGACTCCAATGCAAATAAATGTATAATACAATAAACTCATAGATGATATGATTCTCCCTTCCTTGCCCTCTTTCTCTCTTTCCTGCAATCTATGGTTTCTCTGAAATGTCAGGAGTGGGGCTTACAGAGATAAAAGATGACATATTGCTCTCATTTCTGAATCTTCCCTGGGACGTTTATTTGTGAGTACAGAATTGGAAGGAAGAGTTTAGGGATATTTAGCTATGTATTCAAAGAGGAGAAAGGGCTGGATCTCCCTCTCGTCTGTACAGCTGAGGGCTTTACTGACATTGCAAAGTGTTAATAGCACCCAGATTCGGGGAGACATTGTTTTACTAGAATAACCTTGGGAGCATGAACTTGTTTTTTTTCTACTGTTTTCTCTTAATAGAGATGGGAAACAAAGTAAGTAGGACTACAATATGAAAAGCTAGGCATTATACAAAATCAACAGACATTTGCTAGAACTTAAGGGCTCTATTCTTTTGTTTAATGAACAGTTAAGACTACCTGATCACAGCTATGTTCTGTCTCTTTCACCTCACAGGAAGGACGGTCGAGGGGTTGGGACGAAGGTGACTGGTGTGATTCAGTCTTGTGGGACCATTAGCCCAAGAGGATCGTAACTTTGCTCGAGGGATAGGAGCAAAAGTAGGTCTCAGGGTTAAGGTTAATAGAAATCAGAGTCAACATCTCCCTCAGAATAACATGGATATCTGAAGCCCACAGACTCCATGGCATGATTTTTCTTTCTTTCAAGTGTAAGAAGTAAGTTTAGATGAGGAGTTTCAATGAGAACTCATTTCTCTGTTATACACCCTGCTCTGCAGCTGGAGTTTCTTCCCCTCTGCAAGGAGGTGCAGCAGTTGAGAGGATATTTATTGTGCATCATAATTAATAAAGCTTATAATCATCATCATTAGTGTTTATTGAGCACCTACTGTATGCTGAGTCTTGTGCTGGGAGTTTACATAAAGTATCACATCATTATACTGAATCCTTAGTATAACTCTGAGACATCAGCATCAGAGACCTCATTTTGTAGAAAAGTGAGCTTCAGAGATCTTGAGTCATGGATCTAAGTCACCCCATGAGTAAAGGGAAGCAGGGATTCAAAGCAAGTCTGCCATCATCCTGCTTCAGAGCATGGTAACCTTTGCTGGCTCTCCTGGTCCATATTCCCTTGCCTTTCTTGGATGTCAGCAGCATAGAAGTTCTTTTACTTACTGGTGGCTTCCTGCATCTCTCTGCCCTAGGGTGTTCTCTGGCTACTGAGGTGTGTTCCATTAGAACACAGGGCAGGCCGGAAGCACTAAGGAGTTAATGAGGAGCAACCCTCAATTCTCAACCACTGAGGTTTAGAAAGATTAATAGCCTATTTCCTTGCCCTTCAGCAATTCTGAGGTGTTTTCTACACAATCTCTCAGAGACTCCCCTATGGGACAGAGTCCCAGTTGCCCACAGAGTAATCCCTCATTAACCCAACTTTTACCCACCTTCCTTCCTTCCTTTCCTCTCTTGCTCTCCTCATTTGCTCATGGTGTTTCCTGAGATCACCTCCCCAACACTACCTCTACCCGAGATCCAAATTAAGACAACTATGTACCCTTTGGGAGGTCTTCCACCTGATGATTAATGATGGAATTATGCATTATTTAGAAAGAAAACTTAAGACAGATGAGAAAGATGCATCGCATATGTCTGAAGACACTGGGAACTCTGAAACCTAGCTGTCACTTGTGTGCACAGGCACAACAGGGAGTTTTAGAACAGCACAGGCATAGACATTTCTCCCTTTTCAGTGCAGTGGTTATGTAGAAGAAATATATTTTCCCAAGTGTTTACATATGTCTCTAAGCCAACAGATTTCAGAATTAGTCCTTAAGTTCACTAGTAATGTGGGAGTAGCTTAGGAGTAATAAAATAAAGTTTAAACATGACCATGTACCACATAAATGCTCCCGTAAACCAACAAGACTGAATTAGAAATGATATGAAGAAAAATGAGCTTGCTACATCTCATTAGGGGTGTGCTGTTAGATTTGCATTTTTTTTTAATACTCAAATGCTGCCACGTTATAGCTGAGTCATGACTTCCAACTTCCTTTAACAAATTAAAATGAGATTGGGTAAACAGACATGTAGAACAGCAGGCAAGCATTTACGAGGGTCTGAAAATGGTGCAGGTGATCAGCTAGGCCTTACCTAGGGAGCAGTGTGCCTGTTAGTATCCAATTTCCTTCTGATTCTTTGAATGTGTTGTATTTATTAAATAGAGTAAATTCAAGTGGTATTTCATTAGTTGGGATAAATGGGTATATCTGTAGGGGAGAAAAGTTGGTTAAAAAAAAAAAAAGGAAATACTATAGGTATATAGAAATGACACCAGGGTCCTGCTGATAATGAAAAAAGAAATAACTTCTTCTATGATTCCTAGTTTCCTTTCATTATCAGGAAGGGAATATTGCCAGCCTTCAGCATCATATTCCAAATAGTACTTATCCTCTACTGATGAGATAATAGTTCATTGACACCCAAGATTGTAACACGGTTTAGAATTATTCTTTCCCTTTCCATTTGCTTCCCTCTTCTAATATCCTCAGATTCACAGTTAGTTATAAAGGAGATTTGTGGTTTTAAAACATCATCTTATTTTCTTCCTTTTTGCTAACGAGTTGTATAAAATAAGTATGATTTTCCTAATAATCATTTTGAGTGTAGAAATATACAGTTCAGCAAGGAGCATCAAAGCACTATTAATGCTGCAATTTGGTGACAAAACACCTCTCAGTTTTCAAGTACCTCTTGCTATATTTCTTCATTTCAAAGGATTTATTGTATTATTTCCTTGGCTGTAATGGTTGGGTCCCAGCGTAATAGGCTTGTTTTGATATTTTCTCCACAGTTTAAGTTATTTCAGGAACGACTGACTCTACCTTTGAATGATGCTCAGCAAACAGGAAAACAGTGGGTGTCCCATTTTTGCTTTTTCCTTCGCAGTACCTTCAAGGGATCATGTCAGCAGTGGCGAGTGTGAGCGGCATCTGAATACTGACTTGGAAGAGAGTCCTTCCTCCCTCCATTTGAGGAGAACTGTGGCTCCTGGGCCATCCACTCTAGTTTTTAAAAAGTTTTCAAACAACTCCTACCACAAGAGCCTGAGCTTCTAAGATGTAAATATCAGTAATGACATGGATCAGAAACAAGTTGTGGACAAAGTAGCCTACCTCCCTGGCTTAGGCAATTAAGCAGATCCAGTGCATGGGGGGCTGTGGTCCTAACCACTGGTTAAATCAGAATTTGGCCTGTGAATCTTTTAGGATTTTACTAGTATATGATAACAACTATAGGCGGAGAGAAAATAAACTTGGTTCAGCCATTTGTAACTGAAAAATAAATGTAGCGTGCCCATGCAGGAATGTGTTTTCTGGGCTTACATGAGGGCTGGGACAGAGAAAAGTTAAACTGAAGTATTAAAGGTAGTTTTTCCTACTACCTGGTTTGATGGGCATCATGCTAATACCCTGGGGAGTTTTGGTGGTAGAAGGGAACTCAAGAAGGTCAACTGTAAATCTCTCAGTCCCTGTTGTAGTTGACAGACCTCTAAGGAATATTTATATTTTTATGCATCCAAGATTTAGAGAAGTCACAATTCTACAGGTAAAAAATTAGGTATTTAAGGACCCCTAGCGTAGATGGGGCATCAGCAGAATTTTTCTTAATGTGAACATAATGTTAAAGCAATATGAGAAAAAATTTTAACAAAGACAGAATTTGAATACTTTTGTACATGTTCTTTATTCATATTCAATTTATTTTTTGAAATTAGTCATCGATTTAAAACAATAACGTTCTCAGAACCAGTGGTAATAACTTTGTCTGGCCTGGTGGCTCAGAAACATTCTTCAGGAGAACCCAGCATCTTCGGGCTGTAGGAGGAAAGCCTTCGTCCCAAGAATTCACTCTTTGTGGTCAGTGGAAGTAGCCCCTGACTGGTTTTCCTGCTCCTATTCTTGACCCCCAGTCTGTTTTCAACACCGCAGACATAGTGATCCGCCTACTAAGGTCAGAGTCTGTTACTCTGCTCTCAAAACCTCCAACGACAGCTTATTTCATTTGGAGTGAAAGCCAGTAGGCATGTGAGCTGCCTTCCAAGTTACTGCAGGGACAAATTAACCAAATGTTTTGTGGATACATATCACATGATCTCGAGCTTTGCAATCGGAGTTACTTTTTTTTTCTCTTCTATCCAAAACCCAACTGTAAATCAAGAACACACATTTTAAGATTTTGATGACAGCATTCAACTTCTATATTTTATTAGTTAATTTGACACTAGTTGCTAGAAGAGATCAATCTGAAATCTCCAAGGCTTAAAACAATACAAGTTTACTTCTTGATGCCACAATCCTTTGGGTCTATTCCTAGCTGGGCAGCCTTCCACGTGGCCAGGCAGGAACCCAGGCTTCTTCACTCTTAGGGCTCCTCCTCCCTCTAGGTTCTCAGAGCCTCTCCATTCAGCTGGGGTCTGAGAAAAGAGGTAGAATGGCGCTACAAGATTTTCTACCCATATGCCACTGGCCAAAACTCAGTCATTTGGTCACATTGACAACAAAGGATGCTAAGAAATGCAGTGTGTGCCTAGGAAGAGGAGCATATAGGTTTGTCAATTAGCTGGTAGGCTCTGCCATATCTTTCTGCCACTTTAACCCTTAGTTAGTAGACCATGTGACCTATTTCCTTGTTTCTCATTTCTCAGTTGTTTAGGTCTGGCTCTTAAATAGACATCATACTTGGATGTTGTGATATATTCTTGGCAGCAAAAGGGAAAGAACAAGTCTCTGGAGTCAGACACTCCCGAGTTTACATCATAACTGGGGTACTTTTGAACTGTGAGCCTTTGGGTAAATTATGTAACCTCTCTGATCAATAGCTCCTTCATCTGTCCAAACAGGTATAAAATACCTGCCTCATGAGCTGACTGAATAATAAATATATCAAAGAGCAGAAGAGCAGATGTTAGAAGCACACATTCTGAAGCCAGCCTGTTTGTGTTTGAATCCTGGCTGTGTTCCTTATTTGCTAGATGACCTTGGATGAGCTTCAGTTTCCTCATCTGTAAGATATGAATCACGACAGTATCTACCACCCAGAGGTTTGGGGAAGCAAATGAGTTAATATATGTAAGTCCCTTAGAATAGTGGCCACAAACATAGAGTAAGTAGTGTGTGACTGTTAGCTCTAATGGGAGCATCTGGTGCATCTCATATGCTTTGGATAAATGGTATTCTCTCCAAGTTGTTGCTTGATATGGCTTATTCTTTTCAGCAACTATTGAAGATGAAAAAACCCCTGAAGATCCCCCAAAAGGGCTCTTCAAGGGTGGGATTTCAGGCATATTAGTGGGATGTCAAGGAGCTTTGTGTAGAGAGCTCTGCCAAATGACCACCTGCTCTGATTATTGCAATGTTGGTTCTGGGTCCTGGAAGAAATTGCTCAAGAGAGAATATTTACCCAGGGCTCTTTGGAGTGATTTTTTAAAAAAAAGTGTGATGTGAGGTTAAATAGCACAGGACTCATTATCAGTTTGGGTGCACAATGGAGAGGGGAGGTTATCCAGGGTATCAGGCTCATCCAAGTAGAATATTACAGTCTGAAAAATTGTTTAAAGAGAAATATAATTAGAATAATGGGACAACATAATGGGAAATCAATGCTATTAATGTAACTGCTAATTACTGCATTAGAACATTTATCCAAATCCCTTCTCCTTAAAACTAAAAACATGAAATTAAGTCACCACAGTAGACAATTTGTGTAGAGGGACTCAGGGATCTTGGATTACTCTGGAAAATCTGCCCGGAACAATTTGTCATTGTACCAAACATCAAGCTGGATCCTTTCAGTTTCAAGGGGGAAATGTACTTGGGAGGACTCATATTTTCACTCCATTCATATTGGTCATTTTAGGTCTCATGGGTTCAGGGTATTAAGAGTGTTCTAATGTTGTTTGAAATAGAATTTTTATTTCCTGCCCCTAGGAGTGAGTTTATTGAATGTGGGTCTTTTTGGCAGTATCATAAAAGCTGGGATGCTGAGTGTTCTGAGTACCCTCTGGGAAGGTGGAGTGAAGAGCTTGGACCTCTTTGGGATTGTTTGGGAGTAGAAGGGACAGTGCAGCAGGCCTGGCAGAGAGTGCTGATCCTACCATAGACCGAAGGGAATGTGACAACCCACATACCTGGAGACTGGGGATAAATGCCACATGTTTTGATTTGAGGTATCAAGGTACAATACAGACTCTGTTTCTTTGGTGTCAGTGTGAGTTTAGGTTGGAGACCAGAGCGTTTCCCATTTGGGAGGATGGGAGCAGTCCAGGAGTAAGGAGTAGGGCCAGGAACCAGGAGCAGGGGCCTCAGAATCCCCAGGTAAATGGTAGGGATGGAATTTGTCTTCTTTTTAGTTGTGGAAAAAAATATATATAACCTAAAATTTGCCATTTTAACCATTTTAAGTGTATAATTCAGTGTCATTAATCACATTTATAGCATTATGCAATCATCACTGCTGTTTCTAAAACCTTTTCATCACTCCAAACAGAAAGTGTAACCATTATGCCATAACTCTCCATTCTCTCCTCCTTTAGCCTTTGATAACCTCTAATCTGCTTTCTGTCTCTGTGAGTTTGCATATTTTAGATATTTCGTATAGGTGGAATCATACAATATTTGCCTTTTTGTGTCTGGGTTATTTCACACAGCATAATGTTTTCAAGGTTCATTCATGTTGTAGCATGTGTCAGAATTTCTTTGCTTTTTAAGGCTAAATAGTAACCCATCATATATATATATATATATATATGTTTTAAATATCTATTTGTAGTAGATAATCTTATTTACATTGGTACAGAATTGTTTTACATTTTTATTTTTTTAGGGGGGGTGGGTTGGGGAGGGGCAGAGGGAAAGAGAGAGAACCTTTTTTTTTTTTTTTTTAAGATTTTATTTATTTATTTGACAGAGAGAGAGACAGTGAGAGCAGGAACACAAGCAGGGGGAGGGGGAGAGGGAGAAGCAGGCTTCCCGCTGAGCAGGGAGCCCGATGTGGGGCTCGATCCCAGGACCCTGGGATCATGACCTGAGCCGAAGGCAGACGCTTAGCAACTGAGCCACCCAGGCGCCCGAAAGAGAGAGAATCTTAAGCAGGCTCCACGCCCAGGGCAGACCCGGATGTGGGGCTCGATCTCACAACCCTGAGATCATGATCTGAGCCGAAATCAAGAGCTGGATGCTTCACCGACTGAGCCACCCAGGCGCCCCTCATTTTACATTATCAGATCAGACACTAATCGATCCTTTATTTTAGTAAATTATCAAGGAAAACAGAAAGGGAACGATTCAGTGGTGTTCTCTATTAGCCTGTCTCACTGCAGCAGGAGGATCTGGAAACACACGGAGCTGGTACGGTTGAGACTGGGGAAACAATGTTTTTTCTCTGGCCGGACAGTGGAGAACTTCAGCTGCTTAGACGGTGCTTTCCTTTTCTGAAAAAAACATTGATACAGGAAAGGAGGATGATTCCTAGCTTTGGAATCAGACTTCTGAAAGCAGTGTGAACAGTGTGAGTGGGGAGAACAAAGCCCCTGGCAGGCAGGGTGGACAGGACTCCGGGTTAACAAGGTCCTCAGTCGGCTGCCTGTGGTCCAGCCGAAGGGCAGGAGTCCCACTCACATGTATATATCTGTCAATGGACATTTAGGTTGCTTCTACCTTTTTTTCTGTCTATTGTGAATAATGCTGCAAGAATATCAGCATACAAGTGTCTGAGTCTCAGCTTTTAATTCTTTTAGGCATATACCCAGGAGTGGAATTGCTGGGTCATATTGTAATTCTGTTTAGCTTTTTGAGGAACAGCCAACACTGTTTTCCTGGAGTTGCTCTTGACATCTGTGAAGCTGGAGGTGACAGGTGTGCAGAGGTGGGGATGAGGTCTGACACTAGGAAGTGGAGCGAAGGGGAGGAAAATGGACCACAGGAACACAGCAGAAGCCTTAGTGAGTGGCTTGGCCATACACAGAGTTGGCATGGCTCATATGTTCTCAAGTGTGGTCTGTGGACTGATTTGGCTTTACCTGGGTGCTGGTTAGAGCAGCAGCATCTCAGGGCCTGCCCCAGAAGCACTTGCCTGGGCCTCTCTAACTTATATGTGCATGGGCCCATCGCCTGGGCATCTTGTGGTGTATTCTGAGTGCAGTGGTCAGGGGATCTACATTGCCAACACGATCCCAGTTGATCCTGGGCCTGCAGGTTCCTGGACTACACCTTGAAGTCAGTGTCAGGACTGTCTGCATACTGGAATGACCTGGTGAGCTTTTCAAGCATCCCAATGCCTGGGCCCCACCACAGAGATTCTGATTTAATTGGTTTGCGATAAACCTGGCTTTCGGTATATTAATAAAGTGCTCCTGAGATTCTACCATGCCGCCAGGGTTGAGAACTTCTACTCTGGGTGTGGACATTGTTTCATCTCTTGCATGTGGGTCCTCCCGCCCTCCTTCCTGGTTTCTTTCCAACCCTTCTGCTTAAAACTGAGTCACATTCTCAACTGATTGATCTCTCATTTATCATTTATGTTGCCTGCAGAGTAATCTTTCTAAACCCACTCTGAACAGATTGCTCTCTTGCAGAAACTGTCCGTGGCTCCCCCTTGCCCTCCATGAATCAAAAAGACCTTGTACTTATCCTCTAAGGCCCTCCTTGGGGTAGCTCCACTCTTTTCCAGCCATGTCTCCCTCTTAATGGAGCCCTATATATTAGGGAAAATAAGCTAATTTCTGTTCTCTGAATACAATGTGGGATTTCCTATCTGTATGATTTTGCTTGGGTTAACTCTCCATCTGTTTAATCTTTTCTACATATGTGTCAGTCAGAGACCAGCCCTATTTTTACTTACTCCTATGAAAACCTTCCCTAATCTTTGCAGCTGATGAAATCCTTTTTCTTTTAGCATTTTTATTTATTGTTTTCTTACAGAATTTACTTTTCCCCTCTTGTGTTTCTGGAATTTGTATTCTTCTCCTACCCTTCTTACTGGATTATAAACTCTTTGGGGGCCAGAGCCTCTTTTTCGTGTTTGTAGCCCCTGCTGGACCTACAACAGTGCCTCGCACATAGTAGGCATCCCCAAAGATGGGTCAAATTGTTGTTGAATTGAGTAATTTGCTTCCATGTTATTAATTCTATTTTGACCTCTCTGCCCTATACTGATATTTTAATTTCACTGCCTGACATTTAGTAAATCCTTAGGGATTTTATTTAAATAAATGCTTTTCCAAAAGCTCCAAATGTTCTTCATAAACACGTGATACAACTTTGTTGGTGTCTTCCAAAGTTTGCAATGTTTTAATTGTTCACTCTTTGTACTAGTTTGTTTGCATTTTGGTTTCCTTGTGTCCGGAGACAGGGTGGGATCCAGTAGGAGGTCAGAGGCCACATTCTTTTGACTTGCAAAGACTCATTATATTCCTAAAATCTTTGAAGCACACTGATAATGAGCCCTGATTCTGGAAAGCCCATCCAGCTCTGATTCCTCCTCAGGTTCGGGTGGGGACTTCTGCGGTACTTAAGTGGGTGATGGGACTTAGAGGTAATGACGTTTCCTGCAATTAAATCATGTCCATAGCAGTCACTTGCAATCCTGTAGGAACAATTATAAGGAATCCCCTCTCATTTGGCACAATGAAATATGAATATTTTCTAACAGGCTAATTAGTGCAGTTATCATTTTTTTAAGCCAAAAATGTCAATGCGTAGGATTTAATTAGTCTGCCTTAGGATTACAAGATAACTTCTTAGCTTAGTCAGTCTGTCAGCATTTTCAGGATTTGGGAGGATGCCAGGAACTATCACCTACACACTTGCATAAACTTTTAAGACTTCTAGAAAAATTACTATGAAGAGCAGGTAAAGTTCCCAGAAATAAAATCTAAATTATATGGGTGGAGGAGTTGTGACCAAAGGAATATTTAGTTAGTGGAAAGTGCAAAAAACAGGCCTTGACATCCCATTGTTCTTATTTCTACATTGCAGGACTTAGGTGGTTTGGATGTTGCAGTCTTGGATTTAGACTCCCTTGGTTTCTAGTAGAGGAAACTGATTCTACCTGGCTAAGCTACATGGCAGTTGTTTGGTTGCATCTTGGGTAATGTGCAGAATGAAGGAGACTTGGAATAGCTCAGCCATGCAACAAGGGGATTAGGGAAGTTTCTGGGAGGTAGGTAATAAGAACTAGTAGTGGGTAGTCTCTTCAGGATTCTGCTGGTGGAATGAATGTCTTGCAAATTGTTTCAAATCTTTTGATTTTCCAGGGAAAGACAGTTGGGCTGACCTAGGTCATGGAATGGGTTCAGTAGTATCCCTTCAAAGTTCATGTCCATCCAGAACCTCAGAATGTATGACCTTATTTGGAACAAGGGTCTTTGCAGATGTAATTAGGGTAGGGTAGAGATGAGGCCATACTGGCTTGGGGTGAGCTCTGCACCAAATGAGAGTGTTCTTATATGAGGCAGAAAAGGAGAAGACATGGACACACAGAGAAGGAGGTGATGGGCCACAGAGGCAGTTATTGGAGTGATGTGTCTACAAGCCTAAGAATGCTAAGGATTGCCAGAAACCACCATAAGTTGGGAGAGAGGCATGGGACAGTTTCTCTCTCAGAGTCCCCAGGAAGAACCAACCCTACTGACAGCTTGATTTTGAGCTAGGTCTGCCTAAACTATAAAAATAAGTTTTTCTTGTTTTAAGCCACCAAGTTTGTGGTAATTTGTTTCAATACCTTTAGGAAACTAGTACAGGTCATATGTCCAGAGAGGTAAGCACCTTGATTGACAGCCTCCTCGTAACTATTTGCAAAGGGCTAGAAGGACTTCCCAAAAAGAAATCCAGTGGTTGTCCTCAAGGAAAAGAGCATGGATAAGTGGACAGAAACCACAGGAATGTCTATTATATACCATAAACCTAAATTCCTATTTTCCCTGGGGGACAAGAATGAGAAATGCACTGTCTAGCTCTTGCCTCAAGTAAAATGTGAAGCCCACCATCAGATTTTGCAACTAGTTAATAGTCTTTTGGAGGAGAATCAGTGGTGTTGTTGATAACAAAAGATACAGAAGGCAATGCTGGGACAAAGGCTTTGTTTACATGGTCAGGGTTTGATATGATATGGGTCAGGAAGGTAATCTCTGAAATGAACGAAAATTGACTACTGAATCAATTGAAAGGAGCTTGGAATAATGATCCCACCTCCTTCCTTGACTGGGACACTGTGACAAATGTGGGTTGAACATAGTCAACAGAATAAATTCTAACCTGTGTGCAGGGAAATCACAGAGAGCTAAATGGAAATTGTCGATCTTGTTTGGGTGATTCTGCATTCCATTCCCTTTATATTCTTAGGTATTTGGTGGCCAGAGAGATATCTTTGTGTTTATTTACTTTGCAACTCTAACAATTAACAACTGGTATTTACTGAGGGCTTCCTATGAGCTAAGAACCATGATAAAAATGTTACACATGCATCGTTTTATTTATTCCTCAAACAATTCAATGTTGTTCATATTGTTAGTGGCTCCGACTTTTGGGTGGGAAAACAGATTTAAGGAGGTTATGTACTTGCCTAGGGTCACGTAACTGGTGAGTGGTGGTACCAGGATTCAAATTCCAGAGTCTTGACCCCAGAGCCTAAATTCTTGAATAATTGTGTAGCTATTGTGTGTACCTTTACTGTGAGTATACCTATCCTTTCAGTAAAGAATTGCCATCCTTTTCTTTTTGGTTGTTGTTATAATATTTCCTTCAAAAGCCCTGAAGCTTTGCTCATGTGGCGTATTCCTTGGAAACTTTCAAATGTCAGTGGAATGAACCAGAACTTTCTTTGTGCCATGAAGTGTACTGTCTGCTAAGCTAATCTCTTTCCTACTGGGGAATATGTATAATACGAACTGGTTTAGCTAGACTGAAAATCAATCATCAAGG
This sequence comes from Phoca vitulina, assembly GCF_004348235.1. Taxonomy (NCBI): domain Eukaryota; kingdom Metazoa; phylum Chordata; class Mammalia; order Carnivora; family Phocidae; genus Phoca; species Phoca vitulina. Next base: position 12,173,379 of record NW_022589722.1, on the reverse strand, counting down.
CCACTGATGATGCTAAAAAAAAAAAAAAATCAAAAGCAGTTAGCATACAAATGAAAATGATTCCCTATAACTCTATGTGGGACAAATTTCCTGAACTACCATACCAATAAATCAAGGCTGTGGAAGCTCAGTTATAAAGGAAGATAGATTGAACAATTTTCCTGTTACAAACAAGCTGTTTTGTGCTATGTATCTATCAGCTAGTTATTCAGGTCTAATTTAGGAATGTGTAAGTAAACATGGCCAAATATATTTAAATACACTTGCATTACAAGTTGCCAAATAATGCTCCACATTAACACAACCAAATTATTTCTGGAATCTTTAAAATGCCTTTTGCATAACTGTAATTAGAAATTCTTTGCTGTAAAAAAGTAGTCTGCAAGGACCACCATCCCCCCCCCCCCCATTTTTTGAGGTAAATTTTTGTTGTTGTTTGTCATTAGAAGACTTTTTGAATTCTTTGGACCCACTATTGGAGCATACCTTCTCAGTTGTGTTGAGTGACTTCCCTGCTGGGAGTCTAGAGATACAGCTGAAGCCAGACATAAAGCTGCTTCCAGTTTCCCTTATTCCAAGAAGCTGGTTGACTGCAGGGCCTTGGGACTCTGTAAGGTACTGAGGTAATTTGTATCAGGACTTTGGGGCCGTAAATCAATAGAAAGGATGCTTCTCTTGACTGGTTCTAGGTTCTTTCTTCTTGTTCTTGTTCTTGTTCTCATTCTCGTTCTTCTTCCTCTTTTTAAAAAAGATTTATTTATTTATTTGAGACAGAGAGAGAAAAAGAGAGCGAGAGAGTGATTACACACAAGTTGGGGGGGGAGGGGAAGAGAGGGGAGGGAGAGGAGACAGAGAATCTCAAGCAGACTCTCCACTGAGTGCAGAGCTGGATACTAGGACATGAGATCATGACCTGAGCTGAAATCAAGAGTCAGATGCTTAACTGATTTAGCCACCCAGGCACTCTTAGGTTCTTTCTTCTTATTTTTTCTAATTTTAATTTAAATTCAATTTAATTAACATATAGTTTATTATTAGTTTCAGAGGTAGAATTTAGTGATTCATCACTTGCATATAACACCCAGTGCTCATTACATCAAGTGCCCTTCTTAATGTCTATCACCCAGTTACCCCATCCACCCACCCACCTTCCCTCCATCAACCCTCAGATTTTTTTCCTATAGTTAAGAGTCTTATGGTTTGTCTCTCTCTCTGATTTCATCTTATTTTTCCTTCCCTTCCCCTATGTTCATCTGTTTTGTTTCTTAAATTCCACATATGAGTGAAATCATGATATTTATCTTTCTCTGACTGACTTATTTCATTTAGCATAATACCCTCTAGTTCCAACCACATCATTGCAAATGGCAAGGTTTCATTCTTTTTGATGGCTTAATAATATTCCTCTGTGTGTGTGTGTGTGTGTGTGTGTGTGTGTGTGTGTACACTACATCTTCTTTATCTATTTATCTGTCGATGGACATCTGGGCTCTTTCCATAGTTTGGCTATTGTGGACATTGCTGCTATAAACATTGGGATGCATGTGTCCCTTCGAACCACTGTGTTTGTATCCTTTGGATAAATACCTAGTAGTGCAATTGCTGGGTCATAGGGTAGCTCAATTTTTAACTTTTTGAGGAACCTCCATACTGTTTTCCAGAGTGGCTGCACCAGGTTGCATCCCCACCAACAGTGTAAGAGGGTCCCCCTTTCTCCACATCCTTGCCAATATCTGTTGTTTCCTGATTTGTTCATTTTAGTCATTCTGACAGATGTGAACTGATATCTCATTGTGGTTTTGATTTGTATTTCCCTGATGCTGAGTGATGCTCAACATTTTTTTCATGTGTCTATTGGCCGTTTGTATTTCTTCTTTGGAGAAATGTCTGTTCATGTCTTCTGCCCATTTCTTGACTGAATTCTTCATTGTGGTTTTTTCTTTTTTTTAAGATTTTATTCATTCCCTTGACAGAGAGAGAGAGACAGCGAGACAAGCAGGGGGAGTGGGAGAGGGAGAAGCAGGCTTCCCACGGAGCAGGGAGCCTGATGCAGGGCTCGATCCCAGGACCCTGGGATCATGACCTGAGCGAAGGCAGACACTCAACCGACTGAGCCACTCAGACGCCCCTGGATTCTTGTCTTTTGAGTGTTGAGTTTGATAAGTTCTTTATACAGTTTGGATACTAGCCCTTTACCTGATAAGACATTTGCAAATATCTTCTCCCATTCTATAGGTTGCCTTTAGTTTTGTTGACCGTTTTCTCTGCATACAAAAGCTTATTATCTTGATGAAGTCCCAATAGTTCATTTTAGCTTTTGTTTCCCTGGCCTTTGGAGATGTGTCTTGCAAGAATTTGCTGCGGCCAAGGTCAAAGAGGTTGCTGCCTGTGTTCTCCTCTAGGATTTTGATGGATTCCTGTCTCACACTGAGGTCTTTCAACCATTTTGAGTCTATTTTTGTGTATGGTGTAAGAAAGTGGTCCAGTTTCATTCTTCTGCATGTGGCTGTCCAATTTTCCCAACACCATTTGTTGAAGAGACTGTCTTTTTTCCATTGGATATTCTTTCCTGCTTTGTCGAAGATTAGTTGACCATAGAGTTGAGGGTCCATTTCTGGGTTTTCTATTCTGTTCCATTGGTCTATGTGTCTGTTTTTGTCTCAGTATTAGGTTCTTTCTTCTAATCTACTCAAAGTTGAACCGAACATACAAGGCTCTGGGCAGGAGCATTTTTGAGCATAACTTCACCCTAGTAATATCAAATAATTGTTCAACATTTTTTTAGAGTTGTAAAAATGTTGGAAGCAGAGGGCCACTGGTGGTAGCTCTGAACATTTTCTCTCTTGTTCCAAGACCTGACCCAATGTACTTTCCACAGTCTGCAGGGGATGGCACCCTGGGTAAGAGCTAAGAGCCTAGACTCTAGAATCCAATTGCCTAGTTTTCAATCTTGGCCTCTTTATGTCTTGATTTGTGACTTTGGGCAAGTTACTTAATTTCTATGTATCACGGTTACCTCATCTATAATAAGAGTATTTAGTTTAACAAATTTGATAATCCATATAGCAACATTAACATGAGTCCTAGTGCATAGGGATCCTACAAAAAATGTTGTGTATTATTATTAGCCAAACAAAAGTCCTGCCCAGTGGAATCCCCCTTCTTGCAAATTTATGCCTTGCTTTTCTTTTGGGGAATCATCTCCTGCCTGAGCTTTGTCCATGTGGTTTGGGTGGATGACTCTTCTTCTCCCTTAGCCCCAGTTCCAGAGGTGGCTTTATGGTCTGGATTTAACTGATCAGTCTATTCCATTTCCTCATGGCCACTGGGACTGAATCAGGATGGGCTTGTGATCCAAGGGGACCAATGAAACCCTGTCCAGGGTGTTGGGAAGGAAAAGCTGATGTTGGTAGAATGCACAATGTAAGCCTAGAGGTGCTAGGGACCATTGTGAGGTAGGAGATGGAGTGAGAGAGAGGCTGAATCTTGACAAAATCACTGGGTCCTGGCATCTTTGAAGCCAGACTTATCACTGGACTTTTCATACATTGGCACCAATAAATGCCCTTTTGATTAAGCTAGTTTGATTTAATTTCTGACAAATTAGGGTGAGCATACGTCCTCATTTGTTTGGGACAGCCCTAGTTTGTACCTATTGTCTCAGCATAATTATGAATAGTGCCTTATTTCACTCTCAGAAGTGTCCTGATTGAGAGGATAAATTATATGGCCATCTTATTTGAACCCAAAAAGTCCAGATTAATACAGCAACACTGGAGCAAGGCTCTTGTGGAGTCCCATGTCCCAAGACCTTCTCAAATTACACAGCACATACTGTGTTCTCACTAGGGAGAGTTCTGGTGGATACACTCGTCTGTATCCCTAATGAGGGTTTAGGGCCCCTTCTAGATGGCAGCTGCCACAGTGGCCTCCTTATTCCATTTCTGACTTTTAGGCTCTAGCTACTTAATAGTATTTAGGACTCTTATCCTGGTACTGACAAGTTGAACTTTTCCGGTTAAGCAATTAGCCTTCCTAGTTAATCTGTCTCTCTCCTCGTCTCCTCTCCTTCCCCCTTGACTACTCATACATGTGTGCACACACACACACATATGCACATGCAACATTGGATTGGGTAAAGACCACCAGCTCCCTTCTCATATCCCATCACCATGTTTGTTCATTTTCCAGTGGTGCTAAAGGGGACAGGTTTGTGTTGGGAGTTGGATGGGCAGACAAATAAGATCACTGGGATCATTTTAGGCAGTAGAAGACACATGGGTGAAGATCTAACTTACATCTGATGTGATGTTGCCTTCTTTGAATCTCTTGTTTTTCCCTGTTGATGAAGCATCCAAAGAGATATCAGAGGCAGAGCCAAACTTCATCCTTCCTGACTGTATAACCTTTAGACAAGTCACTCATTACCTCTCTGAGCTTCCATTTGCTTCACTATTAAATGGATTTAAGAGTGTCTTCTCTGCCTGTCTCTTAGTGTTGAAACACGATGATGCATTCCATTGTGGTTCATAAGCTGCTTTGTCAATGCAGGGGAACTGAAAACTGTTGTCATGCTATGGCAGTTTTCTTCACATCTCACATGGAGTCTTGTTTTTTTTATTTTTATTTTATTTTTTATTTTTTAAAGATTTTATTTATTTGACAGAGAGGACACAATGAGAGAGGAAATACAAGCAGGGGGAGTGGGAGAGGGAGAAGCAGGCTTCCCATTGAGCAGGGAACCTGATGCGGGGCTCGATCCCAGGACCCCGGGACCATGACCTGAGCCGAAGGCAGACACTTAATGACTGAGCCACCCAGGTGCCCCTCGGTCTTGTTTTGTTATCACCAGGGTTCAAGAGGTAAGTCAACAAGGTCCTATTCCACTGTCGTGCTTATATATATATTTATATGGGGAGGGAGAGTGGGAGACATTAAGTTATTTATCTGGACAATATCCATTGCTAATATCTGTTGAATATTTACTTTTCTGCCAGGCCTAGGGCTAAGTGCTTTATGTGCATTATATCATTTTAATCCTCACAATGACATGACATAGTCTGTACCATTAGCTTACACATTTTTCAGATGTAGAAATTAAAGCAATAATTGGCAGAATCAGGATTCAAACCTATGTCTGTTTGCTCCCAAAGCCTTTGCTTCTAAAGGTGATGTTATTCTGCTCATTTTGTGCTGTGGGAAGAACACTCAGCCTGAAGTCAGGAGCTCTGGCTTCCATTTCCCTATCTGCCCTTAATAAGCCAGGTGACCTTGGACAAGTCAATCTACCAAATGGGCCTTTATTGCCCTATCTGACAAATGAGGGCTGGATTAGATAACTCCTGAGGTCCCTTGAGGTTCAGTGATTTTATGATTCTAGGTTGGGCTTGGGATCAGGAGTTCAATTTTTCTTTAATGTCAGCAGGTCTAAATCTTTCCTTTGGGGGGATGCATTTTATCACAAATATCAGTCACCAAAGCCTCCAGCTGCAAATCAAGAATAAAGGGGAAGGGGTGGTTTGTAGGTGCAATGAAGGAGAAGTTCCTCCTGCCAGATAGTTAGAAAATGGTGAAATTTGCATCGGAAGTATATTATTAGTAGTAGAAAATAATGATTAATGCCATTTCATGTTCCTTTCACAAGTCATGGTAGATAATGAACAATGATAACACTATGCATGATTGCTGATCCTTGTGACATTCAAAACAGATTCAAAATTCCTCTTCCACATACAGGACTCAGTTAGGGTGCTATATTAAATTCAAACTTAGGGATCAGATTTAAAATTCAAATGCATATCTTTTTTGCATATCTATTTTGACACAGCATTACAAATTACTCACCGTAATATGAATTAAAGATGGACTTTTGCACAATGGGGGAAACATTAAAAAATCCTATTTAAATTTGAATCCCCTTTTTCCCTTTTTAGATTCCCCCCATATTTATCCCTCAATATATCTGCTAATTATCAAAAATACTGCAGTTTAAACAGTAATTTGTTCATTCAGATTTTATTATTTTTTGCTGGTAGTGACTGCCAAGAAGAAGCAATGTTGATATCATGAATCACAATGAGCTCATTGTGATGTGCTTAAATGAGAGAATTTTAAAAGTACGTTGTCCTATCTACATTTTAGTATTTACCTAATGTACATAGTGTAGAAAGAACTGATGTCGAAGAAGGACAGAGCGGCAAATGTGCTTTTAAGTATGTTATAATAGAGCCAGTGAAATGTGCAAAATGACAAATTAAATTTAATGTTCAGGTGCATTGCCAATTTGTTTGGGGGGTAAAAAGCAGCACCCTTTGCTAACCCGATAAGAACTAATCAGATTTTAATTACTCAATGTGCAACCTGGACTGTTTAGCACATTTATGCCGAGTAATCACTGGGGCATCTCAAGCCAAATGGCTGAAAATTTCCATCTTTTAAATTATGGGTATGGTTCTCTGTTAATCATTTTTGGACCTTCTAATTTTCTTTCTTTTTTTTTTTTTTTTTGCAACTTCATTTCTTCTACGACACTAATAATTTCCTTTGGGTTTTTCTATTTTAATGGAGGGGAACAATTTGCTATTTTATATAAATGAAAGTGATGCCCATCTCAGTGCTCAAGCCCTAATGTTGTTTTTCTAGTTTTGTAGAAATATCCTCCCTGCTTTCATCTACCAGGGAAACTCCTGGAGGTTAGGGGCACAGTTTGTCACTACAGAGACGGAGCCTGGCATTTTGGCCTCATTAACATTGTGCTATAACAAAGCGAGTGAACCTCAAACCTAATTTAGCAAAACAACCAACCCCATAAAAAAGGGCAAGACAAGAAAATCAGAGGTGCTTTCAATAAACTTTTATTATGGAACTTAAAAATCTTTCTTAAAATTGCCAGAAGCTTCCCAGCTTTGTGCTGGTACTTAGGAATTTCTACTAACAAATGCTAGCAAAGTTACCACATCAGGCTCAGTAGATACAATGAAATCCAGAATTGCATTCATTTTTGGGCTTCTTCAATTCCTGGAGGTCCTTGTTTAGTCTTCAATAAAATCAACCCTGGACTAATCAATGAGAAATTGCAGAGAATATGAATCCTGCAAAATCAATAATTTGTATAATAATTACACAAGTATATTAGAGAAGCATGGTAGTGCATAGCCAAGCAAATCCCAGGGAACATGCTCTTGAAATCTTTAAAACTCAGCCAGATATGATGAACTTTTGAATACCTTGCTCTGGTGTAGGATGATCCTGGAGTTTAGTAGAAAGACTATTATAAGGTTTTCCTCAATTTTTGCAAGTTAATAAAATGAACCCACATCACTTCTGTTGTTAGTGAGTAGAAAAGTTTAAGTGAACTTTAAAAGAGAAGAGACCGGATGGTTGCAGATGCAGGTTCCTGTCCTCTATCTGAAATACCACGTCTACTGTCTTCCCTGACACGGTTCCCGTCGGGAATTCCCCTAACTGCTCACAGCTGCCTTGTCATGATCTGCCCCAAGTCTCCTCCTTCTTTACCAGCCCAGGTCACTAATCTCATTGTTTTCCTCATCTCAAAGCTGTGGTGTCACTAAGAGAGACCAGAATCAGAACCAGCAGAGTTAGGACCATGCCGAAAGCCCTATCAATCTCTCTCAGCCTCAGTTCCCTCATTCCTAAAACGGAGGTTACGAGATTGCTGAGTTATAAGGTGAAATGTTGGTAAAAGCACTTTCTAAACTGTTTGCCTCCGTAGTCTCTGGATGATTTCCTGACCTGGAGTAAGTTTATCTCTAAGTAGAGGAGTCACAGAGGGGGCCTGTGATGGTTAATTTTATGTGTCAACTTAACTGGGTTAAAGGATGCCCATGTAGCTGGTAAAATATAATTTCTGGGCCAAGAGCCTACAATGAATCCTCACCTTACTTGTGAGCCTCACTTTATCTGTGTGACTTCCTCTTTCCATTCCCTAGCCCTACCGATTTCAGTCACTTTAGCCACCTGGAACTCTATCCTTGCTTCCTCGGCTCAGGGAGATTGCCAATCTCCACTGGGCCTCACTTTGTGTGTTTCCCTCCTCTCAAGGAAAATACCCCTGTGCTGGGGTATTTTTATATACTTTGTCTAGGTACAGAATTGTCTTTAGCAGGAAGCAAATCTGGTACTAGTTATTCTGTAATAACTGCAAGCAAAAGTATTTATCTAGATTATTTTGCTCTAAATTGTACATGAATTATTTATTCCTGGCAGTTTTAATACATTGAGACTTTGTCTAATATCACTGTTAGAACCTACCCAACCAAGAAGTGAATTTGATTTGAAAAATAAATGCTCAAAACAATGCAAGATGCTGATTTCAAATTGTTAAGTTTCAACTACTATAGAATGAGGGTGCCCTTATCTAAGAACAAAGAGAAGACAACCAGACAGCATTTCTACTCAATAGGATTTTCAGGCATTATTATGAAATTAACCAACACCTCTAAGGTTTTAATTTAAAACAAATTAAAATGTCTAAATTTAATAGGGGCGCCTGGGTGGCTCAGTCATTAAGCGTCTGCCTTCGGCTTAGGTCATGATCCCAGGGTCCTGGAATCGAGCCCCGCATCGGGCTTCCTGCTCAGCAGGAAGCCTGCTTCTCCCTATCCCACTCCCCCTGCTTGTGTTCCCTCTCTCACTGTGTATCTCTCTGTCAAATAAATAAATAAAATCTTTAAAAAAAAAAACTATAGAATGTCTAAATTTAAGCTATGACTTCACACATGTAACAGCATCTTTGTGACTCCATGTAATATAAACCATTATTTTGAAAGTAAACATTGAATAAAAGCACCTTCTCTCTTATCTATCTATTATCTATCTATCTATCTATCTATCTATCTATCTATCTATCTATCTATCATCTATCATCTACCTATCTGTCATCACCTACCTCTCATCTATCATCTATCTATCTTTTATCTATCTATCTATCTATCTATCTATCTATCTATCTATCTATATCATCACCTACCTCTCACTCCTTGTCTCTTTCTGTAACATTTAGTAAGCAGTTACTGTATGTTAAGTACATTAGTACCACATCATATTTAATCTTCGCAAAAAAACCTTTGATGTTAAGTAAACTTCCTAAGATTATTAGTAATCTTGGGTAAGTCAAGAGTCAAATCTAGACAGTTGATACTGTTGTTATAAGTGCTCCAAGTAAGAGGGGGGAGGTGGATGCTTTTAGAGAAAGATAGTGAATTCTGAAAGAAAGTTTACAGTCTGTACAATAGATTTTTGATGTTCATTCTACCCTTGTGACAAGATGTGTTTTGTGGATCCACTAGTAAGGGTACCCCCAGATAGGATCCACTAAATTTATTCTCACATTGTACAAAAATGACCTAAAATATAGATGAGGAAGGAAATTTGCCACATCACAGTTTATTGTTTGCTCGAGGTTATAATATTCCCCCTCCAAATATGTCTGGCCTTCCAGGAGAATCTTTCATGACGTATTATGTTGTAAGAACATGCTAGCTCAAATACAAACATCTGGTCTGAAAATCATGGCTCATTTTTTTTTATTATGTTATGTTAATCACCATACATTACATCATTAGTTTTTGATGCAATGTTCCATGATTCATTGTTTGCGTATAACACCCAGTGCTCCATGCAGAACATGCCCTCTTTCATGGCTCATTTCTTATTTCTCTTCTCTTTGTGTGCTTCTTCATCTTGCCTAGTCCCACGGTTGTGTCTTGGTTTAACCTTATAATCTACAACATCACCTATATCCATACAGAACTAACAACACAACATGCATGTACTAAAAAAACTTTATGCAACAATTTATTTTTTCCCATTAAATGCATCAGTAATGGTTGGACCATTATTTAGGAAGTTTTGTGCCAATATTTTTCTGAAAAAAAAAAAAAGGATCAATTTATGGTTACTAGTGTATACCACAGCAAAAAATTTACCACTGTCTATGTCATCTGGCTTAATGGTACTCAAGACTATTGAGTTCATTTTTGAGAAGACTCCCGTATTTTCAGCTTGTGTTTTTCCTTTGTGTTTTCAGATTGTTCACTTCCTTTGGTATTTCTAGAATTCAGCTGCAGGAAGACAATGATGTTTGAAAGTTTGGGGATGCCAGTAGAGCAAGCTGAGGAAGTAACAAAGAAGAAAACATGAGTAACAAATAAGAATAATGTAAGTATAGAAGTTATTCTCATTGCTCTTACATCCACAAAGGAGAATTCCTGGAACAATTTGCTGGTTAATTTAGTAAATAATGGGCAGTTTATAAAAATATAAACTGTAAACTGTGTGATACATCTTTTCCCTTAAATTAGTTAATGCAACTCTCTTTGTGCAGAAGGAAGTTGGGCATTGCGATCATGTCAGCTGTAAACTTGTTGGTTTACTAGGTTTGTCTTGATTGGTTCTCTGGAACTCCATTAACCTGCTTTCCATCTAGACTCAAAGACATGATCTGCTGTTGAACTCAGAATTTTGCCATTAGAGACTGTAAGAAGCAGAGGGTGGGTTTTGCTTTTCCAATTGAACCTCTTAGAGGGCTGAGACCAGGTCTTATATTGCTTTTCTTATTTCCCCACTGTTCTTGGAACCGGCCTTTGTACCCAATTAGTATTTAATAAATACCTGTCTATTGACAGACTTTCAGACTTGGAAATGTAGACTATCAGGAGATCAACAAGGGATCATGCACAAGAGAGAAACAGCTCAGAAATGAGAATTTCACTTTGTTTTATTTTTTAGTAAGTTTTTTGTTTCAGATGAAACTATTTTAACTTCAATCTCATTTAATATGTAATTTTAATACATTTATAAGTATGATGAAAGTATGACTTCAGATAGCAAATTCTGTTAGTCATTTCCTTTTAGATAATGTTTTATTTGTGCTTGGCCTGGGGAAGTATCTAAATGCATTTAGATGCTAGCCAAATTCATTTTATCTTGGTAAGTAAGATGCTTATTAGATATGTATCCTTATAAATATAATAGATATCTCTTCTAGTGAGAAGACTTTTTTCTCTGTTAAAAACTAAACTCTGCAAAGAAGTCTCTGTACATTTTCAATAGGATTTGAATGTTCATCTGTATATGTATTCTTAATATTCTTTTGGGGACCTCGATGTAGTAGGGCAAGGGGAATTTTTTTCTTCTTTCAAGGTACATTGAATTACAGAAAAAAAATCACTTGAGGGTAACATCATTAAAAGCCAACATAGTATTGTACTCATTAATTCCACAAAGATTAAAAGGCATAAAATTTACATTATCAGTTGATACAGAGAAGTTGGGGGAGGAAGGAATGAAAGCTTTGGGTCCCTCTCAGTGTTTTTCACAAATGTCTAACCACAAAGCTTCAATAGCAAGGTCACGTGATTGATGGTAGATCCCAGGATCTGCTATCCCAACTTGAATTTTGCATTGTAGACTCAATTATAAAAATAATATTTATCTATCACCAGTTAAATAACAATTTTAGCCCCCAAGTTTTCAACTACAATTGATGTTGTGGGATAACAAACCATATGTACACTATGAATTTGGGTATTTTTTGACATCATTTCTTATACCCTTGTAGAATAATAATACTCTAGTTTGAAAAACATGGTACTGTAACACCTTATATAAATATTATTACAATGCACTTTAATTATTTTTGCACATTGTCTCCTCCATTACATTCTGAGTTCCTTGGGGTCAGGGACTGGATCTCATTTTTCTCTGTATTATCAGAGGTTAGTTCAGTGTGTTGCAAACAATAGCATATGGTATTTGTTTGCAAAATGGAATTAAATTAAGGCATACTTTACACTTGGGCTGTGAAAGGTTCATTTAGACTGAGAGCATCTTTGAGGAAAATGACTCTGGTAATAATTGTCAACAGTTCGTTTTATTTAGTTTATAAGATGTGTTGTGGTTTAAATGAAAGTAAGGTTGGAGCAGTTTCTAGGAGAAAATCAACTTGGCTGAACGTGCATTCTTGGAGCAGTCTCCAAGGTACAGTCTGAAACCACCCGGAGGTCTGTGGGGGTCATGACATGATCAAAGGAGGTCTGTCTTCTCATCAGTTTTTTTTGAAAATGATACACAAATCTCTAGACTTTATTAAAAAAATGTTACAAGCTATATTAATCTGCTAGGGCTACCATAACAAAATACCAGAGACTGAAACAACAGATATGTATTTCTTACAGTCTGGAGGCTGGAAGTCCAAGATCAGAGTGTCGGCAGGTTTGGTTTTTCTGAAGGCCCCTCTCCTTGGCATGAAGATGGCTGTCTTCTCTCTGTGTCTGCACGTGGCCTTTCCTCATGTGTGTGCGCATTCCTGGTGCCTCTTTCTTTCTTGCCCTATTGAAATCCAGCACTGCCCTTCCTACTTCATTTAACCTTAATTCCCTCTCTAAAGGCCCTGTCTTGAAATACAGGCACATAGGGGATGAGGACTTTCACACAGGACCTTTGAGGGGATACAGTTCAGTCCACAACAAAGGGTTAGTAAGAGTTACTTACAAACAAGCTATGAATCCACTTGTTCAAGGTGATCATGTTACTTGACGTTTTGGCAGAGTTGGGTTTGCATTCTACTCTGAAGCCTGGTAGCCACATGTATTCATGTACCTGTGGCATCTGTGTTTTTTGCCAGCATAGCCTCAATTCCCCTTCTCCTTGGTGGCATTGTCCGTCATAGCGCCAGCCCTTCACTGGCCAAGGGGTAAGCATGTGACTTAAACAGAGCTGGTTAGACATCTTCCTGAAATTTCACTAGTTAGTGTAGTGGGCCAAAAGCAAGTGGCTGCATCAGAAGATACCTCTTGATAGCTCACTAAACACACTGTCCATTCTTTCCTGCTGCCTGTCACTGATGTTGCCTGGTTCCTGTTCTTTCCAAACACATTGGTTTCTCTGTCATTTCCCTCTCAATGAATTCCCTCTCTTCCTCTCTCTGGATAATTTTTGTTGAAGTTACCCAGTATTTGTTTCTGTTGCTTTAAATAATGATAACAACTCGACTAGTTACATGCTGTTTAGCATTGTCATAAAACTCGAGTCTTACATATTTACATGTGGGTAGAATTTCTGAACTTGTAGACCAGCTGCTTTGTTATCAGTGCCTCCCTAGTGTGGTCTGGGATGAGTCACGGCATCCGGTGGCTGCTGTTACATAAATACATAATTAGATTTTTAAAAAAGGTTTTACTTTGACTGGTCACTTTGGAAAATCCCTGTATTATTATCATGTTAAATGTCATTTGGTTCTGCTCTAATTCTTCATTCTCATTGTTCTTTTGAGGAGATGCTAAGGATAAGAAGGTCGTGGGGTGTTTCCTCTGTGAAAGTAGAACCTGGATCAAAAATTCAGAGTACCGTTGTGTCAGAGGGATGGTCCACTATGTTCCTGTCCTTTGGACGTTGATCTGGAATATATTTAAGCAGCAAAGGACTGCACCATTTTTGTATACAAATATTGACAAAGCAAGGAAAACAGAAAAACCAAGTGATAGGTATAAAAACCAATCTCTGCTTAATGAGTAACCAATCCTTTTGGGGGCAATAAATAGTCAAGGGAGTAAGATGTCTTTTTTTTTTTTTTTTTTGACTTAGAAAAAAAGGCACAGAGCATCAAAGCCCCCAAGGATGCTTTGCTTCTGTAGCTGTGGAGATGATCACTGTCTTAGCTAGTCAGGGCCAAGCACCATGTGAAGAGGGAGCAGATTCTTTGTGCCGTTCTGGAAAGCAAAGGACGGCCATAGGCATCTGTAATGGCGGGAAATGCCAGCATGGGCAGAGCTTCAAAGAGAATTGGAAACCATCAGTACTTAGGACAAACAAAAATAGAGAAATAGAGTAGGTTTTGGTGCTAGAAGCATGTAAGCTCTAAACTGTACTTTATTATAGTTAAAAAATTTCCCTTCCAACTTTTAAGTATAGAGTGATTCTATACTTGAATGACTGTCAAATTCTTGAATGTGAGAAAGCAGACCATAGATCTAGGGCTACTGTAGTGGGTCATATTGCCACCTGTGGCCTGTAAACCACTTACAGACTGTGAGGGCTTAGAAAAGATAGGAGGAGACAGTACAGCCCCCAAGTACCTAGACCTACACTATACTGTAACAAAAGACAAAGGCTGGGATTAATTATTATATTATCTTTGATCTTTGGAAAGTTTCTTCTACTTCAAAAAGTCCTCTCAATGCTGGATATTAACTTTATGTCTTTTATTTTCAAATTCCAAATAAAGTTTTTAGAGTAAATAATATTTAGTCCCATGGAACAGACTTTGCTCAATTTTAGGAATTTGCTTTTGAGGTCACAATTCCTTAAAAGGGTTAAGAGCTTTAGAATAGACTTTTTGATAGGCAATTTTTGTTCTTGGAGAAAATAAAGCCTGCTTTATTCAGGCTGTATTGAAAATTAAATTTCTAAACCCAAACCTCCCTGTTATCCCCCAAATCATTTTTTTTGGTGTTCTAGTTGATCTCATTGCTTACCATTCTTCAAGCCCTTCCAACGATTTAAAAACACCTAGCTCTCTGAATTTAAATGCAATCTACTTGAAATACTTAGAGTGGTTTCCATTTTCCTGCACAAACCCTTTCTGATACACTGAGTATGTGAGCATAATATAGCAGGGTACAGAAAGAGGAGGCTAGGCATCTCAGACTTGTCTTGATTTTCAGTGTTGCCCAGGCCTACTGTTTACCTTCAATCAGATAGGGACAAGTTAAAACTATGTGTGCAAGACATTTGAGATGGGCATGCATACAGCTGACCCGGAACAGCATTCTTAAGTGAACCATTACAATTTTGCATCTATAGACCTAGATAACATTAGTCTTTAGTTTTTACGCTGCAGAATACTTGAAATTAAGCTTTGTCCTGGTAGAGTCTTCAGCCTCTTGTGAAAGACAGGCAACACCCTGTCCCCAGGCTATTTATTTTAGTAGCTGTTTTGCTGGAGCTGAGTGGTTTGGATCATCTGTTTCTTAAAGGGACAGAATGCAAGGCTGGTCAAGTTGGTTCACCAGGCTTGAGCAGACAGAATTGGCTGGTGGGATGCCCACTTCTATCATACCATGCTTATTCTTCTAGAAGTTGCTCATTTGGTTAAAGAGAATGACCTTCAGTGGTATAAATATGGACTTTTTTTTTTTTAATCAAAGGTATACTAGTAGCTATGCCAGAATAAATTATTTTATTTATTTGTTTACATTTCCCATCCCTCACCACATAAACATAAGCTTCTTGATAGCAAGGTCCTTATATGTCTTAGTCTATCCTTAGTAAATAATACGCTTTTATCTATTCAAATCATTCAGTAACTAAATATTGAATAGGTACTATATCCCCAACACTAGATTAGGCCTTGGGGGTGTAACAGTGGAAAGACTTGGCTTCAGAGGTTCATTAGTATTAATAGGGAAAAAATATCATTAGCAAGACATCTTTTCTATAGTTGGGCTTTGACAATTAAAAAAAAAAGTCACCATGTTTTTATTGTGTACAATGTGTAATAACACTGCTGGAGACTGATAGGGGGCCAGATATGGCTGTTATTTTACCTGTTAGAGGAGATTTATAGAGAGCTCAGAGAGGCTCAACAGCTAAACATTTTGATTTTAGTCTAATTGGAAAGGAGAATTTAATTTTACTGACAATTATAGGTGAATAAAGAGTGCACTTAAGTTGAAATTAAAAAGTAAAATAGTAAACCAGTTAAGTTCATTGTGATATTGTAGTTTTCCCCTGATAATTTGCATTACATGATCATGCTCATGATCTCATAGAATACATTAAATTCTATGGTTTATTATAATAAGAATATTATACCATGTAAGTTGATAAATAGATAAATGTAAAAGAAGAATACTTCTTTTGTGTGTGTGAAAAGATGGAGCTCTTTACCTTGGAAGGGATTTGAAAATTGGGTCACCTTATCCATTTTGTTCATATTGATGGAATACAGGTCACTGACGTCTGGCTTTGTTTAGCTCTTCTTGCTCCATTTTGACAAATGATAAAGAACCTAATTACTAAACTACTCAGCTAACAAAGATGGGGGAAACACCTTCTCGAAAATGGAAAAGCACCCTTTCAAGTATATTGAAGGCCCATCAAATTCAGATTTGAAACTTTTCCCACTTTAGAGCCTGGCCGAGGAGGTATGTGTTGAGGGGAGCATAGTTCCTAATTAGCTCCCCCAGCCTGGTGTTGGAGGGTGAAGACCTCTGTGCTTGGCTTCCCATTTCTTGGAAAAATGCTCCTTGGGAGCAGGGACAATGTCTCTGAAGCACTCATTATATATTTACTGAATAAATGAAGGAAGCTTGGCAGCATCATCTGGAATAGGGATCCTGATCTTTCTGAACCTTTGTTTCTATCTGTCTATACCTGAATTTCATGTGTGATCTAGATGTATAGCAGGGGCAACTTACTTCTCTCAGCTTCAGTTTCCCCATTTGTAAATTGGAGATTCTAGCCACTCCTCTATTACCAAGAAGGAATAAAAATTCTCAATGAGAATGAGCTAATGTTTTTGGCTCCGTAAATATGGTCATTTCGCTATTACCCAGCTTCCCTTCAACGAAGGCTGAATACATCTCTTAATTACTAGAAGAAAATTATTTACTCTAGTTTCTGTGTTCCTCACCTTGTCCCTGGTGACTTTCCATATTGGCCATCTTTCTCTGTGCCTCTTCCTTCTCTGGCTCTTTAAAAGCTGGTGTTCTTCAGATTTTCTTTCTTATGATATATACTCTCGTTGGCTGATCTCATAGATTTTTGTAGGTTTAAGTACTTGACCATGTCCAAATCTCCATTTCCAGCTCAGTCTCATGCCTCTTACCCTGAACCCTAGACTAGTGTATTCAACTACCAACTCTACTGTCACTGGGATGTCTGTGGCAGAGACAGGCTAGTTGCTTATCCGCGGAAGTGTTCCTCTTCCTGGGCACACAGTTAGACTGTAGTTGCTAGCTTCCTCTGCATTTAGTTTGAGATCAAATGAATGAGCACTAGCCCATGGTCTGATGTGAGTGAAAATGATATGCACCGATTCCATACATCTTTCTCTCCTGTCTTCATGGCTGGAAGCAAAGTTCTCCAAGATGGCAGTGTCATAATATAGGAGGAGTCTGGATTCCTGAGTCACTCCTTGAAGAAGAGCTTCTGGGGAGAGCCGCCCAAACTGCACTGGGCTGTAATATGAGCCAGGAATTAAAGTCTGTTAAGCCACTGAAATTTGGGGGTTATTTGTTGCCATAGCAGAGCTTGACCTTTCTTTATTAAGATGGTGTCCCCTAGGCACCATAGCTCTGCAGGCAGTCTACTTTCCACCTCGGTTGGTGGCACCATGCTCTTTTTAGTCACCCAATTCACAGTCCCCTAGTCCTCAGCCAAATCCAATTTATAACTAACTCCTGTGGATTTTAACTCCCTTATTTTTTCTTGGAAATATCTTTTTTTTTTTGAACCATTGAGGCTCTTGCAATTTCTTACCTGCTTGTTGATTTGAATGAACTTAAAACAAACCAGGAAGCATCCTATTAGAATAGTGGGTCATTATTAAAAGGCATTCCCAGCAGGGAACATAAGAGAATGTGGTGACCACGTAACAATACAGTTGATGTCTGGAAATAAGTAAGTCTCCAGATCACTGATGAAGGAAGCGTAGACCTCCCCAGCCTTTGCTCTGTGCTGATGATGCCTGTATACAAAATAAAAAAGGACCCCCTGCAATGCACAGATGGACAAGTGAGGCTTAATGCAATTAACTGTGGACACCTGGATACTTCCTACCTACCGTCTTCCACTTTATCTTTTCATCCACTCACGCATGCTTTTGATAAAGGGTCACAATGCCAGCTACTTACTGAGCACAGATCAAAGCTGGAGTGATAGTCTGGCAGGGGTCTTCTTGCTAAGCTTGACCTTACCTGGGAGAGTCAGTTAGCTCAAAACACTTCTAATCACCTGTGATCCCTCCTTACGTCTCCTGCAGAGTGTGGCACTGTAGTTGACAGCTCCCAAGCTCCCCCGTCCGCTTAGTGATGCTCCCTTTGTAAAAGCAGCTCTTGGTTTTCTCAACCTATATTCCCTCTCCCACGAAAAGGAAGCCCCACTTTGATCGCACGACTCTTGCTTCGAAGCCCCTCCTGTGCAGCGACCCTTCATTGTCTTCATTTCTGCGGCAGCTCTCTCTCCTCCAAACCTCAGCACACATTCCCATTGACTATTAAAAAAAGACAATTAAAATAAGCCCATGTTTAAAAAATAAGGTCCTCCTTTAAATAATTCTTCAGCAGTCCACAGCGTTGGCCTTCCCTGTAGAATAAAAAGATCCCATTGAAACCAGAGAACATAGAAGTGATTTTGAGGTGCATGGATGGACACCTTTGTGCTGGGTTTTATAGGAAAGCTTGTGATTATTAGAGACTTATGCCAAAATGTAGTGACTAAAATTTCCCTGCCCTCCTCAGTCAGGTATCTGGGGGACATCTCTGCACCTAGAACTGTTTCCCATATAAGCACAGAGTTGGCTACACTTACCATTTTTACTACTGATCGTCTTCTGGACCCTTGCTTGTGTCCTACCTTGAACCTGGACCTTGCAAGCCTGAAGTTGCATTATGTTGTCTCCTTCTTCTCTCTCTAGCTAACGCGGCCACATGCAGTAGACAGACAATGACAGTCATCTACACTTCCATGGGAGTGATGGCTATTCTGTAGCCTCTTCTAAGAGTATTTGCTTTTAAAGCACTATTACCCATTGCAAAATGAGAGATTGTGCTCCCATTAGAGAAATTTAAGGTGAAATGAGTAGAGAGGGGGTTGAGGATGTTTTTAAGAAGAATGTTTTCCCTGAAATCCTTTCATAACCTATAACTCTATGCAGGGGGACCTTCTCCATCTAGTGTGAGGCTGGCTCCGTTAGCATCTCATTATCTGTCAGAGGGATATAAGTACTGTGCTATCCTTCATCTCTGGAGATTCCCTACATGTAAAAAGAACAAAGACTTAAAAAAAAAAAGGGAGGACATAAATGATGAAGCATTTCTCTGTTTTCTTCTTTTCTAGAAACTGTGCATACAGCCAGGCAACTTCTTACTTCCATCCTTTGAACATGCCATTCCTCATGTCAGGAAGTCCTCTCTTCTTCCTTTCCTGCCCATCTTTCAAGTGGTCTCCCCCAGTGAGGCTCTCCCTGATTCCTCCAATTGGAATTGCTTCTTTGCTTTGTGTTTATCTTAGGCACAACATTTAGCAACATTTTGCATTTTTGTCATCTATAGTATGCTGAGGCACAACAAAGTCTTGATACTTCATAAAATTCAGGGCAGTGGGCTACTTGTTCCGTTTTTTAAGCTCTGAGCTTTAAAGTCTTGATCACTGCAGTTGGGTGGGGTCTACCCAGTTTAAATTTCTGTGTATATGATAATATCTAAAAGGGGATCTTTATCTTAGGACTTTATGAAGGTAATAAAAATGTGTATAAAATTATTTTTGAAACAATATGGGGGGTATAAATAAGTAGATAATAACTGAACCCATGCTAAGCAATGAGAGCTATGTGGAGTTAGGAGACAAAATTATTTATAAATAAGGAATTATACATTATATATAGGGGGATTCTCATGTTGGTCAATTTTCTCCTCACTAAGGGATTGATAAACTGCTCAGTAGTGTAGCCAACAGAAAGGTTTCTGTTCCGTGCTGGATATTTTTTTTTTCCTTTGTGTATCATCCAAGTTCTACTGGCTCTTGGATTCTTTCTGTGTGTCCCTTGTTGTTTTGGTCCCTCATCTGCACTAAAATGTTTCTTTCTTCTATCAGAGCCCTTAATGATATCTGCAGAAAACCTGTAGTCCTTGATTTTTCATTTGCTCTCATGTTCTGCAAAATTACCCTCCTTTCCCCTTTCTGTACTTTGCTTTTCTGCAGAGGTGGGAAGTCCCCCGCCATACCCTTGTATCATAAGAGTACCTTCTTGATTGGGACCGGAGCTGAAACTAGGTTCTCTCTTGGGGCACAGACATGGTATCTGAGACGCCCTCACTTTTGCCTCATCGCTCCTCAAGCTCTGAGGTGCACCTGCCGGGGGCATTACTGCTTCAGTACACCATACCCAACCTCCCATGGAGCCCATCTCATGGTGGTATTTGTGTCTGTGCCTTATCACCTCTACTAGATGGGAACTTCTTGAAGATGTCAACAGTATCTCTTTCAATTTGTACCCTCCAGGGTCCTAACAGTCTTGCACACGGTAGATGCTCCTGGAATGTTTAATGGATTGAACTGCATGAGCTATTACTCTAAGTGCACAAAAAGGGGTGCTAGAGTTCTGAAGAGCCTTAAATCACCTCATGGGGTTACATGAAGATCTGTCAGACTTAGTTTATACACCCCAGCTCTCCATGGTAAAGTCAATGCCAATTAACGATGAGCTTCTGCATTGGAGAGAAAACACATTTTCACCTACAGGCTGATCAGTTTCTTTTCTGCTGTATATCTCAGTGATCATAAAGCAAGAAGACCCCTGGGACTCTATTCTATTTAGGCAAAGGCAGGTGTGCTGGGAAGCTTTATATTTACACACAAACACAGAAAGCAGGGTTTATTTTTGCAATTACTTGCGAAGCTTGCCCATATTTTCCAGCATGTAAATTAGGACTTGAAGGAAAACATCTAATTGCATTTTGCTCCAACTAATTGCCAACTCAAAATTTTAGATTAGTGTGCACACCATACTTAATTTTTTTGTTGTTGCTATTAATAACACCTTGAGCTTGGTAGGATGAAAAATAATGAGACGGAACTGAAAAGATTCAAGGGCCGGCCCATGAAGGAAATGTCTGGGGTAGGGTGGTTGGGAAATTTTGAGGAATGTGGACAAAGCCATAGCTAAAATGCCAGACAAAGATTGCCTGGGTCTCATGCTCCTCTATGGGTTTGCTGGTAAAGGTTAGATGGAGAGGAAAAAAATAGAGATGGCGTTTGGAGTCATTGCATGTGTTTTGCCACAAGGAGGGGCCATGGTTACAACCATGGATGTGTCCTTGACTCGTATTCTACCAGTAGCCTTTCCTGCATGAAAAACAAAACCTACTTAAAAGAGCTTTTTTAAAAAATATGCTACACATCCAGAAAGAATGGTACGGTCTTTTGTGAGTAATATAAACATACTGTGATATCCTTATGTTATTAAATGAGCATTACAAAGCATGACAGAATCACAGCCACACCAAAAAATAAGGACAAGCTAGTGTTGACTGGAAATAAAAAGGGAGAAGCTTTTTCACATGTAGTCATGAAAAGGTAACTGGAGGCCTCAGAATTCTCCTGTTTTCTCAGCAAGAGTTATTCTCCAAAGGACACAATGAACTTTTTGTCCTTCTAAACACGGAAGTCAAAAAACTGTATCCTTGAAGCTCAGCGTAGCAACAGTGGGTTTGTGAATCTATTTACCATTGGGGAGAATTTATTTGGAGGTGGTTAGTTCCTGGGTTTCTAAATGAAGGGTCAGAAGGGAGATTGGATGGATCTTGGAAAAACATCTGAATTAAATAACGTGTCCCCATCATAGCGTCCCTCTGCATTCAGCCTCTGCTATTCTTTAGCGGGCACCTGTCCATGCCAGGCACGGTGCTAGATGCAGCAGCTGTCCCGGGGACAGTGCTCAGGAAGATACCTCCTGTTGTTGCGTTTCTAGACAGGTGGAGAGCAGATATTAAAAAAACAGAGACATAAGTAAATATATACTTATAAATTATGTGAAGTGCCATGAAGGAAAAGCGTGGGGATTGATTAAGACCAAAAATGTTGCATCTCATTGAAATGGGGAAAGCCTGGCGAAACCTCTCTGAAGAAATGACATTTAAGCTGAGACCTACAGGATGAGGAGGATTTAGCTGAAGCAGGGGGAATAGATATTTCCAGACAGATGGAAGGACAGGTGTGGAGGCCCTGCAGGGACTAAGAGACAGCACTTGGGGTTGGAGCTTGGTGATTGAGGGGGAAAGTGGCTTGAAATGCGGCTGGGCAGATTGGCAGAGGCAGCCCCACACAGGGCCCTGTAGACCATGGTGGGGGTTTCTGCAAGCCATAGAAAGCTACTGAAGGGTAAAAGTGATGAAAATCAATTTATAGAGATCTCAGTGTAGAGAAAGGATGGGAGAAAGGCAAGGATAAGTGCCAGGAGACCAGTTGGGAGGGAATTTCCATGGGGATGGTGAATGTGTTGCTCATTTGCCTATTTGTTCTGAAATCTGTTCTTCATCCTTCCCGTGCAAAACAAAGTATATTTCCCAAACTCTCTGGCAAACTTGCTTTTGGGTGGGGTGAACCAACACAGGGCGGTGGAGGGAGATTGCAGAGCTGCAGGAAGGGAGAAGCCAGGACAGTTCCTCTTGTCTCTCCCTGCTTTGTGGGGGCATCCCCAGCAATGTTGGTCCTTTTTGCTGTCAGCTCCTCTAGGACAGCCCCCCTGCACAGACCCACTGGATAGTCCCATTGTCTCTGGGCCTGGATCCTTCAGGGCATTCTTCCCCATGGTCCATCTTTCTCCCTGGCTTCCCAAGTTCTCACATGGTAGCAGTGCCCTCTCTTGCTGGGTTCCTTCAGTCTTGGAGGTAACAGTGCCTCCCTGCTCTTGCTAATCTCTGGGTTGCACCATCCTTCTCTCTTTGGCTCTTCAGCTCTTCCAGCCCCTTTATAACTAGCCCTCTAGATTTAAATTCCCTTGAATCAGAGCTTGTACTTTGTTTTCCTGACTGGTTCTGACTGATGCAGTGAGCAACAGTGGTAGCTTGGACCCCGGGTGGCAGCAGTGGACGAGGGGCACCTGTATGGATTGGAGATAGCTTTTGGAATCCTGTGTGACCTGAGTGAAGATGGTGGAGGAATGAGTTAGATCTGCAAACTCTGGGTAGAGTTTCCCAGCACCCTGAGCAGGATTAATTAATCTCCAGCTAAATTAAGTTGGCATAGACTTGACTGAGGAAAACAAATAACCATTGGCTCACCTCCTACACACTATGGATATGCCCTGAAGCCCTCATTAGTGGTCATGAAGTGGTCAACAATTGGATCCAAGCTAATACCACTCCACCCACAGACTCCGACCTTCACAATCTAATTTCTAGAGCTGAGGTTTGGATAACTTTCCTGGGACCACAGAACAATGTCTGACTACAGCCTCTGCAAGACTGTGTTCCTTAAAATAAAGAAGGGATGGTTTTCTTTTCATTTAAGTGATTGAATGATTTAGAAGTGATTTCCCCCCAATTATTTTTTCAGCTTTTCTTTCCTTTTCTTAGAAGATCGATAGCCTTTCTTGTTTCTTTTGCCTTTTCAAAGCAAGCTGTTCTAGCAGTTACCGTCTGTTCTCCTGACCCTGGCTCCCCCTCTAG
The DNA here is from genome assembly GCF_004348235.1 of Phoca vitulina. NCBI lineage: Eukaryota > Metazoa > Chordata > Mammalia > Carnivora > Phocidae > Phoca > Phoca vitulina. The sequence goes on along the minus strand of NW_022589722.1, from coordinate 12,149,968 downwards.
CTCTGCTCCAGCAACCCCGGACTGAAGGTGCTCTTGTCTGCATTGACACACTCCTCCGGCTTCCTTTTCCAACTGAACCTCTGCAGGACTCAGGACTCTGTGAAGTCACAGGGTGTGTGGGCAACAAAGTGGGACAGAGCAAAGCATCAGCGACATTCCTGCCATGGCCTATGGTGGACTGTGCACCTCAAGATGATGAGAAGCCAGCTACTTCTGTGGGCCTTCCTTTGGATAGCTCAGGCTGTAGAGTAAACGATTCAGGAAAATTTGGGAAATTTTTCTTAGATCATATTTCTGTGGCCCCAAGGGTCTGGAAATAATGACTAGGAGATTAATGTATATAGGACTGGTATAGGTGTGGGTGTTGGAAGACTTCAATGGTTTCAAGGCCGTGGATCTGTGAAAGGCTCCCTCCCTTCCTTCCTTCCTCCCTTTGCCCCTCCCTCCCTCCCTCCCTCTCTCCTTTCTTCCTCCCTCTCCCTTCTTCCCTCCCTTCCTTCCTGGATCCATTTGTCCAACAAGAATTTTGAGCACCTATCATGTGGTTATTAGGGCTGTGTGCCAGGTGCTCTAAAGTATATGAAAGAAGTACAAGGGAGACTTGCTCTGAAAGGTTGGGTACAACATAGACACACATCTGAAAAATGAATTTGCCACTAGTAAATAGCAGTATAGGGTCAACATAGGATTAGGAATCAGGAGGTCAGTATTTAATCTTATTGGTGATTTTGATTAACTGTGGTCTTGAGCAAGTCACATAGCCTCCCTAAGTCAATCCACGTATAACATGGAAGGATTGAACTAAACTATCTCTAAGTCATATATCATTGTTCTATGATTAATTGGCACAGTTATGAGTGATCTAGAGCAGAGGTCCTTGAACATTATGGTTTCAGGTTCTCCTTAATACTCTTAAAAATTTTGAGGATCCCAAAGAGCTTTTATTTATATGGGTTATATCTACTGATATTTACCATACAAAATTGACATTTAATACAAAAATGAGATGTTAAAAATATGTATTAGTTTATTAGAAAATAAACCCATTACATGTAAACATAAAATTATTTTCATGAGAGAAATAACTATATTTTTTGACCAAACACCCACAATCACCTATTACTTATCCACTGAACTTCAGCTTGACCAAATTTTAATCAGGTTTCTCTCTTTCCTGCAGGACCCTAAGTTTTGGCTTGCCCCACATTTGAGTATGCACTAATGCACTAGAGTGAGGACCACCATCCCCCCACTTAACAGCTCATTCTGAGACTGGCTAACTACAAAAAGAAGCATTTCTTGTTGAAGTGTCCCGATTTTCCCATCTTCTCACCCTCCTCCCCGCTGAAGTTCCTACTTACCCCTCCCTACATAAGAGCAGCCTCTTTCCATGTGATGTTGAGACACTTGCAGTTCCTGAGGTCAAACCATTCTCCTCATTGCAATAGTCTTTCTGAATAAAGTCTCACCTTATCTAAGTCCACTTCTATTTGTTTTTATTTGGCATTTTCAAAAGAAAATCTTTAATGGGAAAAGTGACATTGTTTTACATTTTTGCAAACCTCCTTAATGTCTGGTTTACTCTCTGCTTCTACAGTCCATCTGCTGTGATATGTGGCTTTGGTTGAAGTATGTGGAGGAAATCTGGCCTCACCAGCTCTGCAGTTGGAAAAGGAGGAACTCACAGATCCCCCCGACAAGATGTCAGGACCCCAGGGGCACACTTTGAAAACTGCTCTTCTAGAGACTGAGAGGGAGGAAATAGCTGAATGCTGAACTGAATTCTACAGAATTGACTTTGGATTTGTACAGATGGGGCAAAGAAGACAGTGTGAGCAAAGGCAAGAAAGAGAAAGTGAGCAAGCTGTGTTTGGAAGAGAGACAAAAAGGGAATATGGAGAGAGAAGGTTTGAATTTACATTAAGTTCAAGTTATAGAGGGGCTTAGGGCCTTGAATTCCCCTCTCCTATCAAGGACTGTGGTCTTGAACCTTGACATCATAGACATCCACTGGAAGCTTGTAAAGAGGGGAGTAATATTATGAATATGATGATTTAAGGCAATAACCATGATAATCATGTTTGATGGATTGGTACAAGGAGAAATAGAAATTAGAAGACTAGTTAGGGTGCTACTGCAATAGTCCAAGCATGAGGTGGCAAAAGTCTATAGCAGAGTGGTCATGTTAGGACTGAAAATGATGAGGAGATGAAAGGATAACAGGAGAATCAACACAATTGATTGATTATAAAGGAGGAAGGGGCATAAGAAGTCAAGTTAAATCCTAAATTTTGAGCCAAGTGATAGGCAGAATGGAGGCAAAATCTGTTTTGGCAGAGATGGGAAATTTAACAGGAATAATTTGAGGGCAGATTATGCTTGAGATAATTTTGATATAATTTAGGAACTAAAATTCATAATCTTCCTATGGCCTATAAGATCCGTCCTGATCTGTCCTCTGCCTAGTTCTGCGACTTCCTCACTCCACTCTCTGCCTCATTCACTGTGCTGCAGTTATGATGTTTTTCCTTTACTCCAATGCCAAGTTCACTGCAGCCTCTCTTACCTCTGCAGGAATGCTTTCCTGTGCCCTGTCCTTCTCGTCTCCACCAGCTGTCCCCAAGTTGGCTACTTCTCAGCATTCAGGTTTTAGTTCAAATATCATCTCCCCCAAAGAGACCTTCTTTCTCCTGTTACCATCAACCTTTTTCACCTTGTTTTATTTTCCTTCTAGCACTTACTATTATCTAATTGATCTTGTTTTTTGGTTGTTATTTATTTATCTGGTTATTTCCTGCCTCTCCCCACTAGATTGTAAGCTCCATCAGAACAGGGTCTTTTATGTATTGTTCAGTTTTGTGTTTCCAGCTGGTACATAATAGGTGCTCAATATACATTTGTAGAATACGGAAATGTACAGCAGGCTGTGGAAATTTCAGGGTTAGCTCTTAGGAGTAACACAAGATGTATGAGTTTGGAAGCCATATCAGAGAGGTAGGACTTGCAGCATGGCTGGGGCTAGAGGGTAGAGGACATCTGCTCTTTCTGACAAAGGAGGCAGGACAGTGTGACAGTTGGAATACCCAGGGCCTGTGGAGTTGATGTTGCCAGGATATTGAGAGATATAAGGAATGCTGCCATCAAAGACTGTGCACTGGGATGAAGTCATATGAGGTAGAAATGATGTCTATCCCATAGTTACCTGTGACTATGATGAGATATCACTCCTGTGATTATGTTATGTTATATGGCAAAAAGGGTTTTGCAGATGCAATCAGCGTCCCTAATTAGTTGAGTTAAGCAAAAGGGAGATTATCAGGTGGGCCTGACCTAATTTGGTGAGCCTTTAAAAGTAGGGCATCTTCTAGAAGATGCAAGTGACCCCTAGCTGACAACCAGCAAAACAACAGGGGCCTCCATATGACCACAAAGAACTGAATTCTGCCAACAGCCATGTGAGTTTGAATTAGAACCTTGAGCTCTAGAAAAGTACCCAGTCCAGCTGACACCTTGGTTTCAACCTTATGAGATTCTAAGCAAAGGACCCAGCTGACCTATGCCTGGACTTCTGATCTACCAGAAATGGTGAGATAATAAAGCTGTGTTGTTTTAAGCTGCTAATTTTGTGGAAATTTGTTATGCAGCAATAGGAACCTAGTACATATTTCAATAAACATTTGTATGTTTAATTGCCAATCTTAACTGAACCTCGCAACCTTCCTAGATTTCCCCATGACTATGTATCATAATGATAATACAACAAATCAGGCTAATGATCAAAACAATTCTGCAGCATTACCATATGGGGACCCATACAGGTTGTCTCTCTCCTTAAATCACTTACTGGTATTGTTTTAAAAAGTCACTTAAAAGTGGATAATATAAGTTGCCTTCTGCTCCAATTTTCCTTCTTAATACCCCACATTTTATTTTTTTCAAAAATACTAAGCAAGTTGTTTTTTTTTTTTACATCTTGTGAATCAATTCTTTTTGTTCCTACACACCATCACCACCACCATTGTTGTCTCTGTTCAGGACTCCTGGTCCCTATTTCTTTTCTCTTTCCTAATGAGCCACTCAAAATAGTAGTGACCTTTAAAAAATGAAGTTAAATGATCAGATGATGTTATTTCTCTGCTATAAACTTGTTATGGACTGAATGTTTGTGTCTCCTCCAAATTCATATTTTGAAACCCTAACCCCCAATGTGACTGTATTTGGCGATAGGATCTTTATGGAAATAATTTAGATTCAGTGGGGTCATAAGGGTGGGTCTCTGATCTGATAGGATTAGTGTCCTTATAAGAAGAGACATCAGAGAGTTTGTTCTTTCTCCATGCACACGCATTGAGGAAAGGACATGTGAGCCTACCATGAGAAGGTAGCCATCTCCAAGACTGGAAGAAGGCTCTCACCAGGAATCAGGTTGGCCTGCACCTTGATCTTGGACTTTCCCGTCCCAGAATTGTGAGAAATAAATGTCTGTTGCGTAAGCCACCCAGTGTGTGGTATTTTATTAAGGCAGCCTGAGCTGACTAATACAAAGCTTTTTAGTGTCTTCCCATTCCTTCCAAAAATGGAACCAAGGCTCTTTATCATGAGTCCTCTCCCTGGCTTCATCATCTCCCTTTCTTATCTGCTTTGCTCAGAATGGCTTCATTTTAGGACTTGAAAAAACATGCCACTCTTTTCCACTGCAGTGCCTTGGCCTTCACTGTGGCTTCTCCTCAGGAAGTTCAGTCCTTTAGATCTTAGTGCACAGGTTAGTTCCTTTAGGGGACTGTCCCTCTGAGCCTTTCTTGGTAAAATTCTTTTACCCCTATTTGTTCATCATTTGATAGTCCAACTTGCCCACTGGATTGTAAACTCCAAGATGGCAGGCACACATCTCTTTTATACACCATTGTATCCCAGTGCCTACCTCTGTGCCTACATAGTAAGTACTCAGTAAATATTTATTGAATGAACAAAGAGCTGACATCTGAGGGCTGTTGGTTTTGATGCATTCCACATAGGCTCTGGACACCAGAGCTCCACATCCTGGGCCCAGGTCTTCCCTTCTTCCCTTCACTTTCTGAGTCCCTCGGAGATATCCTTTACTATTGATATGCGTGTGTTTGCTATTAGAGGGAAAGCAATACTAATTAACTTCCAGGAAGGTGGTGATGAATGAATATGTGGGGTTTTTTGTTTGTTTTCTGAATACACACTAACTCTCCATTACAAAGACAATGGATGGCATAGTTGGTTTTCAAATAGTTGTCATTTCACTAGCGATTATGGTATAAAACCTCTAGATTACAACATTTACAGTGTGTAGTTTCTTATTACACGGTGATCTCCTTGAAAATAATGTTAACAACATGGTACAAAAAGATTGTAACTGAAGGGTTTTTCATTCACAATTTCTCTTCAGTTTCCTGAAGATGGTTCTTATGGCCCTGAGTAATACTACTGTCTTTAAAAAAACCTTCGTTTTTATGTTCCCTAATTAATGTTCCTTAGGGCTTTTAAAAGCTTCCTAAACATGCATTTCTTTTGAAAGCATAAAAAAATGGACTGCAAGTATTAGGTTTCCTCAAAAGAAGAAAGCGGGGGTAGGGGCAGTGTGAGGGGAGAAAAAGATCCCCAAATTGTTACAGGATAAGATTTCCAAATCTGGGTGCATGATGAATTCTGTTTTAAGAATTTTACTTAAACTGCTTAAAAATGGAATCTGGATACAGGAAAGATTGCTTTATTCATAGTGGAAGCCCCACTAGAACAATGAGACACAATAGCCATTATATGTCCTGTGTTCTCTCTTTCCATGATGAACGACAAGGGATATCCTGGGTTCCCCTTCTAAGCCCTCTTCACTTTAAGGGAGCATGCACCCTCTCCCCTTAATCACAGTTGAGGCCTGCCTCAAATACTCTTTTCTCATCTGCAATTTCTCCACTACGAGGAGGCACATTTCAGATCTCCCAGGGAGGTCTAAAGGGTTGATTCAGGCTTACTTGTTAACCATACCGTGTTCACTCACATAGGTAACAAATATTTTCGCAGAAGTCCAGGAGAAGTACTGTGGAGGGTGCTGTCCCCCTCAGTCTTCAGAGCTCAGTCCAGACCCCACCTGGTCCATAGTCCTCTCACCTGCATGTGTCCACCTGTGTGAGTCAAACTTAAATGCCCACAGGTGCCAGAGAGAAACAGAACTTTGTGATTTGGGCAGATGGGAGACAATAGAGGGTGGTGGGGCCTGTCAACAGAGAGTGCTTGGCTCACCCAACAATACTGGGGTGCTTTCAAAAATTTGCATTGCCTGGGATGCCTACGTGGCTCAGTTGGTTGAGCATCCACTCTTGGTTGTTGTTTTTTTAAATATTTTATTCATTCATTTGAGAGAGAGAGAGCATGAGTGTGGGTAAGGGGCTGAGGGAGAGGGAGAAACAGACTCCTAGCAGACCAGGAAGTCCTATGCATGGATCCATCCCAGGACCCTGGATCATGACCAGAGCCCAAAGCAGACTCAACCCACTGAGACACCCAGGTGACCCCCACTCTTGGTTTTGGCTTAGGTTGTGGTCTCCGGTCCTGGGGTCCTGGCCCTGGCCTCTGAGCTCAGCGGGTAGTCTGCTCCTCTCCCTCTGCCCCTCCCCCGGCTCACATGCATTCGCAAGCTCTCTCTCTCTAAAATAGATGGGTAAATCTTTAAAAAAATGCATTGTTGGCTGGCTTTGACCCTCAACGATAGACAATGATTTCTATCTACAGCACTTTGTAGTGTTAACTCATTTCCTACTTAGCATCAGTTCTGGAGTCTTCAATTTCTGGGGCTTAGGCCTATAGGTGTTTTCTTCAACTACATTGTAATCACTGAAAGGAAAGGGATTCTGTCCGACACGTTTGTTTGTTGTGCAGATTGGAATCAGCCACCATAGTGGTTGCTGCGGACACAGACTGGCTGGGTTCCTGTTGATTGGTTGCTCCGCTGACTTGTTGGTGCGCGCGGTTGCCGCGTGATGCTCGCCCGCAGCTAGATGCTCCGTCTCCCCTGAATGTGTTCTGCTTAATGAAGGGCTGCCGGGTAAAGAGCTCTATGGTCAAATAATTTGGGGAAAAGCTGAGTTTAGCAAGGTTAAAGTTTAATAGTTTCCTTTACTGCAGGATTTTTCCTTATAGCCTTAAAATGTTAATGAGCACCATACATTTTTAAAGGGGGTATGATAGAGACTGTGATTGGCGCTCTCAACCCCATTTGAAAAACGACATTTTCCAGCCTCCCTTGCAACTAAAGTTCTGGATGAGAATTCAGTTCTGCCAGTCACGTGCCTTCCTATGAAATTTGGAAATTGAAAGTGGAGGTAGGCTATTTTCCTGTTGTTGATGCTGATAAGCAAGGTCACAGGGATGTGATTACTTATAGGCAGTTTTGGCTTGGTCACGTGACAATCACAGCTTCCAGACGTCTATACTGTAGCAACACTGCATTTGGGTTCTTGAGCTGAGCAGCCTGGGGCAGCCCCTGACTTCTGTTCCTCCCGCCCTTCTGAAAATCCTGTAATCATCTAATTTCTTGTATTAAATTCCTTTTCTGCTTGAAACAGTTAGAGTGGTTTCTGTCTCCTGCAATGAGCCTGGGCTGATACAAGGAATATAACGTGTGTCTATTACATACATTACTATGTATATTAATACATATGTATGTACGTATATGTGTATATATATATATATATATATATATATACTCAGAAATAGTTTTGTTTTCAGAGCATAACTTTCAAGACCATGGTTCTTCAGAAACAATTTTGGGGAATTGTCTATGGAAAGAACATTGAAATCAATATCTGAAGATCTAATTACAGTTATGACTTCACTGTTTACTAGACTGGGAGGTGACATCCCCTCTGAGCCTTGAGTTCTCTTCCTCATTTGAAATATAAGAACAATAATTCCTGCCCTCCAGACCACCTCACAGGGTTGTCGTGAGAATCAAATGAGATGATCAATGTGGAAGTGGTCTGGAAACGGTAAATTGTTATAGAAATGCAAAGCATCATCATTAGTCATGCTGCCATCTATGAAAATGAATGTTAGATTCATAATGCAGGGACATCATTCTCATAACGATTGCCTGAGTAGTCTGTGGTTCCTTGAAAACATTGGGGGTTTGATAGATTAATCAGTTGGGAGCAGAAATACCACCAGCCTCGCCGAATAGACCATAAACCAAAGGGAACATTCCCCAGCTCCCAAGGTGGCCTCTTTAACAATGGATGAACACAGACTTCTCTCGCTTCCCCATCTCTTCCAAATTAAAGCCTTTGGGGGAAACATTCTTAACAGAATCCTTTACATCTTCAAAACAGACCAAAGGAAGTGCAGCAAAATATTTCCTTCATTTGATTTTCTGTTGGTGAGATGGGTCCTTTCATTAGCAGATTGAGTACAAACAGCCCCCACAGTCTGCTCCAGTAATTTCCAAAACATGATTTACATAAATTTAACTTTGTAATCTTGTGGTTATATGACTGCATTAAAATGACAAATAATGTGACACATGATCCAGTGTCACATGTTGATATGGTAGCTGTTTACCAGCAGCTGCTCAATTGGAGGTGTCTCTCACTTGTCATCCTTTCTTCTCTCAGGATGTGGATATTCAGGAAGTATCCCCAATTCGGGTCTTCTTTAGAAATGACGGAAGTATACCCCTGTGTCCCACAAACAGAAAATCTGAAGTGAGTGAGTGGCTACAGTGTATCTGTTCCACTTAGGATTCTTTGGGATAAAACTCACCTTCACGTCAGCACTCAGCGGTTCAACGCAACAAACTAATGTTAGTGGGACCCTGTTAAATAGAGTTGATGATCAAGGTCCAGGATTTTAGAGAAGCAAGCAAGAGATTCTAGGACTTATTTTGTTCAAAGCCCTCCTTTTGTTTTCACCACAATCTAGATCTTATTGTTAGATGTCTCACCTTAATAAATGGAAAATAACCCCATCGCAGTGCCTCACTTGCAGTAGGCACCTAATGACGGTTTTGTGAACACATGGGTTGAACCTGTTTTTAGCTTGGAAGTTTTTATCCCAACCATCAATAACGTACGAGGTATTTGGATTCATAATTAATATCCTTTCTCCATCCTTTCTGTCCTTCTATCTTACATCCTTTCTCTTCGCTCCCTCCCTCCTTACTTTCTCTTTTCCCTCCCTCCTTTCAGTCAGGAAGCATCCACTGCACATCAGGCTGTGCTCAAGCCACCAGGAATATACAGGATACAGTGCTGTTTCCTAGGACTCTTTCCTTTTTCTTCCACTTGTCACATTTGAAATTACATGTTTAATGTCTATCTGCTCTTCTGGACTATAAGCTCCCTGAGGGTAGAGAAATGTTCTGCCTTGTTCACTGCTCTACCTTCATATCCAGGACAGTGCTCTGTTCACAGTAGTTGCTCAATAACTATTTATCAAAAGACTCGGACCCTTTTAGGATTGTGCATTCCCCTTCGCTATCTTAATGTGTCTTATGTCTCATTTGGCTCCTGCTGCTTCCTACTCTACCCCTCAATTCTTCCCACAAGGTCACTGGTGACCTTCATAGAGTCAATTTCAGCCTTTTCCAATGCTTACAAGAACCCTCTATCACAGTTGCCCCTAAGACAAGGGCCTCGCAATCTAAGCGAGGGATTCTGCCGGCTGTTGGATGCACAAAGCCCTTCATGGACTGACAACTGATTAGGGAGCAGGAACGTGTACGTGAGTGGTGAATAATGACACAAGTCAGGAAAAGTGAAGAACCATATAAATCCTACAGAAGTACCATAAAAGGGGTAACTGCTGAGAACTGAGGTAGTTGGGGGAAAACTAAGAGGAAACTGAACTTGAGCTAGGTCTTAAGAGAGAAGAGAAAGAAGTAAGGAAAGTCTCCCAACATCATTCTGAGTAGGACTTGAGGGATGTAATGTGGGAGAGATGAAATCAGACCTTGAGGAGATCATTTAAATGCAAAGCTGAAGATTAAATTTTAACCTGTGCACAATAAGCAATTACTGAAAGCACTAGAAGTGAAGGGGGCGAAGCCCACACAAAGCTGTGTTTTTGATAGAACACGGCGGTGGTGGGAAGCTTAACCACCATCCCCCTCCTCTCTCTGATTCCTGGATTGCCAATATCTAATTCCATACTGCTTTTACTCCCTTTAGTAAACAGTCTCAGCTTTCTCCCAGCTTAAAAACTACCACCCACTCGACCAACCAAATAGACAACTTCTCCCTTACCCCTCATCTTCATTTAGCGATTTCTACTCCCTCAGCTGAGTTCTTCAAAGAAAGGCTGATGTTGTCCATATCTACATTCTTCTTATTTGCTCCTTAACCCACCACAGTCTAGTTGCTGCCCTAACCACTGAAATGTCTCTCGTCAAGATCACCAAGGAGCTTCTAGCTGTTAATTTGAAGGGATAGTCTTCAGTCCTTATGTTACTCCATCGTGCATGTAATAGTTTTGTGCCCTCTTTGCCTTTCAAGAAAACCTCTCTTGCTTTGACTGTCGGGACATCCCTCACTCTTGGTTTTCATTATACCTCTCTGAGCGGTCTCAGGTGTTCTTCTCTTCCATTGCATCTTTTATATATGGCTGTTTTCCAGGGCTCTTTTCCTGGTCTTCTTTTTTTTAATAGTCCATGCAAGTGTGGGACAATTTGGTGGAGATGTCCAGTGGCACTTTGATATAGAGCTCTGTGCTTGAGATAAAGATTTGGGGGCATATACAGGGCAAGTGAAAACATGGGATTAGGGGAGAATGTGTAGAGTAAGAACCAGCCCAGAGAAGCCATATGTAAAGGGCAGCTGGAGGGAAGGAGGCACCCAAAGAAGTAGAGGGGAAACCAGTGGAGACTGATGAGATGGAAATAAAGGAAGGAGAGTTTCCAGAAGTGGAGAACACTAGAGACACATTACATAAGGTAAAGACTGGAAAGGACCTGTTGAACCTGGACAACGCTCATTACTGAGAAAGACAGAAACTAGGTTTTCATGAGCTTGAATGGGGGCAAGGGCAAGAAAGTAGAAAGGGCTAGTGCAGTCTACCTTTTCTAGAATTTTGGCTGTGAAACAAGGGAGGAATTGAGTGATAGGAAGAGAAAGATGCTGTATCTAAGATGGGAGAGACTTGCATTATCAAGTTCTTTAGGCAAAGGGAAAGGTAAAAAGCTATTAATTTTATATATCACCAAGTTCATAACTAGTCAATAGAAACAGACAGGGACACACAGAGATCCATATTAAGGAAAGCAGAGTATGTGGGGTTCCAAATTTTCTTGTGTTGTGGGTTCATTTCTATTCTTTAAGTTTAATATATGTCTGGTGTTTCATTTCATTTCTTCACAGCAGTACATCATAATTTAATTTTTTTCCTTGATATAGCTATAAATGGAGATGCTAAGGCATATTTATGTGTACAGGGTCATTTCTAGGTGCATGCACTAAATATTAATATTCCAATATCCTCTTCGCAGCTCATGAGCCAAGCAAGAAATGCATCTTTCTTGCTTAGTGATGATTTTTTTCTGAAGCACAAGGCTATTTGAGTGGGTTCTCTGTGCTCAGAGAAAGCAGTATTATAATTACATTTTCCCGCAAAAGAAACATTATTTAGAAAACATGATTAGCACAGGAGCTGGGTTCTATATTCTATTTCTGGTCTATTCAGAGACATGATATCCAAGTCCAGCAGATCCAGATGCAACAATACTAACTTATCTTCCACACTGGTGGGTTTAGTTTGCTTTTGGGATCTTATATTCTTTCTTCGCACAATAGCATTTTGGGTTTTCCGCTGGGATGTTACCCTTCTCTCCCTTAGTGTTTATAGATCAATTGAGGCTGACTTTATCTCTGGCTCCCAAGGAAGGCATATGACCCAAAGCAGGTAAATCAAAGTGCAGAATTGCTTTGTCTGTAATGATGTTTAGAGATAGCTCCATGACCCAGTCCTGGCCAAGGAGAGCACTATTAAAGCTGGGGTTGAATTATGGCAAAAGAGCTCTGTAACTGAAGATTTGAGTCTGCAGCTGCCAGTTGCCATTTTGTCCCTCAAGGGAAGAGCCAACCTGAGAATAAAGTTAGCCCAAATGAGAGCATGGCCAAGAGATGGAGAGAGCTGGGCTCTTGGTGGCATCAGTTGAGTTCTTGCCTCAAGGCATACCTAAGGCACTAGCACTGTGTTTTTTAAACTCATGCAAGCCAATAAATAACCTTTGGAGTTGCATTTCTGTCCCCTGCAGTTGCAAGTGTTCTGGTGAAAATGTTCACTTGATGCCACATTCACATGTGTGACCTTATGCAATTCCAGCCCCGCTGGGTAAGGATTATTAACTTCATTTTATAGATAAAGGTCACAAAACTGCTAAATGACAGAGTCAGTAGGAAAGTCTTAAGTCCTATGCTTGATCCATTATCCCACAGCTCTTTCCACAAGCTCTCTCCTTAAGGTTTTTTAGGAGGAATTTACAGTGGTTAATGCTATTGCCTTCCTTCACCTTACTGAACTCACTATTAAGGTAATGGTGAGTACTCTGATTTAAAACTTAATGCCACCCTTAGTTCTAAATTTAGTTTATTTACACTTCCTGTGTCCTTTATTTCTTCTTCTTTTCCATATATTAATATTTTTTTCAAGACTCCATTAAGGTTAATAGATCCAAGAGACAATTATTAATATGATATCCTGTTCTTATTTAAAACATGTGTTCCTCAGCCTGCCACTGTCTATTTATTTGAATTAACATATCTCATTTGCAGGCAAAGTAGATGATGACTCCTAGCACCTCGCACATTATAGACACTCAATAAGGAGTTGTGAAAGGATCGCTTGAGTGCCCATAGTAGGCACTAAAACAGTTTCCCTACTGCCTTATGAATGATACCTTTGCCATTTTGCCTGGGACGTTCTCTCCTCCACCTACCTGGCCTGATATTCATACCTTTAGTTTTTCTTTCTGGTGTCAAACCATGGGAGTGACAATGGTACGAAAGTCTAGGCAACTTGGTTTCAGAGAACATGGGTTGGAGATTCCTATTCTGTTACTAAGTAGCTACTTGACCTTAACCGAGTTACTCACTTCTCTGAGGCTTATTTTCTTCAGATAGATTGTTTTGAGGATTAAAAGAAATCATACAACAAATCTCAGTTATTATTAGCACATTGTACACGCTAGTGGAAAGGCAAGGAAGAAGGGAAAAGGATTTACTTTCTCCCAGTGACAAATCAAGCCAAACTAGTACAGCCAAGAAGCACAAAGGAAAACAGACAGAGTACAGGAAAGTTTTGGTTCAACCTTCTGGCACTTTCTCATCCCCTTCACCTTGTTTTATTTTTCTCTGTAGCAATCAGCACCTTTGAATATACTTCATTTGCATATATTATGTTAATGATCTGTTTTGCCCCACTTGAATTGAAGCTCCAGGGGGACAGGGACTGATTGAGTGGGCACTAAAAGCCATTTGTTCAGTGAATTAAAAATTGGAGGAGTGTATAGAAAAACAAGTTTGGGAGACTGCAAAGTGGGTAGAGGAGCAAGAATCTAGGGCATGGATGTTACTGAGAAGGAGAAGGACCCTATAAAGAGAATATCTTTAATAAGATCCAGGGTCTGGAGTGGGGAACATCTTTCCCATATTTATTTTCCAAATACACATATATATGTATTTTTTGCTTTCAGCAAGCCTTATTACAAAAGCTACATTAAACAGCCTTCACAATTTGACATTCCTTAAGTAACAATGCGTTTCTCAGAACAAAAGGATGGTGATATGATCACTGTAATATTTTGGAAGTTAGGACACCTCAAATCTCTGCCTCTCCTGCTGAGCTCTGTACTCCCTGGAAGGCATTGAGCACATGGTGACCCTCCTGTCATGTCATCTCATCTTATCCTTTTTCTTTCTTTTTTTTCTTTCTAAAACCATAAGACCTACTAGGGTACAAGCTTAGCAATTTAAGTAGCTTTTTGTTGGCAAGTAAACAAATACTTCAAGTTCATAACAGATGCACAAGTCCACTTTGGGAGAAATGCATTATGGGCTCAGGTGCATCCTAAGAGCTCTTATAATCACATTTGTTCATCTGTTCATGTGGTGTACACCTGTACACATTTGGCATGGGCTTGGGTACAGTGGAGGAGAGACCCAGGTTCACAGCAAACTTCCAGTCTTTGTTCAGTTCTCTGTTGCAGATTGTGTTCCTCTCAATCCATAAAAAGATAGGATTCTTAGCATATCTAGAAGCTGCCATTGCCCTTTGGTAGAAGTATTAAACACAAAAGCAAAGAAATCAGCGTGGATCAAAGAGCACCAGATCTAATTTGTAAGCACTTTAAAGTAAGCAGCAAAAAAATGGATAAAAGTCTTCAGAGTTTTGTATTAAAAAGCCACACAGATTTCACAGACTAGGTTATAATCTGAGGGAATGAATTGTCTTATGTATATTATATTAGTCTCTCTCTCAAGAATTGTATTAAGATGTTTTGACTTGCCTTTGAGGACTTCCAAAAGTTCAATTCTGTATATTTCTATGATGTATACATTAAAAAAGATCTGATGGTCACATGTATGGAAGAAGGAAAGAAAATACTGAAAGCCAAAGACTATTTCAAGGCTAAAGATAATTTCTCGACTTTTCAAAATGTTTAGCAGAAGGTCTGTTAGCATAGACAGTGTTGAAAGACTTGGGTTTTCATTCTTATTTTTTGGCATAAACATGATGCTCTTCTATTACATGTGGGGTTGCAAAGTATTGTGCTTTACAGACATAAAATTGTGAACTCAAAGATATGTATATGTGGACTTCAGTTTTGGCCTTCACTGCAAGAATAAAGAATGTGGTGTCTCCAGAGCAGAGCTCCCTTCCCTTCCTGGAAAGACAAGCAGGATTTTTCCAGTGAGTGACCTTGAAGGTATATCCTGAGCTGTTCCCCTTGGGTGCGGTAAAGGTTTGACTCGGCAGGCCTGGGATGTTCAAACCCTGCACTTTCCAAAGAAAGGTCTGACCCTTGACTGTCTCCTGAGAGATAACCTCTAAGACTTTGGAATATTCTACTTGACAAGAGTGTCTTTGTTTACCTGTAGCCTTGAACTACACCAATGTGATTTATGGTGAGGGTCTTGGACCATGTGATATCAGTTTGACCTCTGGTGGTCCCGGAAGCTGAGTAATGAAGGTCAGCCACAAGGGTCCTTCACACCTACGTGACTCCCCATAAAAGCCTGGACTCTAAAGCTCGGTGAACTTCTCTGCTCAGCAATGCTCTATGTGTGTTGTCACATATTGTTTCTGGGAGAATGAAGTGCTGTCTGTGTAACTCCATTGGGAGAGGACAACTGGGAGTTTGTGCCTGATTTCAATCTGTATCCTTTCACTGTAGTTAACCATATAGTGGGCATAACAGTTTTTCTGAATTCTATGAGTCCTTCTAGTGAACTGTTGAACCTGAGAGTGGTTCTGGGGACCCTGGGCAACACCCTCTTTCCAGTGAGAAGGGCTGTCCTTGTGCTCATGTTTGCAGCCTCTGTTCCTAACGACTATCAACAGCTAGTACCTACACAGATTATTTGGCGACCAAACTTGGGCAGTTTTGCCCTGCTCACAAGGCTATTCTTATGCTAGCCCCTTCAAAAGGGAGAACAACAGAAGCCTAATGTCCCTCTTTTAGAGCACGGCCTCACAGCGACTGTAAGTGAGTTACAGACCAAGCAAGCCTTTCTGAGAGATGCTGAAAGACTGGGAGAGAATCACTGACCTATCGTCTTACATAGTCTGTCCCTGTGATCCTTCGCACAGCCTCCCAAAAGGTGGCAGCTTTCAAAAAGTCATTAATCTGCCACAAGGAGGAGAAATGCACGTCTCTCTTTGTGACCTATGTATCATGTTTTTGTAGGGAGGTGTCAATCATTATCGAGTTCATTAAAATCACCCTCAAAACAATGTTGATTTTCTTCACCATTCTCTCCACAAACTTGCATTAAATGTACACTCTGATGCCAAGGAGTTTAATATATCTGTCCTCTGTCTTTTGGAGAGGGAGGACAGATATATTAAAAACAAATAGCAGGGCTGACAAAGCTTCACAGGTGACACTACCACATAGCCACCATTGAGAGCCATAGTCCCAATCATAGGCATATGCCAACCCTAGTTCTGAAGTATGGTAGGCTGGTAGGGTAGTGAGGTGGAGCCATCTCACTGGAGTAGGGACAGAGAAGCTTGGAGAAGAAAGGGACAGGTCTAGAAAGGCTATAAAGGCAAGCTCTAATGAGTTTGGTCTTCATATGCAGGTTTAGGGGTTTTCAATGGCCTTGGGATTCTGCCCTCAACTCAACTCTTTATTCCAGGTGCAAAAGCTTGCTGGTCGTACAGCCCAGGACAGCCCATCTCCCTTGCCAGTTCTTCTGCATTGTTTTCTCTTTCTTATGCTCTGTTCTCTCAAACCCAGCTCAAATTCAGTCCTGTCCAGGACTGTGTTTGGCCTGACTAAATGTGGTTATTCCAAAGGCTCCTCGGTAATTCTGTGCTCTCTTCACTCCAGAGTTAACCTCAATTTTTGTAATAGATATGCTGATGAAGCTGGTCTGTGGTGTCAGTTTGGGTATAATGGCTCTCTGCTTTTCTGTACACTTTCAACATAAAATTGTACATATGTTTCTCTGGAAAACTTTTTAGTATCCAAATCCAATCTAATCACATTTACAAACTCAGTAGCCTTTTTTGAAATCATATCTAAAAGTTATTTGAGTCAAGTTTTTCCTGATGAAATAATAATGCAAAAATAAGTCTTAATATAAATGCAAAACAGCTGAGGTTATTTTTAAAATTACAGTAACTTAAAGGCTTAAAGAAAAAAAATTACAGCAGTAGCTTATCTGAACAGAGCTCATTGATATTAAAAAAAAATCCCAAATGGTTTCTGAAACCTGTAGGTGAAATGCATGTCCCTCTGGACACACAGATCTTTTTTATTTCCCCTGGCATTTTGTAGGCATGGCTGGTTTTTGAAAATGAACAGGAGATGCAGACTGAGGGAAGAGGCTGCACTAAAGCAAAAGCAAAGACAAGGATTCAGAACATATCAGTAAATGAACAATTGGTAAACCCCTGTGTTGCCATTTTCTTCTCTGCTTTATCCTCATATTTTGACACAGTTAATAAGGGGAAGAGCTGGGACTCCAGCAGTTCTAGCTCCATATTCTTGGCTCTTTCCAATTGACCGTAACTGCCCTGAGCCGTGTTCATTAATCTTGGAAAATTTTCTTCCCTATAGGGCAGATTACTCGATCTCACTGTCATAGCAGATACCGCTAAACCAACACAGCAAAAACAGAACTTGTCCTGTCTCTTTGCCCCCAGACTTGCTCCTGTTTCATGACCTGTTTACTAGCCTTGTCATCAACTCAGATTCTCAACATACTTCAGCTCCCACTTGATTCTTCTCTCTTCCAACTCTGACAGCTATTCATTCTTGTCGATTCTGCTCTGAATGCCTCTGAATCCCTTCCCTTCTTGCCTTCCCTGCTGCTGCCACCTTATTATAAGTCCTCATTACTATTACTATTATTTATTACTTGTACAACTGCAATAGCTCCTAACTGGTCTCCTAGCTTCCACTTCCTTTCTTTCTTCCTGTCTCTTCTTTATGGTGGAGAGACTGTGCTTCTGTTCTTCTTAGGCCTGGAATCCCTTTCCTTGTCTGTGCTTTGAAAAATTCTATTCATCCTAGGAAAACAGTCCCACATACCCTTTCTTCTTTCCGCACTGGTAGTTTGATTGCATCAATGACCCTAATCAAAAGGCCTCCCTGTGTCTATGTCCTTTGTTCTGTTAGTTGATGATTTCTTCCCAAATTGACACTGGGCTTGATGTTCATGTGACTTGCTTTGGCCAATGGGACGGTAACAAACTTGTCTCAAGCAGAGGCTTAAAAAAAAAAAAAGAAAAGAAAAGAAAAGCGTGGGTCAGTTTCTGCTTTTTTTCCCCACTGATCCTCTGCATTTTTTTCTGAGGACATGTCCAGGGAATCCTACTAGAAAGCCAGACACGTGAAACAGAACCAAGTCAGCCTAGGTTGCTGCAGCCAAGGCTATCCTGGACTAAATAGCCAACATCTGACCACAGATGCATAATTGAGCCAGGCTGAGATCAGCCGAATCATCCAGCTGAACTTTAGACGTCTGAGCAATTATCAACGGTTGGTGTTTTGAGTCTAAGTTTGGGGGTGCTTTGTTATGCATCAGTAGCTAATTAATATATCCACTTTGCCCTTTTTCTGAAATACTTCCACACTGTACATATTGTTATTTTAGCATTTATTATGTCTGACTCCTGTTGGACTGGGTCCTTTATGTCAGGGGCCACATTTTTATAACCCCAGTATCTAGCACATAACCTAGCACACAGTAGGTACTCAATAAATATTTATTTAATAAATTAAGGAATGTACTTGTACAGCAACTTATCCCTCCCCAATCTTTTACAAAACAACTGAGCCAAAATGTCTTTTCTTTTTTTTTCTGGCCATTCTTTCAGATTTAGCAAGAATATCTGTTTCAGCCAAGTCCTTGCTTAAGTTATGAAAGAAAAGGCTTACTCTGTAAGTGCTTGGATATTAGTGTTTGTTTTTTACAAATTTATTTCTTTTACGCCTTGCATTTGGATAAGGCTTCTGTCCAAGAGAAGAAGCAGTCGGTCACTTCAGCTCCAATTCATGGCTTATGACACCCAAGGGGAGGACATGTGCTGGGTCTTGGATTTGGGAGGGTGCCCTGCAAGGTAGGGAAAATATAGGGCTTTGGAGAAAAGAAGGGAGATGGGAGCCTGTGAGCAATGTCTACACAGTCTTCCTTTCCCCTTCACCATAGACAATGGTAAAATATGTATGGACTTTTAATTTAACATCTTTTCCCTTTTGGCAAACTCAAATCAAATTTCGTAGAGAACACAAGTAACACTGGTTGTTGTTTCCATGCAGAGAGGTGAAAATGACTAAATACTTTTGATTTTTTTCAGCGTGTTTGTGCATATATTTTACAATCTATGAATCTTTTATAAAGAGCCTTGAGATAACACAGTGAATTTGCCTTTCTTATTTAAAATTTAAGCTGTAAAATATCTAAATTATACTTGTACATTAAATGCCAGTCATTGATTTCCCAACCAATAGGCTACATATATGTCCATTCATATTCATATATCTAATATACAGTTAGCCCTTGAACAACATGGGTTTGAGCTATGCGGGTCCACGTATATACATAGATTTTTTGGAGGCAAATACAGTATAGTACTGTAAATGTATTTTCTCTTCCTTAAGGTTTTCTTAGTGGGGCACCTGGGTGGCTCAATCATTTAAGCATCTGCCTTTGGCTCAGGTCATCATCCTGGGGTCCTGGGATTAAGCCCTGCCTCAGGCTCCCTGCTCAGCAAGGAGTCTACTTCTCCTTCTCCCTCTGCCTCTTCCCCCTCATTCTCTCTCTCTCAAATAAATACATAAAATCTCAAAAAAAGGATTTTTTAGTAACATTTTTTTTTTCTCTAGCTTACCTTATTTTAAGAATACAGTATATAACACGTAAAACATATAAAATATGTGTTAACCGACTGTTTATGTACCTGTAAGCCTTCCAATCAACAGTAAGGTATTAGTAATTAAGCTTGGGTGGGGGGCAAAGTTATATGTGGATTTTCAGCTGTGCAGGGGGTCAACACCCCTAACCCCCACGTTGTTCATGGGTCAGCTGTATACACTATATAATTTTGGGGTCCATTCTCTCAATCTCTATCCCTCCCCTCAAGCCCACAACCTGCCTGGTAGAGCATTGTATGCACAGTAGACATTTAGAAAATTTGCCATTTCTTAGCCAACCCCACTTTCTGTCCTGTTGAGCTTTCTGAAACATTAGACACTCCTATCTCCAATCTCCTTGGTACCAGAATTGGCACAATATTTCTACACATCTACACTTGGACAATGAGTAATGGCATCATCTAGGGAAGAACAAGTAGCAGATTCATGAACTTCATTTCTTTTCAGCCTTTTATGCCAAGGCTAATTGCTTGTTTAAGTAAATGCATCTGACTTGAATAACAATTGAAGACGTTTTGGGATAGTTTGAGTATTGAATTTCACATGCAGTGACCAAGGCTAAGAAAATTCAGGTTAATGTCCTGAAAACTTTTAATCAATATGGAGGCTTTTCCTTACAGAAAGAAATTGGCCTTGGCAATGGACAGAATCAAGGGTCAGAAGTTGAAATACCCTTGGTCAGACAGGTAATAGAAATGAGTCAAGTAGGTGGGGATTGTGATGAATTGGGACTGCTGTGACTGTTATAATGGGAAAGCAGGCCCAGGGTGGCCAGGTCATCCAATTTTTTTTTTTTTTTTTTTTTTATTTTAAAGATTTTATTTATTTATTCATTAGAGACAGAGAGAGAGAAGCAGAGGGAGAAGCAGGCTCCCAAGGAGCAGGGAGCCCGATGCGGGACTCGATCCCAGGACCCTGAGATCATGACCTGAGCCGAAGGCAGACGCTCAACCATCTGAGCCACCCAGGCGCCCCCAGGTCATCCAATTTTTAAAGCCAATCCAAAAATTCAAATTCTATTTAAATGCGATATTTGAGTTTTAATTATTGAAAACTAATTCAGGAATATGGATTATTCTCATGGCTATCATTTTGCTTCCTCTAAGCTAACCAGAGACAGTTTATGGATTTTCCAATTGTTCTTTCCTCACCCTGGGAATTAACCATTATTCCGTCTGACCTGTGACAGCTACATCACAGAGTGTAATGGGACATTACTGCGGGACACCTAAAGCTAAGTTCTGAGCAAGCATCATCTATTGAGCAGAAAATCTGTTCATATGTATGTCTTTGAATATATTTGTTTCCTGTTAAAAGGATTACAGTATATAAAAGTGCTGTACCTTGCATTGGAAATGGCTGGGAAAACCCCTCCTTTTGCAAGTGGGGGGCTAATTATTTAGTGACATATCCTCTGCCTCAGTTGAGGTTGGCTATAGTCCAGGTAAAAGAATGCCACAGATCAGTGGCTTAACAGGACCTTGGGGAGTTATAGCAAGGGACAGTTTGGAGAATTCACATCTTATCCCAAAGAAAATCCCTACTCATATCTTTCATGGTAAATTGTGTCTAAAGGTTATTACATTCAAGGTGAACTTTACAGTATACATTTGTAGAGTGTTGTTCTTTACTTAGTCACACTGATACAACAGATCAGTTGATAGACAACCATGGCCCTGTGTCCCCAGAATGCTCCTTTGTTTCTGTGGCCACCCTGTTCCTTGCCCTGGACTCCTCAGACCTCCCCAAAGATCCAGGCACTACGGTGTTAATACATGTCCCTGGACTGCAAAGGGCAGAGTCTGTTCTCTTTGCTAGTCAGTCCCCTAGCCATACCAACTTAAAATATCTTATTATTATTTTGGAACACTTGAACCAGAATGCCAGGACTCCCTAAAAAGCAACATAGTTTGGATGTTAGAATGTTTTATTCTTACTGCTTTCCTTCTAGTAGCCACGGGCCCTAGCGGGAAGCCTGAGATGAGTGGCAACAAACAGCTCAAGGAACATAACACATATTTTACTGAAAGCCAGAGGTCCTTTGTTCTAGTCCCAATATGTAGTGGATGCCCTGAAGCATATTTCGTCTTACATTTTTCTATTATTGGAAAATTTTGACTGGCTAATTTTAAAACATAGATTTTTCCCCCCCTGCAAATATGCAGGTTCCACACATACTCTGCAGTAGCTGCGAAACAGTTGGAGAATTCCCCATGTTCAGTGACCTCAAAGTCACACTTCAAGCTGTGCTGTGGTCTCTTGCTAGTACAATAAAACATATATGAGTTGTGACTGGCTGCAGAGTCAGGAGCGGGTATTTTAGGGTTTAATCATCTGGCTCCATTAATTTTGGTGGTTGCTGTACATCTTTCTATTTTTGTCTCCAGTTAGAACTGTCAGGAGAGGAAGGAGTCAACCAGATTTCTGCAAATGCTTTTGTAAAAATGTCATTTGCCAAATCAGATGTCCAAGACAGTGCTCACACTTTCACCAGTCTCCACACCCGTCACAGGCTTTCCCATAAATGACTACCCAAGAGCCTGGGCAGAGAGCACAGATGAAGCAGGGAGCCAGAGAGAAAGTAATGAGGAAACAGCTTGGCTTTCACAAACAAGCCTTTCCCCTAATTGCTCCCTCCTGTCACAGCCCCCATGGCAGCAGCGGCAGCCTCTGACCTCGGCTGCCGTGGTCTCCCCGGGTGATGGGCAGCCATGCATGAGCAGAGAGAGGAGCAGGACCACAGACCTGGAGAACATACCTCCTTTTGATAAACATCAAAATCACATACTGTAGTTTTGAGATTGTTAGGGGTTGAATTGTGTCTCCTCCCCCAATTCATGGTGAAATCCTAACCCCCCAGTGCCTGAGAATGTGACCTTGTTGGGAAATAGGGGCATTGCAGGTGTAATTAGTTAAGTAAACATGAGGTCATGCTGGAGTAGGGTGGGCCTTTGATCCAAATGACTGGCGTCCTTATTCAAAGAGGAGATTTGGACCCAGATGCACAAAGGCAGCATGTCACATGACGACGGAGGCTGAGACAGGAGTGATGGGTCTATAAGCCTAGGAACAGCAAGGATTGCAGCAAACCACCAGAATTTAAGGAGAGACAAGGAAAGATTCTCCCCTGCAGGTTTCAGAGGGAACGTGGCCCTGAAGGCACCTTGATTTCAGACTTCTAGCCTCCAGAACTGCGATATAATAAATTCCTGTTGCGTTAAGCCACCCGCTTTGTTTTGACAGCCCCGGGACACTACTACAGAGACCAGGCCGCAACTGCCATGTCAAGAGGCAGAGTTTTGAATTTAAGTGCCTGTTAGAGTGCTCTACATATCTGACTTTGGGGGAATAACATTTGTGGGCTCACTGTGATGTTGATATTTTCCTACTTGACGAACTTACATTGGAGGGGCATGAACACTCAGATTGAGAACGTGAACTCTGTTGTCATCCATGAGCTCAGTTACTTAGGGCCTGTGTGATCTTTGGAGTTAATCTCTTTACTTTTTAGGTTCCTCATCTGTAAAGTGGGGTAATAATAGTATCTTCCTCACTTGATATAATCCATAAGGATTTAGTGAGGTAAAGCATTAATCCATGTTCATTTAGCAACTATTTATTGAGTCATGGCATGTGCTGCATTTACAATTAAGTAGGGAAAAATAAACAAGAAAAAAGACAACTAAGATAATTCCGACAAAGACTTGGGAAGAGATCAACAGGGTCTTGAAAAAAAAGTGTAAATGGTGGTGATCACTGGAGGGGGGGATGCACTTTAGATAAGAAATCCAAGGACTGCTTCTGTGAAGAGGTGAAATTTGAGCTGACACCGGAAGGATGAATAAGTGTTAGTGAGGTGAAAAGCTGGGGAAAGAGGGAGGAGGCTATGCAAAGCCCTGAAGTAGAAAGAACATGGCATATTTGAAATGTCTGTTCGGGTAAGGAGTAGATGGCTATAGTAGTTTTCTATTGCTGCCATAACAAATCACCACAAATTTAGCAGCCTAGAACAACATCTGTTTATTATCTCACAGTTTCTGGGGGTCAGAAGCTGAATTCTCTGCTAAGAGTTTGTCAAGGCAGAAATCAAGATAGCAGTCAAGGGTCTGAGGCTCAGGATCCTCATTGGTGGTTGGCACTTCTTTTTCACATTACCCATGTGGCTCTTTGCATTTTCGAGCTGGCAATAGCAGATTAAGTCCTTCTCAGGTTTTGGTCTGCCTGCCTTGCTTGCCTCTGCTTTAAGGGCTCATGTGATTTTATTGGACCCACCTGGATAATCCATGCTACTCTCCCTATTTTAGAGTCCATTGTTTAGCCCCTTAAACATATTCACTGTAACATATTCACGGGCGTGATACCTCATCAGATTCACAGTCTTGGGGATTGGGGTGTGGAGTCTTCTCACCCGCTGTAATTCGCCTACCACATTCTATGACTGTGGAGAGGAATCTGATGATGCAGGACCTTATGGATCATGGTGAAGATTTTGAAATCTAATTTAATGGCAATAATTATAATAATTATCATGTAACTACTATGTATAGCATCTATTTATTAGCACTGAGCACTTTGCCAAACATTACAAAACATTATCTCATTGGATCCTCCTAATAGCCTTTTGAGAAAAGTACCACTATACTCAATTTACAGATGAGGAAATTGAGGCTCAAGTGATTTGAGACTGTATAACTCCTGGTGAATCCCTACTTAAACCCAGATCTGTCTAGTTCCAAATTCCATTATCATTTTTATTTTAAATCCTCCTTATTTAGACATGCGTTTAAGATATATAGGTATTAAAGAGGGCATGTACTGAATAGAGCACTGGGTGTTATACGCAAACAATGAATCATGGAACACTACATCAAAAACTAATGATGTAATATATGGTGGTTAACATAATAAAAGAAAAAAAAAAGAAAAAAGATATTTTTAGAGGTTTCAATAGGGACTTTTCTGTTCTTCTGGGTAAAAGCATAATTGCATCTAACTAGATGTTTTTCTATTTGAGTCTCTTAACCATGCCTAGGGGAACCCTAGTGATTCCAATCATTACATCGTAGCCCAGGACTAGAGCAGATTTGGCATCTTATGTATGAAAAAGTCTTAAAGAATCTCCGGAGCTCCAAGAATCAAAGCTTGTTCAAGTTTTGATATACTTTTCTCAATACTCAGTTTGTGGACTTTTCATTTTCATGGGCCCAGTAGGGGTCTGAATACTATCTCCTGCTTTGCCTTTGGAAATACCTTGATTTTTGTTGAGGGCATTGGACTTGGAAATTTTTCAAAGTAGGAAGGACACATTATAAGGCAGTAAGGCAGTGTTCAATCATGGGGCCATGGCATCCACATTCTAATCTTCTTTAAGAATCTCATTAATTATCTGTATTTTGATGACAGTTAGAAACCTGGTCATTTTCATGAATTTTCCTAACAGCTAGACAGAATCTTGCAGTCCTGGGGATTGTAGGGGAGCACATTTTTACTTGAGGCTGAAGAATATGCCTTGCTCTTATCCCATTGGCTTCCCTATTCACCTCTTGGTCCACCTTGCCAAGGATAAAGTTCTAGGGGTCTGACTCCATGCTGGGGACAAGAGGTGACTAGTCACATATTAGTTCTTACTCCCCATCAGCTGTCTACATACAGTGGTCCCTTGCGTTTAAGGGTCTGGTAGACAGGAGATGCAGAGGACTAGAGCTGTGGAGCCCACCTCCAGGCGGTAGTCAAAGCCATTCCAAGGGCCTGGGGGGAAGATGGACTGTTCTTCTCTAGGTAAGCAGGTGTAAATGTTGCAGGAGTAGAGGCAATCAGGGAAGGTATGTCCCACTGATTGGAGCTGTGTCCTGGGAGATTGCCCGGCGGGCCTATTTTTGCAGAAATGGTCCAGTCCCAGTTCCCAGGTGCCTGCTGATTCAGGGCAATTCATCATTAGTTAATATTTCAGTGCCTATCGAGCGCTGCTTCCCTGTGCTCTCTAGCTCCAGAAATGCTTGCTTGGGGATGTGCGGCTAGGACCCAGAACTCCAGGAGAGAATAAGAAACACACGTGCATTCCCATTGCCAAAACCCACTTCTTTGCAGCTGCAGAACAGAAACAGATATCAACACATTTAAGCCATACAGGAGGGGGGAAGAATTCCACCCCAAATGAAACTTCGTTTGCCAAGTTTCTTGCTAGTCTTTCCTATACGGGGGGTAGGAAACATTCCCAGAAGAGGATGGCAAGTGAAGTTATGACAAACTTAACCGACTGAGCCACCCAGGTGCCCAAAGTTACAACAAACTTAAAAAAGGCAGTTTGCAAGGGAACGCGATCTTCAACAAATGAAAAAGTGTAAATGGTAATATTCCAGCAAATTAGCTCCTAGAGAAGCCCTTAGGCAGAACTGTAAGCCACTATAATTAAGGATTCGGAAAATATCTGTATTTAATTAGAACCTCTTTTCTTGGTGAAATGCTGTTGTGTTGCTGTAACTTCAGGTGTAAGCAACTAAACATACCCATTTCGAAAACATGTTTTGTTGCAAGCATAGAATCAATGCTAATGTTAATTTGCTTATCTTGTGGCTTCCTTGCCTGCTTTTTGTTTTGTTTTGTCTTATTTGTTTCCGATTAGAGCTGAATTTTAAGAGCATTTTATCTTTAATTCCTGAATACAGCCATCTCCAGTACCCAGGCTGTTATAGGTATTTATTCACACACACTGGGGAACATCCCATAAACCTACCAACTCCTCCGTAATCTAATAAACACGGTTCCTCTAATATTTAATGCATATTTGTGGCAGTTGTTTTAGACAAGGAGTTTTCAAATCCATTCCCAATGTAATCAAATATCTTGACAATAGCAAAATGTTTCAGCTTTATCCCTTAACAACATTATAGAAATTGGCTTGTGCCACATGAAATGCTGATTAAAACACACACACACACGCACGCACACACGGAATACCTGGTGCCTGACTCACGATCAGCCTTAGGCCCCACTCTTTGCACCTGGAAAATTCCAGACAACAGATAAACCTTTATTCCTTTGCCTATATAAGGACGCGTGTAACTCAAAATGTTTTCCCGCCGTGATGGAGAAGATGAGGCATTATCAAGACTAACGCTACAATTTAACGCTTCAGAGGAACGAGTGTATATCATCACTCCCTCCGTAGCCAAGCACACTAATTAATATTTATTGCACCTGTCAAGCCAGGAGCCACAGCCAATCCATTCCTGTGGCAGTTCAATGGGAGACTGGACGCCGTATTTCTCCTTGGCAGACACGTTTGGGTCATCAGCAAAGACAGAAGCCCCCTCACCCCAGCGAGACGTCCTAAACGCTCGCTTTTCTCTTGCAAGATTAAACCATTAATTCTGTTCCTGTTAATTTTTCTCCTTGTTGGAGATTGCTGTAAAAAAGGAAGTGAGGGGAGGATGGAGAAAGGATGAGACGCAGCTGCATGTTCAGGATCAGCTGTCGAACGTATTTATTAGAACAAGGGCTTTTGGAACCCATGACCTTTGCTTTGTATCAGACATCCCTTAAAGGTTACAGACATGTTGGGAGAGAGATGGTTATAAATCCTCCTGAAGTTTAATCAAAAGCGGCTGACCACCCAGCAGTAAACATGTTATTAAAACTCTTTGGCTTCAAACTTGGTTCAGCATTGTCAATACACCTCCATCATCAACAGGTAGCTGGCAGTGGAATTAATTAAGCTAGGGTAAAATAATAAATGAATTCTCATATTGCACCTACATCAAGGAATTTGGCACTCGGCGCAGAGAAGTTTCTATCAAGGCTGTGAATCATTCTATAGCACATCTGAGTAAACCCAGCACGGCTGTGGAACGAAGTTTTCTCAAAAATTTAATTAGGAGAACATGTAAACCGTACTGGAGAAAAGTAGGGCACCGAATGCTGCTTTATTTATTTTATTTTACTTTTTTGCTAATTCTATCAGGAGCACCTGTGTCATTAGAACCACATGACCCAGACTGTCAAGCTCTTGATTAACAGGAGGAATACCCGTGAACTGATCACCGAAGATTATCTGGGCCATTAAATTTTCCCTTTGACATAATTACTCTTCCCTTGAGGATGACAATATATTTTTTTTAATTTTTAATTTTTTTAAAGATTTCATTTATTTATTTGAGTGGGAGAGTGTGAGAGAGCGAGCACGAGCAGGGGGAGTGGCAGAAGGAGAAGCAAACGTCCCGCTGAGCTGGAAGCCTGAAGAGGGGCTCCATCCCCAGATCCTGGGATCATGACCTGAGCCGAAGGCAGATGCTTAACCGACTGAGCCACCCAGGTACCCCGAGGATGACAATATTAACGCTGATGATAACAAAGCAAGAAGAGCAATAATAAAAGAGCTAGCAGATTCTGAGCTGGTATGATGCCCCAGGGACTAAATGCTTTACATACATTATCTCATTTAATTCTTACAACCCTTGGAGGCAGGAATTATTAGGTCCATTATAAACAGATGAGGAATGGAGGTATAGAGGATGCTTGTAACCAATATCACTCAGGTATAGTCTGTTATACTCCAAAGCTGTTCTCCTGACTACTGCCTTGTCTCTAGGATGGAGGCTACTTTGGAGGGCGGTGGGGGTAGTATGAGAAGAATTCATTTACATGGGAGAGCCACACCTCTGCAACCTCTCCAGTGCTGTCCCCTGGCTCCTGCTTGGGTCCATGTTTCCCTGGGGCAGTGTTGTTCATGTCCTGATCTCTGATTTTGAGCTCCTTTCTCCCAAACTCTCCCCATCCAAACTTCTCCCCAGGGTCCATGATGGCTTGCTGGTTACCTTCACTATATGTTACTCATTTGTGGTAAGGTCCATGCTTCTCTCATCAGTGCCTAATATGATTCTTTGGGAGCCTTCTATTCTCTTATTCCATTTCTCTTCTGACTAATCGATGGGCCTGGCACATACATCCAATTGCTGTCTGCAACATCATCGATTACTCCTCTCACAGTGCGTTACGGCCGCACCAATAATGTTTCCCCAAAACCACCCTACAGTGTGTTTGTGGGTTTACCACTGCTAGAGACTTTGAAAGTCAATTTAGTGATTTCTAATTTTTTATTGGGGGCGTGGTTGTCAATGATGACTTATTTGGGGTTGGTAGTGACCAGATTGAAGAGAGATTCTTAAAATCCCAGAGCCAAGAAGACTGTGCAGACCACTGGGCTTTAGAAAGAGCCTTTCCACTCACTAGGCTGGCCAGTCACCTAAGGCCTTAGCCTCAGATTCCTCACTGTAAGTTGGGGATATTTATTCCCCTTTCCATAGCGTTGTTAGAAAGATTAAATGAGATGACATATACAAAACCTTCGGCGCAGCGTACGCGCTCATTATTATTAGATGTTTTGCATATAGTTTTCCAAGGGTGGTTTTCAAAGGGTGGTCCTCCAAACAGGAGCAGGGGTATTGCCTGGGAACATGTTAAAGTGTAAATGCCTGGGCCCACCCTAGACCTACTGAATCAGAACTTCTGGGTGTGGGTCCCAGTTATTGCATTTTAACAAGCCCTCATGTGATTGTGATGCTCTAATGTTTGGGGACCACTGGCCTACATTCCAAGGCTTCTCCTTGGCAAGAGTTACATTTTGATGGCTGGACACCTGTTTTCCCCTTCCTCTCTTCCTCATTTGGATAATGATGATGGCTGCTTGCTCACCATCTTTCTCCTCTTCGCTCTTGGTGTGGGGTAGAGGATTCAGCTGACTTCCCTATTCAAAGTAAGATTTCGACTGGGAAACTTTGCTCCACTAGTGGCTCAGTGTCTTTCTAATAAATGTCTCCTGCTTCCCATGCTGTTCTAGTGGAAATCGTGGAACCCTCCGGGTAGGAGCTGATTCTATGCTCTGTGGATTGTCTGCCTCACTTTGTAGTCCTGATGATTATTCCTAATAATAATAATTACTGAAAGCTTTTCTTTGACTTGATTACTGCTTCATGCTGAAGAAAAAAAAAAAAACTCCCTTCAATTTTTTTTTTTCCTTTTCTGAGGCCTGACAAATGACTATTACCATGTTAAATCATTCACCTGTGTAAAGCAAAGATTTTTATTTATGTCTCTGATGTTTGTTCTTTAATATCTTCAGAAAAACATAGAATTTATATTAAATTGTAAATGGGGACTTTCACTCTAAACAAAGGTCGGCGGCTTTTCCCTTTTACTTGTTTGCCATACTTAATTCAACTCTGGAAGACTGGTACACGCATCATTTCCTCCTCATCTCTGTTTCACTGTTGAGTGAAGTGTTTTGAATTAATTTTGTTAAATTATTAATAGCTCACTATTGGAAAACATTCCAGCTCCAGAGTTTGTATTTCATCAAGCGCCGTGAAGTAATATGGTAGATTTCATGCACACGAATGAATATGCTTCTAGTGGTTAGGTGAAATTTTGGCTCTGGCCTACGCACAATGAATTCTCATGAAGACATAATTTAATAACAAAGTGGATATTTTAGTTTTCATTAAATCAGGACAGTTTCCTGGGAATCAAATGATTAGAATTACGGAATGGGTTGGGTCATTCATTTATTTCACTGAAGTGTGCCAGGCACTCTGTTAGGCACCAGCAGTGTGGGGGACGAAAGGAGACACGGGCTTTGCCCCTAAGGACCTTATGGTCTAGTGAAGAAGACAATCAACGAATCACCAGAATAAATGTAAAATGACAACCATGGTAACTGTTATAAAAGAAGGGAAGAAGGTATGTGTGAGCATATGACAGAGAAATTGACCTGGTCTTTCCTGGGAAGTGGTGTTTCCTCTGAGGTGAGGCAGGAGTATGATTATTTCAGGAAAAGGGGTAGGATGGTCATGGGAAAGGGTACTTCAGAGAGATGGAACAACATGTACAAATGTCCTGTGGCAGGAGGGAGCATAGCATCTAAGTGGGGCTGAGACAAGGTCAGTGTGGCTAGGAGTCAGGGAACAATGACGGCCCATCAAGGAGTTTAAAGCAGAGGAAGATGTAAATAGATTTAGGTTTTGGCAAGATCGCTGTGGTTGCGGTGTGGGGTGTGGGGTTGTCAGGAGACCAGAATGAATGTAGGCAGGCTAGCCAGCAGGCTATTTCAGAAGAGATAGCACAAAAGGGCTGGATTGGGGTAGAAGTGGCAGAGATGGAGAGAAGGAGTGAATGTAAAGATAATGACAGGATGGTGATGGGCAATAGGTGATTCTCTGATTCTGGTGTGCATATGGGTACTGTTCAGCAAGTTAAGAGACCCCTGGAAGAAAACCAGTTTTGCCACGGAGCTCATATCTGCTTTTGGACTGTCGAGTGTGGTGAGTCAAGGGAGGGCAGGATATGTGGGTCTGGAGCTCAGAGGAAAGTCTGAAATAGTATATGTACATTTATATTTATCTGTATGTATGTGGTGATGCATCTACAGGCATGGATGAGACGATGGGGCATAGATTCCTACTTTAAGGAATAGGAAGGAATTCCTACTTTAAGGAATAGGAAGGAATACATTTAATGCTAAGTAGAGGAGAAGACGAGAAGGAATGGCCAGAGGCAGGGAAGGAAATGAGAGTGAGGTATCACTGAAGTTGAGGAAAGGAAGTATTTCAAGAGAGCAGGAGTGGCCGACAGAGCCAAAGCATGCCAAGAGAAAAGGCCAGCAAAAACATCTACTGGATGTGGAGAAACCCATGGTTTGGTTTGTCTGACACTGGATCTTGGGAAAACAATGAGTGATGATAACATAACAGTGGTTCCTGAGAATAATTGCAATATGTACTGTTGAGGTTATGCGTCTCTCCCTACCTGAACCCATCTCCGGCCCGAGAGGGAGGAGAACAGGGAAGAAGACCCCCTGAGGTATGAAAGGTAGGGAAGCATATACGAAAGTAGGCTCCGGAGGCAGACGTCAAAGTTTACATTTTGACTCCAAACTACTGAGCTTGGCTGGATTTCTTTATCTCCCTAAATCTGTAAGATGAGCATAACTACCTTAAAGGTACTTGTGAGGATTAAGCAGATACGGACCAAAAGCTTAGCAAGGTACCTAGCCCACAGTAAAGGGTAAAAACAATTGTTCATTTAATAACTGAATGATGGATTTCAAACAGGGAATGAGGAAGCGATATGTATTTTAGCAACATGGCTATATCATCTATCTATCATCTATCATCTGTCTATCATCTATTTAAATGGCTTCATAATTAGAAGAATATTTATCATCTATCTATCTAAATGGCTTCCTAATTGGAAGAATAACAATAACTAAATACAAAGAATGCTCATTTCTGTTACCATGGAAGGGGGTTTCTAATAGTGTGCCATAGTCCTTTGCTCCAGGCCAGGTCATTTACCTTTTCAGTTAATGCTTTTCATGAGGATGTAAAAACAATATTATGAAATGTACAGATGATAAGATGATATGAATGCAGAAGTGATAGTAAATATAACCTGTGACAGAATAAAGATTGAAAACAAAACAAAACAAATGGTCAGAATCAAATCAGACAGAAATTTAACAAATCAACTATTGAGTCTAATAAACCAACTGCACAAATTCAGGACAGTACAATTCATGTGGTTTTTTTGTAAGAGATTTAGGTTTTGAATGGACAGTGAGTTCTATATAAGGCCACGATGGGAGACAGCTGCCCCCCAAAAGCTGTGTAGACGCTGCTGTAATCAACGTAATTCAGTTTCTCTCTTCTTTCGGGGCCTCATCTAAACTACATTTCCCAACCTCCCTTGTGTCTGGTTTTTGCCAATGGAACACAGGAAAATGTGCTTCTCCTCTGGGCCAAGGCAGGTAAGAGCACTAAGTCTTCTCCATAATTTCACTTTTCCCTTGACTTAGGGCTAGACCCAGTGGGGCACTCTGAGGACCTAGGAAGTGCCAAAGCCCGGGTCCGTGAAGGAATGTTGAGGAGAGCCCTTCCCCTGCCCTTACCTCCTGATCTGTAACTTCATGTCACCTGAGAAGTGAGAAAAAACCCAAACTAGCGCGCGCTCGAGCTTCTCGCTCTCGCTCGCCCGCCCACTCCCTTGCTAACTCGCGCTTTCGCTTGCGCTCTCCTCGCGGATTGAAGGGGCTCTAGCCACAGCCTCTGGCTGGGAAGGGAGACAGAGGCGGCGGCTCAGGGAGAACGAGGCTGCAGTGGTGGTGGTGGGAAGGTGTCGGGCGAGGACAAGCAGCAGGAGCAAACTATCACCGAGGACCTGGTCGTGACCAAGTATAAGATGGGGGCTGACATCGCCAACCAGGTACTTCGGTCTTTGGTGGAAGCATCCTGCTCAGGTGTGTCGGTACTGAGCCTGTGTGAGAAAGGTGATGCCATGATTATGGAAGAGACAGGGAAAATTTTCAAGAAAGAAAAAGAAATGAAGAAAGGTATTGCCTTTCCCACCAGCATTTCAGTAAATAATTGTGTATGTCACTTCTCTCCTTTGAAGAGCGACCAGGACTATATTCTCAAGGAAGGTGACTTGGTAAAAATTGACCTTGGGGTCCATTTGGATGGATTCATCACTAATGTGGCTCACACTTTCGTGGTTGATGTAGCTCAGGGGACCCAAGTAACAGGGCGGAAAGCAGATGTCATTAAGGCAGCTCACCTTTGTGCTGAAGCTGCCCTATGCCTGGTCAAACCTGGAAACCAGAACACACAAGTGACAGAAGCCTGGAACAAAGTTGCCCACTCGTTTAATTGCACACCAATAGAAGGTATGTTGTCCCATCAGTTGAAGCAGCATGTCATCGATGGAGAGAAAACCATTATCCAGAATCCCATAGACGAGCAGAAGAAGGACCATGAAAAAGCTGAATTTGAGGTACATGAAGTATATGCTGTGGATGTTCTTGTCAGTTCAGGAGAGGGCAAGGCCAAGGATGCAGGGCAGAGAACCACCATTTACAAAACGAGACCCTTCTAAACAGTATGGCCTGAAAATGAAAACTTCGCGTGCCTTCTTCAGTGAGGTTGAAAGGCGTTTTGATGCCATGCCATTTACTTTAAGAGCATGTGAAGATGAGAAGACGGCCTGGATGGGTGTGGTGGAGTATGCCAAACATGAACTGCTGCAGTCATTTAATGTTCTCTATGAGAAGGAGGGTGAATTTGTTGCCCAGTTTACATTTACAGTCCTGCTCATGCCCAATGGCCCCACGCGGATAACCAGTGGTCCCTTTGAACCTGACTTCTACAAGTCTGAGATGGAGGTCCAGGATGCAGAGCTAAAGGCCCTCCTCCAGAGTTCTGCAAGTTGGAAAACCCAGAAAAAGAAAAAAAAAAGAAGGCCTCCAAGACTGCAGAGAATGCCACCAGTGGGGAAACATTAAAGAGAATGAAGCTGGGGACTGAGGTGGGTCCCATCTCCCCAGCTTGCTGCTCCTGCCTCATCCCCCTCCCACCACACCCCAGGCTCTGTGAAGTGCAGTTCGTCTTCTCCACCCAGGACCGCCAACAGAGCAGGGTCTCCCTGCCCCCATCCCTGTCCCCACCCAACCCCTTCCAACAACAACCAGCTCCAACTGACTCTGATCTTGGGAGGCCAGGCTTCCCAGCCACCGAAGACTACTTTAAATAGAAAAGAAATTGAATAATAAAATCAGGAGTCAAAAAAACAAAACAAAACAAAACAAAAAACCCAACCTATTATGGGTTAAGCCATGGAGATTTGGGGACTAGTACCACAATGACCACCATTATTTCTCACTAAAAAATCAACAACCACCAAAAATAGAAATGAAACAAAATCACTTTAGTTTTTCGTGATATTAATAGAAGTATGGTGTCCAGTTTAATGGGAAATGATATTCTGATAGAAATTGTCCAGGAAGATACTAATGACTTGACCAAGATTTTGTTTTCTATTAGTAGAGCTATAGACCACAGCCTGATTTTTAGGTTCTTGGCTTCACACAAGAAGACATGGACATGTTGGGAGAGATCTTGGCATACACTAAACATTCAGTAAGTATCTGTCAATGAATAAATATTAAAATGTATACGTTCAATGGTATGACCACAAGAGAGGTGGTAAATTGAATCCATGTCCTATTAAGGCTGAGATTGTTCAGCCCGGAGAAAATGAGAAAGGATCTGTAACACCAACTATTAAAAGTACTATTTTGTAGAAGAAGTATTAGATCAGTTCTCTGGGAGCCTACCAGGTGGAACTGGAATAATAGCTTGAGGTTAGACATTTCTGTTCATTGTATGATGATGGAACTTATGGAAGTCCCTCATCAGTCAGAGATGTTCATAGGAGTGATCTCTAACAGCATTTGAAGTGTTTAAGCAAAGAGTGAGTGACCATCGGTTGGGGGATATTATGGAAGAAATTCAAGTACTGAATGGAATCCTGGATAAGATGCACCTTAAGACCTCTTATAACCTTAAGGTTCTATGTTCACATGGTTCTAAAATAAATTTCATCTAGAGATAGTGTCAACAAAAGCCACTGAACATAGAGACTCCTGTGGTGGGCCACACATAACTTGTCTACAGTGAGAGAAAAAGTCTTTTTCATCTTTTAAATAGTAGTACTATTTTGTTCCTTGTAGAGCAGAGATGATGAATGCTTCTTCCCAACTGTCTTCTCCAGATTGCTAAATGTGGGCTCTGCCTGATAATTTTTTCAATCTTTTTTTATATTATTATTATTATTTTTATTATGTTATGTTAATCACCATACATTACATCATTAGTTTTTGATGTAGTGTTCCGTGATTCATTGTTTGCGTATAACACCTAGTGCTCCATCAGAATGTGCCCTCTTTAATACCCATCACCAGGCTAACTCATCCTCCCACCCCTCTCCCCCTAGAACCCTCAGTTTGTTTTTCAGAGTCCATCATCTCTCATGGTTCGTCTCCCCCTCCGATTCCCCCCCCTTCATTCTTCCCCTCCTGCTATCTTCTTTTTCTTCTTCTTTTTTTTTTTTTTAAACATATAATGTATTATTTGTTTCAGAGGTACAGGTCTGTGATTCAACAGTCTTACACAATTCACAGTGCTCACCATAGCACATACCCTCCCCAATATTTATCACCCAGCCACCTCATCCTTCCCACCCCCCACCACTCCAACCCTGTTTGTTTCCTGAGATTAAGAATTCTTCATATCAGTGAGGTCATATGATACATGTCTTTCTCTGATTGACTTATTTCACTCAGCATAATACCCTCCAGTTCCATCCACGTCGTTGCAAATGGCAAGATCTCATTCCTTTTGATGGTTGCATAATATTCCATTATATATATATATACCACATCTTCTTTATCCATTCATCTGTCGATGGACATCTTGGCTCTTTCCACAGTTTGGCTATTGTGGACATTGCTGCTATAAACATTGGGGTGCACATACCCCTTTGGATCCCTACATTTGTATCTTTGGGGTAAATACCGAGTAGTGCAATTGCTGGATCGTATGGTAGCTCTATTTTCAACTTTTTGAGGAACCTCCATACTGTTTTCCAAAGTGGCTGCACCAGCTTGCATTCCCACCAACAGTGTAGGAGGGTTCCCCTTTCTCCGCATCCCCGCCAACATCTGTTGTTTCCTGACTTGTTAATTTTAGCCATTCTGACTGGTGTGAGGTGATATCTCATTGAGGTTTTGATTTGGATTTCCCTGATGCTGAGCTATCAAAATACCATCAACTTTTTTCAAAGAAGTCGAACAAATAATCCTAAAATTTGTATGGAACCAGAAAAGACCCCAAATAGCCAGAGGAATGTTGAAAAAGAAAAGCAAAGCTGGCAGCATCACAATCCCGGACTTCAAGCTCTATTACAAAGCTGTAATCATCAAAACAGTATGGTACTGGCACAAAAACAGACATATAGATCAATGGAACAGAATAGAGAGCCCAGAAGTGGACCCTCAACTCTATGGTCAACTAATCTTCGACAAAGCAGGAAAGAATGTCCAATGGAAAAAAGACAGTCTCTTCAACAAATGGTGTTGGGAAAACTGGACCATTTCCTTACACCACACACAAAAACAGACTCCAAATGGTTGAAAGACCTAAATGTGAGACAGGAGTCCATCAAAATCCCAAAGGAGAACACAGGCAGCAACCTCTTTGACCTCAGCTGCAGCAACTTCTTCCTAGAAACATCACCAAAGGCAAGGGAAGCAAGGGCAAAAATGAACTGGGCCTTCATCAAGATAAAAAGCTTTTGCATAGCAAAACAGTCAACAAAATCAAAAGACAGCCAACGGAATGGGAGAAGATATTTGCAAATGACATATCAGATAAAGGGCTAGTGTCCAAAATCTATAAAGAACTTCTTAAACTCAACACCCAAAGAACAAATGATCCAATCAAGAAATGGGTAGAAGACATGAACAGACATTTTTCCAAAGAAGACATCCAAATGGCCAACAGACGCATGAAAACGTGCTCAATATCTCTCGGCATCTGCCTGATAATTTTTTATCATGAAAACAATATCCATAGGAGGGCTTTCCTTACAAGTGGTCTTGAACCACTGTAGAGAATTTTTAACTGAAGCTCAGTTGATTTGAAATCTATTGCATATCAAGTTGTGTTGCTCTGAGTGCCCACCAAGTGCCAGGAGCTCTATAGGTTACAGGTGCCTTCAGTAAGATTCCATTCTAAGCAGTTAAAGTCAGCTCTGCCCCTGAAGGTGACAAAGACCTGGAGC
This sequence comes from Phoca vitulina, assembly GCF_004348235.1. Classification (NCBI taxonomy): domain Eukaryota; kingdom Metazoa; phylum Chordata; class Mammalia; order Carnivora; family Phocidae; genus Phoca; species Phoca vitulina. The sequence continues at coordinate 12,112,683 of NW_022589722.1, read as the reverse complement.
ATGAGCCCAGCTTTGTGCACACTGTCTTGTAAGAAAGCTGCGGATATCTCCTGAGTGTTTCCATTCACAAAACAGAGGCACAGCAATTGGTTTTCCTGAGAGGGATACTGTAAAGATAAAAGAAAATGTGTGTGAAGGTGTTTTGACTTTTTAGGAGAAATAAAAGAAACTTTGGAGAGTAGAGCCAGGGTTTACGTCAGCTATTCTTTTAAGAAAATACTTTGAGTCTAAAGGACAGGCCTCTGATCAACTAGGACCTTGATGTAAATGTCGAGGAATCCAGTACTTTTATTTTGATATCTATATTGTCTATTCACTTTGCAAACTCTCAAGAAGCTTGACCTCATGGAATTATAGAAATAAAGTCATGGACAAAATTTATGTTAGAAGGAAAGAAGGAAAAGAAAGAAAGAAAGAAAAGAAAGAAAGAAAAAAAAGAAAGAAAGGAAAGAAAGGAAGGAAAGAAAGAAAGAAAAAGAAAGAAAAGAAAGAAAGAAAGAAAGAAAGAAAGAAAGAAAGAAAGAAAGGATGGGCCTCATTCTCTCATGGGCTCCACAGGATGCTTACCAGTGAAGTCTTCAACTGAAAAATTAATATGGTATACCTAAAACATCTAAGATTCCCTTTATTGCCACATTAATATATAAAAATCAAAGATCATTAACAAGAAAAAATTATTTGTCTGAGGGTGAGTTGACTAAATGGTTAGTATTTAATAAAACCAATAGGGGTAAGATTAGAAGCTTCATGGAAATTTCCATCTGGCACAATTGTAAAAAGGTATAGAAGCAAGAGAATAAAGTGCATACTGTATATTACTCTAAGAAAGGATGTAAATTTAAAAGAAGTAGTATGTTGAAGTTTGATAAGGGTTGTGAGTTTTGGAGGAATATTTAGATTCTTTCCATGAGGCCACTGATATCCTCAAGGGGATGTTAATTCCCTCTGAAACTTTTAATACCTTAATAGGTTCTGCAAATATTTTCTGAGTAAACACTAGGAATGAATACATTGAATTTTAAAGTGAATTCTTGATTTTATTCACGGTTGTCATGCATTCTATTTCAAATACCACTCTGGCAGAAAAAGCTCTAATTTGAGAGAAATACCAGGTAGTTCTACGTAATATAATGAAATCAGCAGGACTTGAGGCTCTTCACACTCTCCTCATTTGCTCTGCTAACAAGGGCTTTGCCTCCATTCAGGAAACTCTCACACATCTCCCC